>NC_137126.1:30855538-31220538 GCF_949319135.1 Squalius cephalus
CACATATTATCACCATTAGTATTTGATCTCTAAAAATGCTGCCAACATTAAAGTGTTAAAGCAGTGTTTTTTCACAACTCCGATTTGAAAAGGGTTCCAAAAAGTTATGTTTTACACTGACCTATAGGTGGTAGTATTGTTGAATCAAACTGGTCAGCGATCAACAGCCCACATGGGTCACATAACGCAATGCTACCTACAACCAAAACTTCTGCGAGTTTTTAATTCATCAAGGTTTATTCGTGTGAAATTATTAGTATGCTGTGCATTATTGTAATTAATTAAAGGTACAATATGTAAGAATATCCAAAAACCACTTGCACACTGTTTTATATTTCTTTCAATTGTGTACTTACATTATCCTAAATTTTTCCAAGAATTTGTAAATTCAGAGAATTTCACAATTCACAATTAAAATTCACAATTTTAAAAAGTGCCCATCCCTTGTAACTTGTCGCCTGTCAATGACGTAATATCCGCATAATATCTCTGGTTTCCGCCGTTTGTTGTCTATGGTTTCCGCTTGTACTGCCATAGTAACCATGGCTACAGATGTGGACAACTGCGTAACGTCTAGTGGCACGCTCACGCTGTTGTTGTTTCGTTCAAACATTATGGACCATGGCAAGCAGACTTTGTGACAAAAGGAGAAATAAAACGAGGATCAATATCAGCGTCCGCGACTAACTTAGACTTGACAGAGACGCCGCTCTTGCGTACTTTATTAGACAGGTGAGCAAATTTACATAAAACGAATCAATGTTATATACTGTAGCTCAACATGATAAAATGTTAGAATATGATCAGTATGTTATTCTAATGTTGATCTAGCTTACTGCTAGTCTCATACAGCCAACAAACTAACACATAGAATAACATTATAACTTTCAACACACTCAAATGCAGTTTAGTATGATAATGTAGACCAAGTGAAAAACAGTGCTGCGTTACCTCCCAAGTTAAATTCGTCAAATTAACTGTCCAGTTTGAGAAGTAATTAAGCACTTGCGGGTAGTTCGGTAGAATGAAATGTCCTCATTCCTTTATATCCGCGGGACTCGCGTGTGGCGCTGATATTTCATTAGCAATCGTGCCCTGCTTCAAAACATGAATGTGTTCACTCATCCATAAACATTGTTTCCCATAAACATTATTAGATCCATCGGCATGACGACAAGTTCCATGATTCCGCTTATTCACTGCGTCATCAATCTATGCCTTTGTTATTATAAGAGGTTAGCAATCCATAGCGGCGAAAAAAATAATATATTGTAGCTTTAACTTAGCAAATAAGCATTTATGACGTGAATAACTAGCCTAATATTTCTAAACAGAAGCACTCAACCTTTTTTTGCTTATAGTTAGAATAGAGTGGTGCAGGTGACATCATTTGTAGGCCAAAAAGTGGAAGCGAGCTTAGCATTTTAGCACATCAGGTTCCATCGAATGGGATTTTGGTCAAATGGCTGAAATAAATTCTGTGGTGAACATAAGCTCAAGACACTTTCACGTTTTATTCTACGACATAAAATACATCAGTATTACCCCACTCGTGATTGTGCTCTTATAAATTATTCTAACTGAAACGTTCTGGGTAAATGTTTTTAAATAAAAACTGAAAAAGTTGTCGGAAGCTTAGTGATGGTGACGTTGAATTCGTGGGACCGTGGTGTAGTTCGTTTATAGCCTAATACCTTTAGATTTTTACTTCTGGCGACTGCTTTTAGGTTTCAAAATTCATAAAAGTTGTGTTCATCTGGGATAATTATCTTGATGGACAAAACGTGCAAGTATCATGAACTTTGTTTTTAGCGATATTTTTAGCGATAATCCAAAAGCCTATGGGAAAATCGTATTTGGGTTTTTTTGTCAAGGGAACCAGTGTGATGCTAACGGCCAGAAAAGATTTGTGTAACAAACCATTCTGACCAGATCTACGGTCAGGAGCACTTCCTCTGAGGAGGCAAGGGAGGCACGTGTCTCCTCAAAAAAACTGAATGAGAAAATAATCAGTATTACCAAAAATAAAACAACACAACTATTACAAAATTTGACATTAAAATTCCCACATTCCACATGGTGTGGGAGTGGCATTTAGTTGTCACAGTGAATGAGAAAGGTTGACATGGAGCATGCTAAATCTAGCTTGAGATCCTTTATATCTAAACTATCTCTTAAACCTAGTAGTGTATGTTTTAAGAGCAGTAGGATAATATTAATTTTAGCATATCAGCAATAGCAAACCACAACGATCCAACAATCCATTAAATTCCCAATGGACAAAAATAAGTCCTACATTTTTGTTTTTCTTTTTACTTGGATATACGTCACAATAGGGGAGAAAAGACAATCGCAACTTCTGTTTCATGCTGACTTTAAAGGGACAACTTTATACCTTATTTACCCCTAAAAGGTACATAGGCTACATACCACACTAAGGTACTAATAATGCACCTTTTAGTTGTAGATTAGGTACAGTTATTGCTTTACAGGTACTGTCCCAGTGACAAGCTGTTTTTAATTTTTGCACATTCATTTTTTATGACAGAGTATAACATTGTTTATCACTTTTTGCTTGTCTTTTTGTTGAAGGCACACACATATGTATACAGACATTTTCACTGACAAGCCAGGGCATGTTTCATGACTACATATCCTAGGTTATTTTAAACTCAAACACACACGCTTCCTTCCATGCTCTCTAGCAAGATAACTTCTGCTGCCCTTTCACATATTTATCTTCATTCACTTCCGCCATTGGTGACAGTGGTGTTTTCATCAATCCAATTAAGATTGTGTCATTTGTGATTATATCTGTAATATAGTGCTGGAGATCTGGTTTATTCTATGTCAAACAGTATCATTCCTTTCTCACAAAGTTTTTAGAATTCACCTATCTTTTCCTGTCAGACTTTTTCCTTCACTTTTTGTACTAAGAAGTAACAATGAGGTCTGCTATGTTATAATTGCATATTTGGCAGCTATCCATCTCCTCTGATTTTTTTTTCTTTCTCTCTCAGCTCGTTTTTAGCGTGTAGGCAGTCGACTGTCCCTCATTTTTTATCTGAGTCAGCCAAGTATCACAATTACCCATGCACACACAAAATCTTTCATTATTCCTTTATTATAAAAACTATGATTTTCTCATCTCTTTTGAAACATCACTACACAAACGATACAATACTATAAACAAATTAAAATAAGTTACACCTTAAAAATATATATACTATATATATATACATATATAATAAAAGCTTGTTCAACCAAAACACTGGCTTTGCAGCATGCAAAAGATTGTATGCAAGCATTCTTGAGGACAGGCAAAGCCCCCGGCTGTGTTCGAAATGCAGTAAAACCCAAAGAGGAAGGACAACAGCATGTGTTTAACGCTACAATAAATTTGAAAGGTCTGGGCTCTGCAGGGCTTATGGTTCAATAACAGAGGAATTTTTTCAAGTTTGGAAAGTTATTGTGGAACAGTCACATGGACTCAGTCTGAACTGACCTCAGCAGTTATTGCTTGTGTAAACTTTGCAGTATGAAAGTGAAAAGATGGTGTTTGTCACGGAAAGTCTTGTAAATAATGGCTGCGCTATAGACTGGAGATCCATTCAAGGTGAGTAAGGGCCTATTAACACCAAGAACATAACTATAAAAATAACTATATTAGCGTCCACAGCAACGGATGAGATCATCCTGTTCATTCTATGCATGTTCTGCAGTTTTCGTCTGCAGCTTTAAATGCTTGAGCTCTTTAAAGCAGAGTGGATTCTGATTGACTGTTAATGTTTTTATAGTTCTTCAGCTGGAAAAATTTGTTCTGAAATTGATTCCAACAATACCGTTTCCCAATGCCTTTATCATTATAGTTGTGGTGTGGACTTATCGTTATTGTCCTTGGTTGTTTCAAATAATATAAATATGATGAGAATATGCAAACCTGATCGTGGGGGGAGAAAATAACATTAAACAACCTTCATTTGAATGGTAATGCAACAATACACATGGCATCAGTACAAACCAGTACTAAAATGGCAGCAATGAATGTTGTGTTTTAAAAGCAGAGCTATTAATTGTCAGTCATCAATCAAGTCTGATTCTAAAGTGAAATGTGAGATGTTGAGATGCTGTAAGTCCATCAAAGCAGCATTCCGCATCACAGTTGTAACTAGAAGTCTTAACCAATCACAGGATTCCATATTTGACAGGGTTATGCGAATGAGGCTACTTCCATCAGTATCTGTATTGCCATGGAAACGCAGGGCACCTGAGCGATGACATAGGCAAATGAACGCGTCGGTGCTTTAAGTGCCAACAGGTATGCTATGCTGTGAACAACTCGACCCAGGAAGAAGACCAGAAAATGAAGTCGTGCTACTGCATACGAGGGTCCTGTCATGGAGTAGATGGCTCCGAGAAATAAAAAGGGGAAAATGTTCTCCATATCATTGCGGTGTGCTCTGAAAAAGAAAAAATACAAACACACACACAAACAGTGTAAAATGAATGTAGGAAAACCTTTGAAAATTGTAACGCGTGTAACAGCGTGTATTGGTGTAGAGGAGGTGTAAGGAGAACTGCTGAAAGCTGTTGAAAACATGAATAAGACATGACTTTGGTAATAGAAAACAAAGAGTTTTGTTGCCATCTATGAATGATGTACAGCAACATGACCGTGCTTGTTTAATCATAGCTCATTGTGAGTAAGATCTTTTCAAGTGTTGACCACATCTCTCATGCATTCCCACATTGTCATTTAAGCCTCTCTTTCAACTACATCTCGGGTAATGTTACTCTCTAAACACTGTATTTGAATGAATAGCCCTTTGAGGCATTTTTAACATTCCAGACTGTCGAAATACATATGGAAAGCTGCTTTTCTAAGGAGCTGACGAATGTACGCTCAACATCTGGCGTTGATCAGGACTGTAAACTGTCTGGCTCTGTCTAATGGCAGCATGCCAGGACAGTAAACATTGCCAACATCACACAATCTTGCAATATAAATTTACTTTCACTACGAATCACTCACCAGTGTGTCATCGCATGAACGGATCACCGCAATCAGAAGTGCTTCCTGTACCCGCTTTAAAGGAATTAATCATATGTTGACATTCATACCGCCATGATGGTCACATTTCCCATTATTTTCTCGTTATTTGTTACGCAGCAGACAGTCATCGTTGTGAAATCCTGCATTACAGTTTCTTCCTTATTTCTTTGCCCCAACAAGGACTTTTCATTATAACCATTTTCTGCTGGTATTTAATTTTAAAAGAGGAAAGAACTTTCACTTATTTGTTATTCGCCATTTTCCACATCCTTCCTTAAAAAATGTTCTAGCTTTTGTCCTAATACAAAATCTGATTGTACGCACCAGGTTCAAAGAGATTATAAAACAGCTGAAATACGCAAACCTGAGTTGTAGTGAATACCTTTGTGAATGCATTGCAATTAAGGTCAAATAATGGTCTTGTCAGGACTTGCTGACAAGTCCTACCGTCTCACATTTTACCAATCTGGCAACTTAAGATCACATATGAAAATCTTAAATGAACCACTTACAGAAAACAAGACTTTCCAGTGCCATTAAGTGATTTCAGAGCAGTCTACTGAAATAACATCTTTATCATTTTCCGATTGTGCAGATGTAGGTTGGAGTGGTCTGTAATGGGCAGAACAGGCGAGTTTCCTGATGATAAGTTAGGGAACGCCAAACTCTAAGAACCCTGCAGCTTAAAGTATGTTGAATGTTTCCTAACAGGCAGCCACGTCTATGATTGTTTTAGAGTGTGTAGTCTCAAAATAAAATCTCTCTTGTTCACATGCTCTCACATACACATATAGGCTATTGATACTGTGGAAACATATTCGAACAAACAGGCATGGCGACTGACTAATAATTATTACACAAATGGGCAAAATAAAGATATCTTAGCTACATGCAGTCCATTATGAATTAAGCATGATGCTTCCTATATAGAGGGCCAGTGAACTTTCACACAGAGCCATACCAGTACTCTTTTTCTGAAGACTTTGACAGTGCTACAGAAAGTAACTAATCTACCAGACACCCTGCACAGTTTTTCCAACTAAATGGGCCAAGTGGGAACAAGACTGAAGCAATACACATCCAATGGACCCTTTTCACATTTCCAGAGTTTTCAGAAGCGGAAGTTGTCATAGTTGGGTAGACTTACTTAGTGGTGAACGGGAGACAACAGCAAATATAATTTTTGTATTCCCATTTGCTCCAATAGCAAAAGAAAAATCTATGATAGCATTTCCATGACTTTCCAAAAAAGTGGAAAAAAATAGCCAGAGATTGATTACAGCAGTCAGAAGAAAGAATGTCAAATTTGCCAAACTTGCCAGCTGTTGAATTAGACACACCATCACAGCAGCATTAAAAGATCCACTAGATTTGTGATGTTGATGTGAAACACACCATTACAGTCTGTTGTTTACTATTCACAACAGACTGTTGTTCACACCATTACTATTCTCTTGTGTAAGTAAAGGTTTGAGTCAGCTTAATTTACATTCAAAAATGATGTTCCCAATATGTTCCTGTGTAAAACAAATTATATTATATAATAGTATATTATGTTTCACACAGGAACATATGGGAACACCACTTTTAATGTAAATTAAGGTGACTCAAACTTTTACTTACACAAGGGAATTTTAAAAAATACTGTCTTGATAGAAAAAGTTATATTAGTAGCTAGGCTATATGTTACAGTTAGAGATAAATAGTGGCATGCATTAGCCTAACATGAAACAACATGCCAAAAAATGCTTTTGTAAACATTGTCCAGGTTTTTTGTCAATTAGCCATGGGGACTGAACACTCTAATTAGTAGCATTAAACATAAAATCACAGAGATGTTGAATTTAGATGTGTAGAATTGTAGTCCTACCTCATACAGCGTTCCACATATGGATCGATGCGGCAGAACTGCACACCCCCGTGTCTCACTGCGTCCTCGGGGTTAGCAAACGCCTGTCAAAAACACGTCAGGTTTTACATCTGTCTAGGACGTCAAGCCATTCTATGAAAGCACAGACCAACTACCTTCGTTTATTTTATTAATTAATCCAGAGAGTTGAAATATGCCAACTCTTTCTATTCGAAATAGAAACACTTTATTTTAGAACTCGACTGTCTTGCAGTGATTCTGTCTCGTCGCTAGCGGTGTGTTTGCAGTAATGGAAAGTATTTTGGATAAAAAGTTCCACAACGTACCTTTTTCCGAAGTCTCACTTGGCCCGTAATGATGGAAATGATGTACATCTTTAAGATTAAGAGCGTGCTGTAGAAGATGAAGCACAACAGTACATCGCTCCCGAGCATTTTTGACTTCAACAAACTCTGTGTGTGTGTGTGTATGATATGATGGAGACGTAGCCTATTTGGAGAAGTTTTTATATGCGAACCCCAGACCGTTCTGTCCAGCCCAGTGCCGTTGGTCCAGCCTATTCCCCAGTCACTCACTACCTGGCAAGAAACTTTCACTGACGTGCACACTTCCTGCCCGTGTGATGACACACATATGTCCCATACGAGTACGAGGATAGGGTGAGGAGGAGGAGGAGGAGGGGTGAGGGATGGGGGGGGGGGGGGGGGCCTTGTCAAACAAATATCAATGATAATATTGTGGTCAATAAAACAAAATGCATTTGATTATAATTAACATGACAATGTGTACAAACCTAAAGTAGCCTAAATTCACGTTTATTTTTACGTTTCTGTCAATCTGAGGTGTCTTTTTTTTATGCTTCATTTGAACATTCAGTGTACAATGTGAAATAACAGAATAAGAACACAACAATAATTATTAAGAATAACAAAAATATAAAAATAGTGAAAGAAAACACTTCAACAATATCATCGCACAAAACAAAATACAGTTAGACAGGGATGTAAATAAAAATATATATATATAAAAAAGAAACAAAAACAAGACAAAAAAGAAAGACAGAGGGCATTACTTAAATGAAAAGATATCTAAACATTTAGTAAGGAAAAAAGTTTGTAGGTCTTGCAAATTGTACATGTTCTGAGTGCTTTTGGGTTAAGGGAGGAAGAAATTGTAATCAAATAATGTTTTATCTCTTGTAAGAATACCAAAAAAATTGTTTTACAATTTGAAAACTTACATTTGTGAATATAAAATCTACACAGGAAAATAATTACATTTATTATAAAGCAGGCATTTGAATCCGCTTAAAAAAAATCCCAAAATAACAGTTTTGGGATTCATAGAGAAATTTTGCAAGATATTGCTTGAGATAAACCAACTATATATCCAACTATATATCTTCAACCAAATATCTTTCCAAAGTTGCAAAGTATAACTGCACGACCAAAACAAGTGAAGAATAGTTTCAGTGTCATTCTGACAGAAAGAGCAATTAGTGTCAAAATCAAAATTGAATATTTTTTTAAGAAATTTTTTGACTGGGTAAATATTATTAATTAATTTAAAGGATATTTCTTTTACTTTGTTTGTGAGGAGAAATCTTTGTTGTACGGACCATATATTTTTCCAATTTAAATTATCAAAAAGACCATTCCAATATGAGATAGCAGGAGGGGCAGAAATAATGTTCTCAAGGAATAGAACTCTCACTTTATAATTTCTTCCTTTTGTTTCAGTGAAACATATCTCCCCAATAGGAGTGTTGACAGGTTCAAGACAAGATAATGAACCCAACGAGAGAGTGTTATTTTTGAAAAGCATGAGTATGCCAGATGGAATAGCATCCATAACTGTGGCAAACTCTTTGGGAGTTACAGGTATATTATATTATGAAAGAAATTCTGCATACCTAAAAAGCAGACCTTCGTTATTAAAAAGCTGTCTAACATGAAATATGCCATTACTAAACCAATGATTATGAAACAAAGATTTATTTTTAAATAAAATACTCCTATTGTTCCATATGTAACACCGATGAGGAGAAAAGTTATGCTTGTATATGAGAGTCCATGCCAAAAGAACTTGTTGATGAAAGTTAGATAGCTTGACAGGGAGTTTATAAATATCATAATTACACATTAGAGCAAACTTAGCACCACCAAGACAAGCTGAGGGAAAATATTCCAAATAGAAGAGGGATTTTTAAGGAATCGATTAAGCCAATTTATTTTAATTGTGTTATTTAGTAAACTAAAATCAATTAAGTTTAAGCCACCCTTTTTTTGAGAATTCAGTATCACTGACTTTTTCAAATAATGGGATTTTTTTTTCCCATAAAAATTGAACTAAGATTCCATCAATAATTTTACAAGTGTGCTTATCAATGTACAGTGACTGAGCAGCATAAGTAAGGCGAGACAAACCTTCTGCTTTAACAAGCAAACCTCTGCCTTTCAAAGAAAGGTCTCTCTGCAGCCAGCAGTTAAGGCGTTTCATTGTTTTTATAATAATTGGGTCCAAATTAGCAGAGCATCGAGTTATCTTTTGTTATTTGTATACCCAAATATGTAACACAGTTTTTACCTGCAATACCACAAATTGAAGAGAACATACTGTTTTTTATCGGAAGTAGTTCACATTTATTAAGATTTAGATGTAGGCCAGAGGCTTTAGAAAAGAGATGAAGAGTACTTAAGGCTGCTGGTATTTGCAGAGAGTCTTCTAAGAACAGAGCAGTATCATCTGCTAACTGATTAATAATTATCTCTGTATTGCCAATATTGATGCCTTTTAGATGGCTTGCTTTGATGTGTAAACTAAGAAATAGATAAAAAGATATAGGGAGATACTGGACATCCCTGTCTAACACCACGGTTTAAAAAGAATCTGGGAGAGGTACCGTTACTCAACTTAATGGAGCTACTACTGTTCATATACAGCATTTTGACCATATTACAGAAGGAGTCACCAAAACCAATTCTATTTAGTGCTTGAAACAAAAACTCATGTTCTAATGTGTCAAATGCTTTATAGTAGTCTAAAAATAAAATAAAACTTTCTTTTGAGAGTAAATATGCTAGATTACTACATGTCAGTTATTACAGCCTACTACTGGTCAAAAATGTACTATTTTTATGTTTAAAAAAAAAAGTCTATTATGCGCATCAAGCCTGCATTTATTTGATCAAAAAAATTTAAATTTAAAATAATGTTTTTTTCTATTTTAATATACTTTAAAAAATATAGTTTATTTCTGTGATGCAAAGCTGAATATTCAACAGCCATAACTCCAGTCTTCAGTCTAATATGCTGATTTATTATCAATGTTAGAAACAGGTTTTTTTTTAACCTGTGATACTTTTTTCAGGATTCATTGATGAATAAAAAGTTTAAAAGAACAGTATTTAATTAAAATATAAATTATTTTAAAAGTCTTTACTTTTGATCAATTTAGAACATCCTTGCTGAATAAAAATAGCCTATTAATTTCTTTTAAAAAAAAAAAGAAAGAAAGAATATTACTGACCCCAAACTTTTGAACGTCAGTGTATATTGGTACAAAATATTTATATTTTAAATAAATTATGTTTTTTTTTCCAAAGGTTATAAGTATATTATAATAGAAAACCATTATTTTAAATTGTAGTATAATATTTCACAATATTACAGTATTTTTCTATATTTCAGATCAAATAAATGCAGCCTTGATGAGCATAAAGGGCTTCTTTCAAAAACATTAAAAATAGTAGTGTCCAAACTTTTGGCCGGTACTTTTGAGCCCCTAGGCAAGGCAAGTTTATTTATATAGCACATTTCATACACAATGGCAATTCAAAGTGCTTTACATAGAAGAAATTAAAATAATAAGAATAATTAAAACAGTTTATAAAATAAAATACAGTACAGTACAAACAGTCAGACGAACAGTGGCACAGTGCTCATTCAGTAAATGCACAGCTAAACAGATGTGTTTTGAGTCTGGATTTGAAAGTGACTACTGTAGGAGCACGTCTGATCTCCTCTGGAAGCTGGTTCCAGCTGCGGCTGGCATAATAGCTAAAAGCGGACTCGCCATGCTAGTGAACCCTTGGTATTTCTAGCTGATGTGATCCTAATGATCTGAGTGATCTGTTGGGTTTATATTCAGTGAGCATATCTGCAATGTATTGAGGTCCTAGGCCATTGAATGATTTATATACCAGTAGTAATACTTTAAAATCAATCCTAAATCTAACTGGGAGCCAGTGTAAAGACCTGAGGACTGGTGTGATATGTTCATATTTTCTGGTTCTGCTCAGAATCCTGGCAGCAGCGTTCTGTATGAGCTGCAACTGTCTTATGGTCTTTTTGGGAAGGCCAGTGAGGATTACAATAATCCACCCTGCTGGTGATGAAAGCATGCACAAGTTTCTCTAAGTTTTGTTTGGAAACAAAGCATCTAATTCTTGGAATATTTTTCAGATGATAGTATGCTGATTTAGTTATTGCTTTGAAATGACTGCTGAAACTAAGGTCTGACTCTAGTGATACACCAAGATTCCTGACTTGATTTTTAGTTGTTTGACCCCTAGAGTGAAGGTATGCGTTCACCTTGAGAACTTCATCTTTGTTTCCAAACGCAATGACTTCAGTTTTGTCTTTGTTTAACTGAAGAAAGTTTTGGCACATCCAACTGTTGACTTCATCAATGCATTGGCACAGGGAGTCAATGGGGCTGTAATCATTAAGTAGATCTGTGTGTCGTCTGCATAGCTGTGGTAAGCAATTTGGTTCTTTTTCATTATTTGGCTCATTGGGAGCATATACAGGTTGAACAGGAGTGGCGCAAGAATTGAGCCTTGAGGGACTCCGCATGTCATGGATGTCCACTCAGACTTATGGTCTCCTATTCTCACATAATAACCTCTCCCATCTAAGTATGACCTGAACCATTTTAGGACTATCCCAGAAAGCCCCACCCAGTTTTCCAGCCTGTCAAGAAGTATGTTACGATCGACAGTGTCAAATGCAGCACTGAGGTCGAGTACCAGCACTGATAATTTGCCTGTATCAGTATTTAAGCGAATATCGTTTATTATCTTTATGAGCGCTGTCTCTGTGCTGTGGTGCGGTCGGAAACCAGATTGAAAATCGTCAAAGTATCCATTCGAGCTTAAGAATTTGTTCAGCTGTTTGAAGACAACTTTTTCAATGATCTTGCCTATGAAAGGAAGATTTGAGATCGGCCTGTAGTTGCTTAATATGGTCTTATCCAGATTGCTCTTTTTCAGGAGGGGCTTGACAACTGCAGTTTTCAGGGAGTTTGGAAAACTCCCAGAGAGAAGTGAGGCATTTACCACTTCTAGAAGATCTGCTTCTAAACTGTTTAACACACTTTTGAAAAAAGATGTTTCAGATGTTTTCTGAGACTCACTCTGGCCAGACGAACTAACATGGTGTGATGTGAACATGATTCCTGGCCGCATCACAAGAATTGTGGATTGATATCATTTAGAGTATTTCATCCAGCTACAGAGGACTTGTCTGGTTCTCGTGGTCTTTAAACAAACCATCAGTAGTTGAATGCCCAGTGCAAAAGCTGGTTCTGCTGCTGGAGGCAGTTTAAACTTCTTGACATATCCTTTAAGTTAAGCCAATTCATGGTAGAATATGTTACAGTTATTTGTTTTACCTTACATCTAGGCAATTTAATCACATCTTTGTGATTAAAGCTTGAGATTTATATTCACTCATGATTTGGTGGGAGTGAAAATAGCCCTCAGTTAATTCAGTAGTTTTTTGGGGTTTAAAATATTATTCTAATATAATGTTTAATAATTCTATATTTTCTTATTAGTAATATTAGTTTATTTATTTTTTTAAATGTTATTTTGCCCTCTTTAAGTTATTATGCCTATATAGACTTTTAATCTGAAATGTAGTTGTATGGAAAGAGACGGGAGAGCGAAGGGTAGAAGGAGAGAGATCACTCATAGACGGAGACAAATGGTCACAGAGTTAAATTAGAAAATAAAAGGAATTTAAGAGCATAAATTTTGGGCATTTAGTTGCTGTTTGTTGTTTTGTTTTTGTATTTTCATCTTTGGCTGTTTTAGTACATGGTTAAAAAGAGAACAAGGTTAGTCATGTATAGTTATGCATTTATATGTGGTATATCTTGCCTTTATGCTTGTTTTATATGTTTATTTTTGATTTACGAGTAACTTTAAGTTGTTTACATTAGATGTTAGTCCTATAATTTTGTTGTTGAATAGCCAATTGTTTCTTTTCATTTCGTATGAATGTCAATTCCTTGTAAATACCAATATTGTTTTGTTTGTTTGTTTTAGCTCTCGAATAAGGTGTATTGTGGAGATAAACAAGTATAATAAATGGAAAAAGAAACAATCAGTGCAAGTTTCTTTATTTCAACCAGGCTGTTACTTTCCACCCTCTGTTCTTCAAAAGTCGTGTAGACAGCATTTCTAGTCAATATAATTTTCTATTGCCACAGCTGAAAGCATTGTTCGTTATTACATAAACTCTTTTATTTCAACAATAGTATTAATTAGTTTACTTGAAATGCTTTAAATCAGATCATAAATCAATTAACTGTAGCAACACAGAAGCCTTGATGGGAATTAATCAGTATTAAACCCATGTGACTTAAGTTTATTAGACTCGACTTTATAATGGTTTAAGCAGCACAGCTTTAAAATGTTAGAAACTGAGCTTTAAAATGATACTCTTGACTTGGATAATAGGAAATGAATAGGAAAAATTACTGAAATTTTGCGGGCAAAAAAGGTCCAATGTCTATTGTCAGTATTGTGTATGAAGCACCAATAAGCTTTATAGCAAGGACTTTTGGGACAAATGTGGAGGACAGTCGGCACATGGTCTATATGGCATGGCTGAGCTCATGTGGGCCAAATTTTCACCATGTTTTGCCATGGCTTTAGAATTGGAGGGAATTTTCTTTTGGATCATCATTTGTATTGTGGTATATGGCCCAGATGACAGTACAAAACTGAGGATCATATGGGGTATGGCTATGGCACACCATGAAATATGTTATCTTATGGTTAATATTTGGTTGGAAAAACACATGAAACCTGCTCATGTGCGGGGCAGGTTTGTGAGAGTCCACACCTCAGCCTATTCAACTACGCTATTGGTTGCTTTCTTTTTTTTGTATTTTTTCTTGAGCTCCTATTGGTGGATTACTATGTGACTGCAACATTAGCACACTACTTTTAATTTTAAGATGCTATTATTAATGAATAAATAAAAAAGACTGAATCAGTTTTTGTGTTTAAGACTGTTTGATTTACTGTTTAATGGTTATATTAAATAAATAAATAAAAGGTGTGGTATAAATGTGGTTAAATAATGGCTTTGGGTCTGTCAGCCACATTTGGAGGGCCATCCGCCCTTTACAGAACTCAACCAAACAAGAATTACATATAAGGTTCCCATATGGTCCAAATATTGTTTTTATCATTTGGCTTACTTTGGGTGGAATTATGGCACTGTTTTGGTTTAGTTCCGGCTAAGAAGTGGACCAGATTTGGGCAGGCAAACACAATCTAACTTGGGCCACACTTCAGCTGTTTATTTGGGCCAGATCTATGCCAAAGCAAATTTCCCTTGCAAATTCTGCAAGTGAATTATTATTTTTTTACTTAACGTGAAATTCCAGATCGCATAAATTCCTTTTGCTAAAATTGCTGGATTGCCTCTGTGAAAATTTGCCAAGCAACAGTAAATCTGACCGCACCTTAAAACACTATAAATTCATCACAATATTCATTGTGAATGATTTTGTTCCTCCCACAAGAAACCAACAGCATTAAAATTTGCACATAATTGAATGCTTTATTTTTTAGAATGTACATTTCATATTTCCAAACAGAATTTCCATCCACAATGATAAAAATAAGGGTGATTCTATAATAGAATTCTATTATAGTTTTTCCCTTACAACGATAGAGCAGGAACTAAATTGGGTTACTGCTCAAATTGGAGTAGAAACTACATTGTGGAACATTGTGGACATAATGAAAGCAGAACCCTTTTCACGTCAAGACACAAGGTTTAATTCGGGCAGACTAAGGCATTGTCCAATGCATATTTTTCTCTCCATTTTGGCCTTCTGTCCACACTAAAACAGCGTTTTTGTCCGGCAAAAACTGAGCTTTTTGAAAACGCTTTCCCAAGTGGATACATTCGAAAATGCCGTTTTCGTGTTGTAGTGTGGAACTGTGTTCTGTGAAATAGCCTGTAATGTGCTATTCACTTTCACACTGTTATAAAAAGATATGTCACTTTGTACACTCTAAAAAATGCTGGGTTGTTTTAACCCAATTTTGGGTCAAATATGGACAAACCCAAACGTTGGGTTAAAAAAGTAATTAAAAAATTTAACCCAACGGCTGGGTTTGTCCATGTTTGACCCAAAGTTGGGTTGAAACAACCCAGCATTTTTTAGAGTGTATACACTCTTCATATCATAGTCCTGCAGAGATAACAGAAAATGTACTTGCAATTGCTGTCCTGTGACAAAACATGAGAGCAGTTTGATTTTAGACCAAACATATAGCCTAATGGTGACTGAGTGCGACCTGGATGCATCAGTGAATGGTGAGATATCTTGCCAAATAAAATGATCCTGCCAGAAGAATAGCGTGATAAATTTATATCTGTTCCATCTGTATCATCTCGGTGAGCTATTATGAGGTTTTACGCATGCACAGCAAGGTGAATATAGCGTTTTCCGATGTTTCAGTGTGGATGAGAAACTTTTGAAAAACACTAGTGTGGACGAGAGCGTTTTGAAAAGAAAATGTCGTTTTCAAATGTATCCGGATTAATATAGACGTGTCGTGGCCTCAGCGTATTTCATTGACATTGGGTGAGTGACTGAATTTAGAGCCAAAGGGAATGGCAATATTTGGCAAAAGGTGTCAGTAACCTGCAATAGTACAAAACTACAAGTGTCAACAGTCTATTCCGAGATAGTCCGAGGAGGAGGAGGAGCTTGTATTTGTGATGTCATCGCAGCAGTCCTCCGCATCAGAGAAAGAGGAAGTGTAGTGGAGGCCTGAGAGTCTGTGGTAGTCCTGCTGAGAATTCTCTGGCAAATGGGACATGTCCATCGATGTTTGGCCTCTTTGAGAGCCAGAAACACTCCACATATCAATCAACTGTGTGCAAATAGCACAACCCATTGTTGAGAATGTCGTCAGATACAAATTGCTTAAAAAAACTTTCTTCCTAAATGGCATAACCTTTTATCAGGTATACACTGAAACACATGTCTGCAGTGTAGAGGCCTTTACTCATTCAAGCAATGGCTGTCGTTTAAGGATTCAGTTGGAGTCAACGTATGATGGCAAATAGTGAGCGTGTCTGTGTGAAAAGAGCTATACGGCAAGAAAAAGAGAGCGTGAGAAAGTAAATTTAGACTTAGGTCTGTCTTTCCTAGGAATGCTTTGTTCAAACCCTCGCCTGGAGGTAGTGACAATTACAAGGTGGAGTACAAGCTGAAAACTGAAAAGGAAACATTGAGACAAGAAAAGGCAGAGGGACTATGAGTCAAATTGTTGTAGCATGTGCATTGCAGACCACAAATGGATCAGAGCTAGACTGAGGTCTGCAACAGAATTACTGAAAGGTTACAAGGTCAATAGTAAGTGTAGTGCAAAATATTGAAACATGGTCAGTAATATTTTTGTCAGATTCTTAGTGTTGGTTAAAAATATGACAAAAATTGGAATATGGTATCAGTGATGAGTGTTTATCTAAAAAATGCAGTACCACACTTTACTTGCTTTGCTTTGAACTCACATTATCAACAGATAGAATATCAGAAGCTAATAAAGTCTCCATTTTGCCCTAATCAAAGATCAGTGAAGCTGTATTCTCCCACCCTGTGAATCCTGGGTGTGACTCTGATCATTGTCGCTATTGTTGCTAAAGCCTCGGTGGTGTCACGAGTACATCTCTCGGACCATTATCCAGCCTGGGGAAAGAAACATAACACATTCAGCAGTGTCGTTTGATGGCATCACAGATAATCTGCACCTCACAACAATTAACTTTACACTAATGTGGACTGCGGTTTACAAGAACTCTAGACTTGTATCAAAATACCTATGTATGCAGTCAGATGATGCTGATTGTACTAAAAGTCATGCTACATGCTACAAGTAAATTTGAATGTATACAGTATGAAAATTGGATATTCATCTTCAGATTTGCTGAAAAACTACATTTAACTGTTATTAAATAATTTGTGTTTTTAAAGATAACTTTAGATGACAACAAATTTGATCTAAATGTTAAAAAGGGGAAAATGAGAATGCACAATTAAACACGCAATATCGACCGATTCAATCTTTAATATCGATAACATTTTATACCCCATTACATGGATATAAATGTAAACCATTAGATCCTTACATAACTGTGTTTACATGCTCTGAACTCATTGTTAACGCCTCTTGCCTGCATGCCTTTGTGTCTGAGATTACTGAAGGGAATTTGAGACATTTTAGCAGACATTTGAGTTTTGTTGATGCACTTCTGGGAGACCGCAGACTTACCTCCTGATTACATGGATATGTTGATTGATTCATGCAATTACTTTAAGCAATTAAATTAAATGAACATTGATGTATTTTATAAGATAAAGCCCATTTCAATACACTCATATATGAATATGAAACTTTCAAAAACAGCACAACAAACAGGGTGTTCACAAGCATCAAATCTGAGCAGAAAGCACAGCAATCTTTTGTTTAGTAAAGATTTCAACTTTATATTAGCCCATACCTCTTGAAGTGTTAATAAAGCAGTAGTGTTTTTTTAGTAGTTACTGCAATGTTTATGTTTATAGTGAAAATGTTTTTTTCACCTCTGTGTACAGTCATTTTACTCTTATCACATCAGTTTAAACTGGCATTCAATTATTATTTTTTTAATGGTTTTATGAAGCAAGGCTGTGGTTCACGTTATTATCATTTAAAATAAGCACACAGTAAACAGAGTCTTGACTAACAATAACCTGATCATTTAGACTCTGCAATTCAATATTTATCTATTGTGTTAAACAAAAGAGCTGCCAGATGTTTCTGCAGCCCAGCTAGTACCACACATGCTAATGTTTACAGAACCAAACCAGAAAGATGTAAGACGTCATACACAAAGCATGTTTATTTCCTGAAATGACCCTTTAGATAATGAAAGCCAGATGCAGCAATTGCGCAAAAACAGAGGAATGACGACTCACTTTGGGCTGAAAATCACAATCCTTTACGGCAGCCAAGACAGCCGCTCAGATGGGTGGTCTGCAGCTCTCCGCATCCTTCTCTCCTCCTCCTCCTGCGCTCCTTTCTTCAGCCTGCAGACAGAAGGAGGACTTACAATGACATCAACAATGATAATGAGCTCTGTCACATAAATATTCACCTTACTGTGAGATTATCTGGTTTATACAAGGCAGTTGAAGCAATATTCCAGGGGCTGTGTGAGGACAAAGAGAGGATGGAGACGAAGGGTGGGGGGTTGGGGGCATGCAGGGAGTGGTGGTGATTAAGATGAACAGAGCCTCAAGCATGAAGGTAACACATTGAGTAGATGTTCCTCAGCATGCTTAAAGAAGGCCTGGGGCTCTGGGAGCCAAATATGGATCCTTGAGCATTTTAAGACGCAGTTTGTAACCATAAGTGATGGATCTGTGGAAATAGCTTAAAAACTAGGCTTTTTTTTCTTATATATAGTAATAGCAAATATGTCATTTTAGACAGGTAGCTAGTAGAGAATAAAAGGCATTAAGAAAAACAGAAATTTTTTAAAGTTTATGTGGTAGATTAGTGTCATTATTGTTAACTAAAGCTACTAAACTTTTTTAATTGACCATTAAAACTTTAATGATTAATTAAATAAAGATTAAATGAAATATAATATGGAAAAACTTAGAAATATTTAAGATGAAGTACTAAAACTGAAATATAGAAATATATAATAAAACAACAATTACAAAAGCACAGCAAAATTACTAAAAACTTAAATTAACATTCAAATGAAAACATAAAATGAAAACTAATTAAAATGTATATTGACAATGTCCATTACAAAACAATTAAAACATTATTAAAAAAATATATTTTTAAGATATAATTTAAAATCATCAGCTTAAAAAAAAAGACGATTATGATTCTGGTTAAGAAACAACTTAACAAGTGTGGGCATGGCTTTAGGTTACGCAAAACGGATCTGAAGTTTATAACTGGATCAAGCTGGTCTGGGAACCACAGTAATATGATCACAGAACTATATAAAAAGTAATAAAATAAAGAAATAGACACTGTGGAGAAAGAACAGGCTTTATTTCTATAAGTCAAATCAGACAGATCTTAACATTTAAATCACTTAAGTTAAAAAGGCATTACATCAGAAGTTACCTTGGAAGTTCCTGCAACAAAATATGTAACAGACCCTATTGTCCTATACACAAGCAATTCTCCACAATTCTGACCGTTTGCTTATGAGAAAAGACGACATTCATAAATAAATACTGTTACATTTTTTTATGTAAAAAGAATATGTTCGAAATGACATAGTTAGGCTAGCTTATCGGCATTCTATTAGCATTTCCAACACATCTGATTCGCCTCATTGCACGTTCCCTTGGAAAAATAGTTTACTTTCATTTGAGACTGTGGAGCTGCATCATTAAACCATTGTGACATATAAATGATGCAGCTTTCAACAGACAGCACATCAAGCAATTGAGTAAGCAGTTACTGTACGTTTTTGCCAGTCTGAGGAAATTGTGAAAAATGTGAAGACCATTTATTAGTGAATACGTCAAACATAGTAGCTTACGCAACCCTGTGTCAGAGCTGGGGCGCCGAGATGGGGATATCCGTGAAGGATTCATTTCCTTCTATTGGGACAGAGCATGGAGCTATGTCAAAACTGAGGATTTTAAAGTGCATTAAAACAAAATGTAATATTAATGGCAAACACATCCTGAGCTTTTAATATTGAAATCTTACATTGTGTAATGACAGTTTCGGTCGAATTTCAGTAACATTGAGTAAACAGCCCTAGATTCAACATGAAAAGGCAAATTCTCCCATGGCATCACATCCTGTTCCTACTTAAGATGAATTATTTTAATGCCTGAATTAACTTCCGAAGCAAAAGTGCTGGTACCGGCACATATCTGTAACATCAAATCGTATCCCTCCTATAGTTTCCAGAGAACATGATTTAGTGGCTAGCGTGAACATAAACATTTGATTGTTGAGTATTGATGGAAAAAGTTTTCGTAGATCCCGGAGGTAGAAATGTAAACACAACTCGCTGTAAAATAATTCTGAAAAGATTAAGCCTTCAACATCATCATGTTTCAACTATTCATTACCAAAAAAAAAAAAAAAAAAAAAAAACCTCACAGTGCCAACATGCTCAATTTCATCACATTTGTACTGTGAATTATCGTGATATAGTGGAGTTGGGTGACAAAGAAAGCTTCTTTGAACATGCAGATACTAAGTTCAAGCCTTATTTTTCCTAGGCAGACGTCAGTAAAGAGCTCTAACAAAAAGTTTGAGTGAGAGTTTGAATATGTCCTGCTTGATGCATCATGTATTTACCTCTGCACTACTGAGAAAGGTTTACGTCACTGCCCTTAATCCCAATGACAACAGAAACAAGCATATCACCAGCGCACATGTATGAAGCTTCTTCATGAATGTTAAATATGTTTTATGTGTGTGTCTGATAATATATTTATTCACCTAATAAATAAGACCCTTTCCTACACTAGGAGAGCTCTGTCAGTCACAGATAACAGATCCACAGAAATGCTCACGAAGTGCTTGTAAGACAGTAAGCGCAGTGCGTGACTGTCATCCACACGTTGGTCTTCATCACCTACAGTAGAGCAAAGAAACAAACAAAACCTATCAATAACAAGTGAATGTTTCATTCCTGTATTCAAATATATGGGTGATTTTTCAACTACGGTAGTTGTTCTGTCTTCTAGGATGATTTAAATATAAAAAATATAACTTTTTCATGTAAAATCATCTAGGGGACAGAGAAGCTCCAGTTAAACATGTTTTAAAAAAATCAATGTAGAGTTAAAGGATAGATTATAATAGCTCTAAACATTTATAGTGCATGTTAAAGGCACACTATGTAAGATTTACACCTTAATATAACAGCTTCGAAATAATTTCGATGGTAAACGAACTCATAGTAGGGCGAATCATCCTGATAGCAAAGCGGGGGGGGGGGGGGGGACAAATCTCGCGAGAGATCAGACAAATCTCGCGAGAATCACGACTTGCTTTAAGGCACGACGTCACATACATCAACAACATGAAGCAGCCTCTATGGAAGACACTAGCACAGATTTCAAACGTGAATTGTGGCTGAGTTGACAAAGAAAACGAAGAAAGCGCGGTCGGAAGAGCACAGAGACGGCTCTGCGTGAGTGGTATTTACGACCTAACGTTATGTCAATCATGCTTGCACACTGCCTCCGAAACGTTCGTCCGTCATAAAAAAATTCGGATCAGGTTAGATTTTCTGCGTTTTTCACATTCGTAGCAAGCATTTTGAATGCTGTTTTGACAATTCAGAGCCACCGAATCACAAATACGAAAAAGCGCATGCGAAAATTTCGGACTCAGTGTGCAAGGACCTTAACGCTAAATACAAGTACTCCACAGCAACTCTAGGGGTCGCTGTTTGAGAAAAACAGAAAATGCATAGTGTGCCTTTAACCATAACCCTAATTTTGTAACATTTTTAAAAGGTTACTTTTAGATGAAACTATTTTTGGCCGTTTCTTATTAATTGATTTTAAAGAAAGATATTTTTTTCTAAAGTGTTTAACAAAACTATTAATTTCTTGAACAATTTGTATTAAAAACTAAATTAAAATGAAAAAAATAACGAAAATTCACTTTCCCCAAAACTACTGCAAAGTTTCTATTTGGTCATGATATACATAAATAAAATGAGTAGAAATGTGAAGCAAGGGTAGCAGACAAACACTATAATTGTAATTTTATATATGTTTTACACTTTGATCTAAGATTAAACCATTACTAATCCAGTTATTTGAGAATTTAAATTTAAATTTGTATTTTATTTTCATTTCTGAGGTTTTGTTATTTTGTAGTTTAAGATAACACAATAAGTTAGTTAGTAGCTTATTAACAAGTCCAAAGCTTATTTCACATTTGTTGAATATGTCACCATAGTCATGTCGTTACAAATTACTAGATTACACATTATACAAAAATCCACCTGAAGCTTCACCAAAACCTTGATCAGATCTTTATTGCACGACATGTGATAAATAATTTCATTAAGATTTTTTTATGAACTTGCATTTTTCTGGATTTCAAGTAGTAAAAGTGCCCCTAATTGAAGAATCAGCCAGACACAAGGGCGATGTACGTAGATGTGATTAATCAGCCTGTCAGCCTGTCTGGAATTAATGATGCTTGAGCTTTTCTCAGAACTAACTTCACTTTCTCAGACAAGAGGTTTTATAAAGGGTTTACACAGGTTCCACAGAAGAGTAGGTATAGTTCAATGCTTTAACTACAGACATATTCTATATATTCTACAAAATCTAAAATAAAAACAAAAGAAAGTGTCAAAATACTTTTATTAATTTTAAACAATATATCACTTTTAACCAATTTAATGCTTCTTGGCCCAAACATACATACAAGTGTGGCTTAGTGTTTAAATCGTTTTTTTTAGGTCACTCTTACCATTTCAGAGGGCTCTGGTCTCTGCCTCTATTTTCCTCTCACCATGCGTGTCAGTGTCTGGGGGGCTGATGGTTTGCCGCACTGCAATTTCTGGCCCACCGCCATAAATACTTAACAAGTACTGCCACGTTTCTTCAGATATCTGCCCGTAGTCTGCTCCTGCAAACCAAACCGTAGATAATGAACTATATACAAAGACACACATGCGAGTCAGACAAAGTTTTGACACAAGATGAATCACAGACACGTCAATTTTTGGACAGGAAATACCCTGTTTAAGCTGGATATGTCCGCCTTTCATTACTGCAATCTTGCTGTTGTCAATGGGGCCGGGCGGCTCTAAACCATCAGGGAGAGAGAGAGAGAGAGAGAGAGAGAGAGAGAGAGAGAGAGAGAGAGAGAGAGAGGGAGGGAGGAAAATAATAATGACCTTTACAGTGCATAAGCAAACATTCCCTTGAAAATACAGAGGGTGGTCTTGGCCGAGCTGACAAGAAATCCCGCCATTGGTTGAGTCAATGTTGGAAAGTCAGGCTGGTCGGAACACTCAAACATACAGAGGGATGTTTTGAATGCGTTTCAGAGCCACAGTGTTTAAAAATTTTAGGGAGAACTATAACATCAGATAAAAATTACACACATCACCTAAATGTAACATGGACTTTTGTAATGTATTTTACACAAAGTCTTAAAGGGATAGTTCCCCCAAAAATGAAATTTCTGTCATCATTTACTCACTCTCATGTCATTCAACTTGTATGCATTTCTTTCTTCTGTGGAACACAAGAAAAAGATAAAGAAGATATTTTGAAAAATGTCTGTGTTTTTTGTCCATATAATGAAAATGACTTCTTTTGTGTAAAGAAAAAAAGAAAGTCATACAGGTTTGTAACAGCATGACAACAAATTTGAGGTAAACTATCCCTTTAAAGTCAGCATTAACTGGAAAATGCAATGGAATTTTCTTCCCCTGTGACGTAAATGCAAGTAAAAGGGCACCTTGAGCAAGAAAAAAAATTATAATTGGGACTTCATTTTGTCCATCGGGAATTGATTGGATTGTTGCCATTTGCTAATTGCTGCGATTGTTTCATGTGAGTGACAAATTGCTGGAGGGGTGGAATTGAAACTCGTCAGGCCATTGGACAACCTTATTGCCAAGTCCTTGTGCTGGTTTACACGTCAACAGAGAAGAGATGTCATTGTAAGGGGAAGGGGACGTTAATGCTTTTGATTAAAGATTATGAGGGCATGTGAATAAAATAAAAAAGAATGATGTGCATGGATAAATTACTTTTATTGAATACTGCAATTTTTCATTAAAAATAATAAGAATAAGGATTGTCAATGTTGATTTCATAGTGACCATAATGACTAGTGGTGCAACTGATCACTAAACTCACGGTTCGGATCATATTACAGTTTTTGAGTCACAGATCGTATCATTTTACAGATCAGCCAAAAAAACAACAACAATATAACAAAGTTACAAATAAAGTAAGGTCTAACAGTAGTATTCAGGTACAGAAATGTAATCATTAAATGTAAATTAACACAATAGTGTTCACTGTATAAATTAAATATAGATTAATCTTTGTTTCAGATGTGTTTTGTTGTTTGTTTAACATTAAGGCGAGACACTACAGGTGAATAGGGTAAAATTTTTAAATAATAGATATCACCATGAAACTTCCTCAGTTGATTACTTACACAAGTATATAAAAAAATGTATTACAAGTTTTAGAAATTTTTATGTTTAATTATGCAAATTAGGCATTCTCTCATTAAATATGCACAATTTTGCATATATTTTCGGTAGATAGATCTGAACATATGATAAAGCCAGGTGCAAAATTCTTTTTTCATTTTGTTTACACACAAGATGAAAATAAAAACTCAGAGGGATTTCAGGATATATGCTTTCATTACCTAGGGAATCAAAATATACTGTCCATAGCCATAAAAAATAGATTTTCACCATATTTTTTTGATTAAAATGTCACATAAATCAGGCCAGGAATGATTTATTAACAAATCCCTCTGAAAATATCTTCAGAATACTGCTAAGTGTATAAGTGGAAAGTTTGGTGTACATAGGTGCTACATAGGCTGAGATGTTTCTACTGGAGTATGACAAAAAAATCATTTTGAGAAAACGGCAGTTAAAGATTTAATAGCTCTAAATGAGAAATCGTCGTTAGCTTTAAATCCCCCTTTGGACATTCACGATTGGTTACTGATAGAAAGGAAATGCCCATATTTAGGTTACATAGCGTTGTGCATGAGACTCAGAGCTTTACAACGATACCGGTCATGACAGACGTCAGTAAACAGACGGAGCTCGGCGTGTCGCGTTGTAATGCTTACTTCCTGGTAAATTCGGGAGAAACTTACTGCCGCAAGTAAACAAAATGTAATAAAATAAACATCTTAATGTATATTTTCAACGTTTTCTTTATAGCAGCTTGAAAGAACACATATTGAAGGAGTAAACTAGCCCAAAATCTCAAAACTGACCACTGCATGAAAATCGATGT
The DNA here is from genome assembly GCF_949319135.1 of Squalius cephalus. NCBI lineage: Eukaryota > Metazoa > Chordata > Actinopteri > Cypriniformes > Leuciscidae > Squalius > Squalius cephalus. The sequence continues at coordinate 30,880,790 of NC_137126.1, forward strand.
TTTTGCCTGCCGTGTCTCGCCTTAATGACATAGACATCAGTAGATTTTTATAGGCTGCTGTCACTTTAAGACCTAATGAACGGATCCAATATAATGATACACATCTGATTTCTTTCTCAACTGTTTATATTCACTTAGCCGACTGTGTTTACGAGAATACTTGCCAAGACGGGTATTTTAACATAATTTTGTGAGTATGTTTCCGTTCAAGCGCAAGGAGACATGAAAGAGGAATCAATTCTGTGTTTGCGCGTGGTCTACAATGCGCCTCTCTCTGTGTGTGCACGCTTTGGGTGCGTGTGGCCGTACGCTCAGAAAACAGTGCATGATCAAGTTTTCTTTTGCCTCTTCTCTGAATGGTTTAAATCACTTGAATGTGTAAACTGTCAAGAAAAAAACACATGCAAATGATAAACTTTCAGTCTATGATGGTTAAATTTAGCAAATAATCCACGAATCACATGCATGCCTAACCGCGAGGCCTGGTCCGTATGGATCACAGATCAACTGTGATCCATTGCACCCCTATTAGTGACTGTTTTAACCCTCGTGTTATGTTGGAATTCTGTGCACTCCCCTTATGGTCCGGGTCAAATTGACCCGCATTGGATTCAATACAATTCCTCAAAAATCACACTATGAAAAACAACAAAGATTCAGGTTCAAACTGTAAACTTTTAATATCAACATTTGTCAAATATTCCAAAAAATATATATCTGAAGATATGATTTAATGAAAATGTTTTTTAACCATTTTTTAAAACTATTTAAAATTTTAATATACGTTATATTTATATATATATTTGCATATACATTTTTATTAACTTTTTTTTTTTTTTTTTTTTTTTGCTTAGAACATCATAACTGAACAATTAATTAATCTGAGCTAATTTTTCCTGCTGTCTATGTCGAAGTATCAATATATTTCAGATATCTTGAATATATAAATGAGTGCTTATTTTACTATATGTGTCTGTCAAAGATTTTCATTTGTAATTTGCAATTAATTCTGAACACCATGATTTAGCTTTTTCAAGTGTGTTTGGTTTGGGTTAGAGTACTTTTAGATACACTTACACTTTAGAACTGGAGTTGATGCCCTGACATACATAAAATAAATGTTTTTATTTTGTGTCTACAGTTGCTTTTGAATAGCTGCCTATGATGGTCAAATTGACCTGCGAACATCACAAACGTAATAGTAATTTTGTTTGTATATGTAAAAAAAAAACACCAGCATGTTGAAACTTTTCATGCATGTTCATGATGATAAATGTGAAAAAGTCACAAAATATCAAGAAAAAAAAAAAAAAGGTTTTTATATTATTTCAGGTAGCTTGAAAAAATAAATGATAGGTAATTTTTACCATCTGTGGCTGACAAAATATTTTTTCTGTATTGAAATAAGTGTGGAAAACCTAATTTTTTAGCTTCATAAGGTAGTAAAAAAATAAAATAACAAAATATAACCAATAAATGTTATTATTTTGGGTCCGTACAGTTGCCTTAGAGCGTTAAAATATGCGGGTCAAATTGACCCGCGAACATCACGAAAGGAACAGTAATTTTGTTTGTATATGTCAAAAAACACCAGCATGTTGAAACTTTGCATGCATGTTCATGATGATAAATGAGAAAAAGTCACAAAATATCAAGAAAAAAAACATAGGTTAACCAGTATTTCCAACAACTAGAAAATCTAAACGGGTCAAATTGACCCGCAACATAACACAAGGGTTAATACAAATATAATGCTTAAAAATAGCTGTGCAATATAAACAGACACTTAAATTCCTCCCTCAGGTCAGTGAATTAAATGCCACAGATTTTTTAAAATAATAAAATAAGCAGTATCACATGTTTGTGAGTTTGTATAAGAGTGTACCGTTGTCTTTGCCCTTGACAAAGTTCTCCCATTCTCTGAACCACTGCATGCTGATACACAGGATAACCGTAGGTGCTTCTTCAGCCTGAAACTCTTTATTTAACTATAGACAGACAGAGAAAAAAAGAAACAGAGAGGGATATGACCACTATAAACTTCAAACTCCCTTTAAACAATCTGAGTGTTTCTGTACTCTTTAGTATAACAGTTATAGCTGCATTAATATTGATGCGCCCCTTTAAAAACTGTGGAGTTTCAAACATGACATCCAAATTTTTCCAAAGCTTCAAAACATGTCTGTTTCAAAGCTGTTGATGCACCTGATAAGATGCTGCACTCCTGATAAGATTCCAGTACAGGTCACATCCTTGATCTGTTCAGTATGCAGTCTGTTTTTCATCAGTTCTCTGGCTTTACGAGCAGCAAACTCTTCCAAGAACATTATGCTCCTTCCAAGAGGAGTTTCCGCACTGCGTTACCTAAAATGCTGTTTATCTGAGTGGATAACCTAGAAGAACAGTATTCAAATGCACTCCCTCCTATATGTGATTCACAGTGAGTGTTGTGGTGATGGACAGCACCTCATTGTTTACTTTTAAGTGGGCTACAATAGTTGGCAACATATTAAACCCACAAGAGCAAACTAATTTGTCTGTACATGAACGGCACTTATTTTCGCAAACATTAGAGAACTCTTATCTGTCTGTGTGAAGTCATTTTTTCACCTTGATGAAGGTGTCTATCTCCAGCTTCCGACGTTTGGCTAAGGTCTCGATCTCTACTTGACAGATGGCACACACATATAAGTGATTCACGGCTGGGCCTCCCCCAAACCTGTGAAAGGCATGAAGAAATGTTCAAAGTATGGCCAGTGAAAAGCGCAAACACATAACTCAACAATGTTTACATTGCACTGCTGGTGTAGTTCTTTAAACATGACATCAGATGCCTCGAACCGACAGAACGCCATACACATCTTGTGAGTTCAGGGTTGGACTGAGGTTTTGTTGACTTCAACAGATTAAAAGCTCAAAAATAATCCATGTTCCACTGAGGTGATAAATGTCCTGAGGACTTCCTAAAGGTCAAAAATGTGCATTGCTATGCATGACTCACCTGTTGTAGAGATATTCCCACACATTCTGAGGAAGGATCACGACCAGATCATCCACATAATGGTACTTAGTAGGAGGGATTCCTGTATAAAATCATACCTGAATTAAGTTTTTACTGCTACAGCAAGTGAAAAAGATTCAAAAATATCTACCAATGTGCAAACCATAGTGGGGCATACTGGGTTGAAAATTAGCTATTTGCGAAATGTGCCAATAGCGGGTAAAATGAGTCAAATAAAAAAAATAAAAAGGTGATTAATTATAGGATTATTTTGCTATAAACTGTATCACTTGTTGTAATATACTTTCTATGTGAAATGTTGTCTCTCATAAAAACATTTACATGGCTAGATTCGGTGGCTTAATGCAATTAATAGTTCACATATGAGTCATCACATGGAGCTCTAGAAGAGGAAAATAAAAAAAACTTCAGGCCATCCTAGATAAACTTTGGTGGTCATTTTTCCACTGAGGAAAAAGTTGTAAGAAGATGTGCGAGTTGTGACAGCCACACGAGTCTTTACATGCAGACAGAAGAGAAGAAAATACAACTTTTTTTATATATACAGTATATATACAAATTTTAAAGGGATAGTCCACCGTTTTTTCATATTAAACTATGTTATTCCCTTAACTAAGACGAGTTGATACATACCTCTCTCGTCTCAGTGCGTGCACTCAATCGCTCTGGCGCGCGGCGACACTTTGATAGCACTTAGCTTAGCCCAGTTCATTCATTAGGATCCAAACAGAGATGAAGCTAGAAGCGACCAAACACCTCCACGTTTTCCCTATTTAAATACAGTTACACGAATAGTTACACGACCAAGTATGGTGACACAAAATAAAACGTGGCGCTTTTCTAAGCGGGTAAAAAGGATAACTATAATGTATGGTGGAATAGCACTTGAAGTTGGGAGCACTTCGACTATGCGCAGTAAAAAGACACTCCTGAAAAACCCTCTCCCTCTCACTTCTGTCATAGAACCAACGTGACTTTTTACTGCGCATAGTCGAAGTGCTCCCAACTTCAAGTGCTATTCCGCCATACATTATAGTTATCCTTTTTACCCACTTAGAAAAGTGCCACGTTTTATTTTGTGTCACCATACTTGGTCGTGTAACTATTCGTGTAACTGTATTTAAATAGGGAAAACGTGGAGGTGTTTGGTCGCTTCTAGCTTCATCTCTGTTTGGATCCTAATGAATGAACTGGGCTAAGCTAAGTGCTATCAAAGTGTCGCCGCGCGCCAGAGCGATTGAGTGCACGCACTGAGACAAGAGAGGTATGTATCAACTCGTCTTAGTTAAGGGAATAACATAGTTTAATATGAAAAAACGGTGGAGTATCCCTTTAAGACTGTATGTCACTTATGTCAAGCAAAAAAACAAAAAACAAAACTGTGAGGGTCAGATAGGGGTGTGTGATTATGTATTGTCTATGTTAATCTCGTAATTGTTGTTTTAATGATGTGTGAGCTAACACTGTTGAGTATGTCACTCATTATGCAAAAACCGAACAAAATTGTGCCTTGAGTGTGCATGCTTTCACTGTGTGATGTAGCCTGTTAGAATGCAGTTAAATTGTCAACGAAAATAGTCTAAAACAAAGCCTACCTGAGCAGAACCATTGCTTGTCTCTGAGAACAAGACAGTGGTGTTTCGTCATCGTACAAATTTTCAGTGTTGAATGAATCATTAAAGTGAATCATATGGATTCACCATTTTGAACAAATCCTTTAAAATAATGCAATAATGCAATGGCTCACCCATTAAGCCAGCAACTTACTGCTACCTACTGGCGGTATTTATTTCATATTTAAAGTATCATTTCATTCTTTAAACCATTTCATATTTCATAACTCAAAATGTATTTTTAAATATTACCCTGACAGAATTATTTATGCAATTGTAATTGCGGTGTAAATGCATTTATAAGCTGCATTAAACAGAAAAAAACTCCTAAATGCCACAAAATATTGAAATAATTTTTTGTCAATATCACACACCCCTAGGGTCTAGCAATTTAAACAATCTATTATGTGGCAGTTTACAAACTGCAGCCACATACCACATACTGTAGCCGGTAAATCCATTTACTCACCCACTAAAGTCAATTTCTCACATTCAGCTCTTCATACTTACACAGCAATCACAGTACAGAGAAGAAAATGTGTGCTTTCATTAGAGCAGCAAACTTTATGACAGAGTAAGGCTCAGAAGTGCCCCCTGGCACCCCCTAAACTCTTCTGAACCTATGGTCTGACAAAACCTTGATGTAGGTAAATTAATATTACAGTCATGTAATTCATTCAACCTAAATTGGTCCAGTTTGGATGGGTTTTAGATATATAGGACAGTATTTGTGTGTGATTATACCTCCATGCTGACAGAGGAAAGTGTGGTTGGCGATGGGTCCAGGCTCAGTGAATGTGTTGAACTTGTTGAGCCATTCTCTGGAAATGTAGAACTGAAGCAGACTGGGCTCCTTTAAATTAGCCAGTGCAACAATCTTCTGTCTCTCTCTCACAGATTCTTCACTGCTCTTCCTAAAAGAAAATTAATATGAAATTACAACCATTTAAAAGTGCACTCATCACTATATGTCCCAAAAGTATTGGATTTTATTCTGATATCTATTGGCATGGAACCTAATGAACATAGCATACATTGTTTTAGTCATTTAATTTTTTTTTTTATTCTATTCATTTAATTATATGTAAAACAGTTGCAGAGTAACATAAGTAGCGACAGATCTTTTCTTACGTATCGTGACGTACATACAAGTGAAACAGATTCTCACAAAAATGTAGGCCAGGGACTTGGTTCTATCCATCCGTTGTTGATTGGATGGAGGCAGATCTAAATGTAAGCCTGTGATTGTAAGAAAAGGGGTGGGTTTATGCGGACTAAATGATAAGTCTGGCATACAGTCAGGTCCATATATTTGGACACAGGCACAATTTTTGTTATTTTAGCCATTTGCCAAAACATATTCAAGTTAGTTATTTAATGAATGGGCTTAATGTGCACACTCTCAGCTTTAATTTGAGGGTATTCGCATCACCCCTTTTCAAGGGACCACAAGTAATTAGACAAGTGACTCAAAAGCTATTTCATGGACAGGTGTGGGCTATTCCTTCATTATTTCTTCATTGCTTAAGCAGGAGTTGATTCTAAGTGTACGTTTACACGACAACGATACGCTTAAAACGGGGACGTTTTTCCTTTGAGTTTTTGGCGTACGGATCCCCCATTCCCCCATTCACACGGATCCGCAAAAACGACTAAAAACCCTATATTCTGCTGCCAGGCCATTAGATGGCGATGAAACACTATAGACTGAACACGTAATACATGTGCATGACGTCACTGTCTTCAGAGATTCGCGTTTTAGGCTGGATCCCAAATGGCACACTTCATGTGGACTCATGGTCTCGTGGCCTTAAATTGAGCGTGCTCGGCAAGTGTACGAGTCCGTAGGGTGTACCATTCGGCATATTAGCGCTCAGAAGTGTGCTCACAAGCGCTGCCTTTGAGCCCTTGATGCGGACTTCGACGAAGCCCGCACTTTCGCACCCTCCACATGAAGTTACCTACCCAGAAATCATTGCGAACGCCCAATCAGATAAATGAGGGGAGGAGTTTCGTGGCTGTTTGGCTTTCAGTGGCATGATGTCATCAAGCCTGTCCCAAAATACAGTCTCGCTTGCCCTCGTGTACTCAAGGCCAGCGCCCCTTAGGTCTGCAAGTGTCCACAAGGCCGGAGTGTGCCATTTGGGATCCAGCCTTTGTTGTTTACACAGAGACCGTTTTCAAAAACTTGCAGTTTGAAACCTGTTTCCAGGCACCCAAAACGCTGCTGTTGTGTAAACGAACGGCCAAAACGAATAAAAAGTTTTACGTTTTTAGTTGAAAATGGTGTCGTGTAAACAGCCCCTAAGTGTGGCATTTGCATTTGGATAATGTGGTCAAAGTAGCTCTCCATGCAAGTGAAACAGGCCATCATTAGGCTGTTTCAAAAACAAAACAAACCTATAAGAGAGATAGCAGGAACATTAGGATTGGCCAACAGTTTGTTACATTCTGAGAGAGAAAAAATAATGCACTGGTGAGCCCAGCAACATAAAAAGGTGATGTCCATGGGTTCCAGACTTCAGGCAGTCATTTCCTGCAAAGGATTCTCAACAATATATAAAAATTAACTATTTATTTATGATTATTTGTCCAATTACATTTGAGCCTTTGAAAATAGAGGGACTGTGTATAAAAACGGTTGCAATTCCTAAACGTTTCACATGATATTTTTGTTCAGATATTAAATCTAAAAGTCTGCACTTCAATTTCATCTTGATAGTTTTATGTTAATTCTATTCTGTGGCATACAGAGCCAAAATGATGAAAATTGTGTCGGTATCCAAATATATATGGACCTAACTGTACATCACCAGAGAGAAGTCTGCCGTTTGACTGGAAGATTGAGTTATAACATTTTGATTAAAAATTCTGAGGTAAAAAATGTTTTTTAAATGAAATATGCAAGGATGAATCATAAACAATAAGGTGCGTAAAAAAGGGTGAATTTTCATTTCAAGCCAACTTTAATAAGAAAAACATTACTGTGTGCTCTTTAAACAAACATTACAAAATCAATAAAATAGCAATAAAAAAGTACCTGTAGAAAAGGACATACGCTTCAGCATTCTGCACTACTGTCTCGTGCACTTCTGTTACATACTGATCATCAAACTCGTACCACTGTCCATTGATCACATTCTGACAGTACGCTATGTAGTGACCACCTGTTCAACAGGGGGAAAAACCTTTTATTTCACTCAAATAAATCAGACAAAATAATATATTTTTTCTCATCTGGGAAAAGAGCCAGAAATTAACAAATACCAGGCCATTTATCAAAACCTCAAAACTCCAGCTATATTTCGCAATATTACACAGAAGTAACTTACTCCCAGCAGTTCCGTGATGACAGATGACAGACAGCAGGTCATAGGTAGTAATCTGCGACGGGCTCTCCTTAGCCAAGAAGGGCTTGAGATCCAAACCCTCCAGTGGAAATGACACATGACTATTTATCTTGAATGAGTACATGACTTCATGCCTGAAACGCTTCAGGTGAACGCACAATATCTGCAAAGGAGATCACACATAAACAAACAAACTAGGAATACAAGTTGTATTGAAAAGAGCAGATCGAAATGGAGGGGGTACTTACTTCTGGTAGACGCAGAACTTTACAATATTTCACACCATTTCTCAATCTGGGAAGCAGGTAGAGTAAATTAGCATGTTTCTAAACAAGTAAACCTAACAGCTACAGTATGGTTTTGGCTGTAAAACCATAATTACTATTTAGATTAGATTACATTTTAGCCTTTTTTTATATATATAAGAAATCTTACTTTTTACATCGTTCACAGCTGTACATGTTGTCTCCTGTTTGGCGGAAAGAAAAAAACATCAACCAAGGGTTTCCAAACAATACAACATTGTGGAAAGTGAATATTATTTTTTTTACCCTTTGCTGTCACATTCATAATTCCACATTCATAAATGTCAAACATGGTGTGCTTACCTTTCAGCTCATCAGCAGCAAAGAAGGCTGCCAGGCAGTCCTCCAGCGTTACCATTGGACCCCAAAACCAACTGGGAATACAAGACACTACAAACCTGCAAAAAAAAAAAAAAAAAAAAAAAAAAAAAAAAACACATTAGAATCTTAAAAACATTTTTTAGCAAGGTTTCAACAAAAATACTGAGCAGCACAACAATTTTAAACATCAATAATAATAAGGTCTTGAGCACCAAATCAGCATATTAGAATGATTTCTAAAGGATCATGTGACACTGATGACTGGAGTAATGGTATCTAAAAATTCAGCTGTCATCACAGGAATAAATTACAATTAAAAAATATATGACATTAGAAAACAGTTAAATTGTAATAATATTTCACATTGACTTTTTACTGTATATTTGTTCAAATAAATGCAGCCTTGGTAAGCATAAGAGACTTCTTTCAGTCTTAGAGACTTCAAACTTTTGGACTGTAGTGCAATACATTTTTCCATTAGTTAATTCTCAGCCTTAACCACACTCTCACTATACCTTCTTATAGAATCCATGATGTAGGATATCCAGCCTTGTGGCGCATAAGCATCCGTGCAGACACCAGCTTTAACTGGAGCGCTCTGGTGGATAGAGGAATGGAGTTTGGCCAAATCTTCTTTACCCGGAATAGGCAAAGACAGGTCCTGAAAGGTCTCCACAGTTGTCGAAACCTACAAAGGCAGATATTTTCTTTAAAACATTGCTATTTCTACAGTCTTACACATACTGTACCATTGAAATATATCCTTCTACAGTTACATAACATTTGGTTTATGTGATATGAACACAGTCTGTTTTGTGCAGCTATGAATTGCTGAATCCTTCTAGAATGACCTGTAGTGATTGTAGTTTGATCATAAACGATTTGTTCATTTTGAACAACTCTTTAAATTGACTCGGGAACGAGTTGCCACAGAGAGTGATTTGTTCATTTTGTGCTGACCGCACATGCGCAACATCCTATTGGTTCTGTACAGGAAACAGAAATGATTAGTTAGGTAAGTCATTTATTCTTTTGTCACATGATGTGACAGCCGTATTGGATAAAGAAATTAGTTCATAATTCCCAAACTTCCTTACAAACAAGAGCGTAGTCAGTTTTTTTCCTCTTACAGTTAATGCTGCATTTCTGGTCTCAAATTGTAGCTTTCTTATTTCTTACAATTTATAAATTTGTGAATTTCTGTTATGATGTTTCTTTTTCATAACATTGAATGTGGTAAAGAGCTAGCTAATGCTTTAAACATTATCTTTACCGTATGATGGGTAAAATCACTTTGATAAAGCAAAGATACCTACATATAATAACAACATACAGTTACGTGACAAAAGAGCAAACAACTCAAACTCGAAGACTCGAGAGGTAAACTAATCATTACCTCAGCTTCTGGGCTGTCACGGGATGAACGAACGACTTGAATCTGAAGACTAGAGAGGTGAACTAATAAATTCTGTTTCCGGTAGACTGCACAGCTCAGCTTATGGGGATGTGATGTGACAAAAAAACAAACGACTTAGATCGGGAGGTGAGGTAAACTAACTGAATGCTTTGCCTGAAGACCCAGCTAAGCAATAAATTAATTATTTTTCTGTTTCTCAGAATTTGGTTGCATTATAGTTTTTTTTTATAGCAGATGTGTTGGGGTATTTGCCCATTAACATGCAACATTTTAATTATATTCTGCTGAAATGAACGAAATTAATTGAAAAAAAGGTTCATTCATTTTGATGAAAGAGATTCAAAGATTCAAGTCGGTAAAATGATCCGAACTTCCCATCACTACTGTAGTGGTATATTTTTAAGTGTAATGAATGTGATTTGATGCTTGGTGCCCTCTAGAGACAGAAAAACTCCTTGCATCCTTCCTCACCCGGTCACATGTCAAACACTGAACCAGACTCAGAATGGATCCGTCAAAGGTATCTGAAATAACACTGCGGAAACAGGACTGCTTCTTCTTCTTGGTGCTAAGGAGCATCTGAGCTACAAGACAAACAAACATAATGGTTATTTAGTGTAAAGCAAAATCCAACTTTACCAAAAAAAAATATGATATGCTGTATTTGTCTATATGAGAGAAGCAAACCTTTCTTGAAAGTATAAGTGGGTCCAGTTCTGAGGGGGCTGGATCTTGGTGGGCTGCTGGAGAGTCTGGAGTGAAGCTCCTGCAAACTGTGAGCGGGGCTAGAAGGATGAGAGGACGGACAGTGCATGGAAGCTTCATTATCAGGTTCTGCAAGAAAAAGAGGGATCAGGAAGTGAAAAGATTGGTTTTCACATCCAAACACTTCATGAACTCTGTTAACATACTCTCTACTGTTTAAAAGTTTGGAGTCAGTAAAAAGAGAAATGAATACTTTTATGCAGCATAAATGCTTAAATTGATCAAAAGTGACAACAGTTTTTGTCTTTTGCAAGACTAAAGACTTTTGCATTATTCCAAAAGAATTCGAAAAATATTATCATGGTTTCCACAAAAATATTAACCAGCACAGCTGTTTATACATCGATAATAATAAGAAATGTTTGTTGAGCATCAAATCAGCATATTATACTCATTTCTGAAGGATCATGTGACACTGAAGACTGGAGTAATGACTGATGAAAATGTAGCTTTGTCGGAATACATCTTAACAGTTCTTTAAAAAAAACATAATAGCATTTCTTAGTATTACTGTTTTTGCTGTATTTTTGATCAAAGTGAACTCTTTCAAAAACACAAAAACATTAGTTGTCCCCAAACTTTTGTTAGTGTAAGGTCACGTTCACACAGCAGCAGAATATCAAAAATCAAAGAGCCGCTCTGCGCTTCACAAATGTGTGTCTACTGTGTGTTACGGGTTTTCATGAGTGGTTTCGGTAGCTTACAGCGATGCAGATGTGAGCTGTGTGTGATCTGTGGGTTTTAGATCCAGTCACTGTTCTCCAGTGGAGCTGCTCGTATCAGTTTTGTGTTGTATGTGCGACTCAAATTCCCCGCTCTCCATCCAGATATAAAAGCTGCTGTCAGTTAATGAAGATTTGACGTGTGAACTCGCGGCTCGATGGAACTCTTGTCGTGTCAGAAGTGATAAGACTTTTCAGTTTTATGGACGTTGCCATCTTTAATATTACTTTGGTCACTGTCATTATGGTTACTGGTAAGAGAACACAGGCTTGACTCACGTTCCACATTCATACAGAGAGTATTCGAGACGCTACTGTAAGTAAATGTGGTGGGCAATCCCAAAAACTGACAGTGTGAACGTACCCTAAGATTATAAGAACATCATACCTGTATTTCCTGATGTCGGCACAGTTGTGGTTGTAGTGGTTGCCTCTGTTTCTCTCTCTGCCTGTCCCTCTTGTGCGGCCGTATCCACATCTGCATCCTCATCCATTTCCCGTGTCCTCTCTTCTCCTCTTCTCTCCTTCAGCCTCTCTTTCTCCGAGATCCCTCCGTTTCCTCTCACTCCAACGCACTCATCTTGGATGAGCAGCTCTGCTTCTCCTCCTGCCCTCTCTACATCTCCTTTCTCACTTCCTGATCCAGAGTCACACGACAGGAACTCGTCCTCAGAGGGGCTTCGGTCTCCATCGACATGGTTAAGGTTGTCAAGGTTGTGATCAGGGTCGACATCTGAGATCGCAATGGTGCAGTCGGTCAAAGGCTCCTTCAGCTCCTCATGAAGCTGGTCCATCAGACATCGCAAAAACTCCTGAGTGTCCTAAAAACACAGAAGCAAGAAGTGTGTACTTTATGGGGCTTATATGAGAAACACAACTACAGTCTTGAAAGGTTGCATAGTAATCTTCATATTTACATTTACATTTATGCATTTGGCAGACGCTTTTATCCAAAGTGACTTACATTTCATTTCAAGGTACACATTTACATTCTTATCAGTTTTTGCTTTCCCTGGGAATCGAACCCATGACCTTTGGCGTTGCAAGCGCCAACACTCTACTGTTTGAAATTAAATTATTCACTCCAAAATTAAATTAAATAAAAATATTAGGAAAAACGTAAAATATTAGGAAAAACGTAAACTTATCAATATTAAACGAAAATTAGCAACTTGGCAAATTACTTAAATAAAATAAGTTGAAGTTGACATACTAAAATTACTGAAGTAAAAATAAAATAAAGCTAAATAGAAATATTTATAAACTCAATATAAATGACAAAAGCACATAAAAAAATCCTAAAATAAAAAAAAATTGCAATGAAAACTGAAAATAAAAAATAAAGCCAATTCAATAAATGAATAATTACTATATAATATTAAATAATACTAAAATAACACTGCTTTATATACCTGTTGAGCATAGCCACGAAACATGGGGTTCACCAGTTTGATTCCATGAAACAGACTAGTGGGAACAACATAGCTTGGCCTAGACAGAAAGCAAAAGAAAGTACAGAAGTGGGAAAAAGAAAACCAACAGAGAACGGTATGGTTCAGATAATTATGACCAAGCTCAATAGATTAAAATTAGGCTCGCTAGAACTGGCCAGATCTAGTTTAGCGGTTTGGCAAGTCAGTGTTTGTTACCGTTTCTTGTGCCAGAGCTCAGAGATAAGCTTCTGAAAGCTTTTACACAACGCCGGCTTCTTATCCGTACGCACCAACCCACTGCAATCCAGGAAAAACTGAGTCAGAGGAGGACTGAAGAGAAAAATAAAAATAAACAGGAAAACCATCATCAATTTAAGGGGCATGATGCACAGAACTGAAAAACAAATCAGTTGAATCAGTCACGCTTCCTTCCAATCTGTGCTGTCTGGATAATGCCTATTTATGCTACACAAGTTGTGAGCTCACCAGTTGGACAAGGCCTGCAGCGCAGCGTTCATGTAACAGGAGTTCCCAATGTTCTTCATCCCTGTGAGACCTGAGATAGAATAAAGAGTATTAAGCATAACGAGTAATGCAAACACCAGCCTACAACTTTGCTACATATTGCTTTTGGAAATGACAGATGACCCTCAAATTTTGCAGTGTGGAATAGAATCTTAGTCATTACACATAATCAATGACAATGAGATTCAATTTAATTCAGGCTATGTACTTCCATATTTTCATATTAAAAAAACAGAAAAGGAAATTGTCTGGTTATTCGTTCATTATTGAATCCGCACATTTAAGCTGTTGTATAAACAGGGCAAGATAGTCACATCTGTTAGTAAACACAAATGTAGAAGTTTATATAAAAGGTCATCAATAAGATTTTTTTTTTATAATATCAATAATAATAATTAATAATTTTATTTAACAAGAATGCATTAAATTGATCAAATGACAGTAAAATGTTTTACATTTTACAAAAAATTGTATTTAAAATAAATGCTGTTCTTTTTATCTTTCTATTTATCAAAGAATCCTGACAAAAGGTATCACAGTTTCCACAAAAATACTAAGTTTTCAACAAATTGAGCAGCAAATCAACGTATTAGAATGATTTCTGAAGACTGGAGAAATGGCAGCTGAAATTCCAGCTCTTTTAAAATATATAAATATATTAAAAAACAGGTATTTTGAACTGTAATAATATTTCAAAATATTACGATTCTTACTGTGTATTTAATCACATAAAAGATTTTCAAAAACATTTAAAAATCATACTGATCTCAAACTTTTGAATGGTAGTGCATGTGTCCCCATCAATGCCTAGGTGGGCGTCCTTGCCATTTATCATTTAATAGAGGATTTGAAATGCCATGCAATATGTACTAGCTTCCTGTCTACATGATTATACCTCTAGGTTTAAGCTCATCCTCCTCAGATTCTGAGCCTTCCTCATCCGCCACTGCGATAGGAACCGCCTTCAGTGGGTGATATGTCTGGGGAAGATGATCCTTAAAAATGAGTGATTTGTGTATTTTGTGTTGTACATACATGTGCTTTATAAATTCTAAATGAGATCTTCAGACTGATATTAATAATGCAGAAACAGGAAGTACCATCTTAATCATGTTTATACGATCTTAAACAATAGAAAGTGTAGATTTCTTAAATATTCAGATGAATTTACCTGTTCATGTGGTTTGCAGCAGTGAGCTAATGATATAGGAGTAACAGGTTTTGGTTCCAGAAACACCTCCCTCTCACAGACATAACACCACACCCTGAATGTGGTCAAGTTTACTGTCAGATTGTGTTTTCTGGCCTGGAAAAGGGTCAAAAGAAGATGCACACATGTACAAAAGAACAAAAAAATCATATATGGATGATACCTAGATAGAAATCGAATGAATGCTTAGATAGAAAAAAAGTGTGCACAAAATATTTAAATGATTAAGCAAACTGTAAGAAAGTCACCTGTGCGTGTATAGTACTGTGATCAGAATATGATTCTCCGCAGCCTACATAGGGACAGTCACACTGTGGGCAAAACAGGACAAAGAGATTAATGATTTTCAAGAAATGTATGATTTACTTTGAAGTCGACATGAAACAGAAGTTGCAATAGTCTTTTGTTTGTTTTTGTGACGTATATCTGAGTGAAACTGCCTCTCAAAAAAGAAAAATGCAGGGCGGGACTTGATTTTGTCCACTGGTAATTGATTGGACCGTTGTTGTTTGCTAATGCTGCAATCTAAAATGAGTTACAGGTTGTCCTGTTTAGATCATGAGAAAACAACTTGCTATGCTGAGATCATGAGAAAACAAGAAGGAAGAAATAATAATGCATGGCCTCTTAGGGCTTCCGTAGAATGCCGCTGCCCCAATTCAAGAAGAATCTTACCACCATTAAGACATATGTATGAACTTGGACAGAAAACTTTCTTGTCTGCCATACCATTCCCAACACAGCCCGTTTTGAGTGTCTTTGTTCAGAGAGGGCCAACAACAGCCAATCACAACAGGGGGACATTGTTAATGTAATACAAACAGCCAATCAAAATAAGAGTTCCAGAGAAGGCCAGCCGCCAATAGCATTGTTAAAGGAACACTCCACCGTTTTTCATATTAAACTATGTTATTCCCTTAACTAAGACGAGTTGATACATACCTCTCTCGTCTCAGTGCGTGCACTCAATCGCTCTGGCGCGCGGCGACACTTTGATAGCACTTAGCTTAGCCCAGTTCATTCATTAGGATCCAAACAGAGATGAAGCTAGAAGCGACCAAACACCTCCACGTTTTCCCTATTTAAATATTTTGTCACCATACTTGGTCGTGTAACTACTCGTGTAACTGTATTTAAATAGGGAAAACGTGGAGGTGTTTGGTCGCTTCTAGCTTCATCTCTGTTTGGATCCTAATGAATGAACTGGGCTAAGCTAAGTGCTATCAAAGTGTCGCCGCGCACCAGAGCGATTAAGTGCACGCACTGAGACGAGAGAGGTATGTATCAACTCGTCTTAGTTAAGGGAATAACATAGTTTAATATGAAAAAACGGTGGAGTGTTCCTTTAACACAAAGGTTTGGAAAACTGATTTATGTGCACAATCATATTTTTTTGTGCTTGAGTTTGGGATTTGTGATATCTTTAAGTTTTCATTTTACGTGCGAACTTTTTCACTGTGCTCACACTGCTGTAATTCACTTGTGTCCTGGTGTTCATGCACTTGCTCTGTTTTGTCCATCATTTAAAGCAGTGATCTCAAACTCAATTCCTGGAGGGCCACAGCTCTGCACAGTTTTGCTCCAACCCTAATCAAACACACCTGATCCAGCTAATCAAGGTCTTCAGGATTATTAGAAACTTCCTTGCAGGTGTGAGTAGGAGCTGGTTGGAGCTAAACTGTGCAGAGCTGTGGCCCTCCAGGAATTGAGTTTGAGACCACTGATTTAAAGCCATAATCAGAGAAGAGAAGAAATGTTGTTGCAAGAGAAAGGGAAGTTATTTTGATTAAAGATTATGAGGGCACATGAATTAAACAAATAGTAATGTGCACGGTTAAATAAGACGCTGAAATATTCCATTAAAAATATGAACTGTGAATATTTGATTTCATGCTGATTTTAAAGACATGTTCTGGGCCTAATCTTAAAGACTGCATTCATAAATCTGTCTACATGCTTAAAGTCTATTGTGCTTGTATGTTTGCTAGAGAAAAGGCTCCTTACCTGTAGACATGCCCAGAGGTTTGGTCCACCTACCCCACATGACTGACACGTGCCCTTGAGTAAAATTAACATAATAAAATTCAATACACAGCACTCATAATACATTTAAGACTTAAATATCAGCAAAAGCAATTCTAACCTTTGATTTCTGAATAAGTTCCTCCTTAGTTACTTCACCAATAAAGTCCAAGTGAGGACAAAGATCCCCGCTGTCAGTCATCTTGATTTTGACGTCACTCTATTACAAAGCACAAAGAATTGACAACTACTGATACAACTCTGCACAGCATCAATACAACAAACAGCTGTGAAGTTGTGGGGTTAAAGTACACCCCAAAAAAGGAATGAAATCATCTATTTAGCCTTAAATTGTTTTTGACTTTCTAACTTCTGTTGTAAACAAAAAGAAATACTAAGTCACCGTTCACATTTATTCTATGCACACACAAACACACACACTCTCACAAAAGATTCTGCCAAACATCTCAATTTGTTTTCTACAGAAGACAGAAAAATAAACAGGTTTGGAAAAATATGAGGGCGAGAAAATTATGACAATTAAATGGTTTGTTGAACTGTCCCTTTAACCTTCTAAAATAAACTCTCACACTGACACTCTCAATATCAGTGTGAAAGAGAAAATCTGCCATCATTGAATAAATCATTTTAAATAAAAATTATAGAAGAAAACAGGAATAAAACTGATACTGATTTCTAGTACGTTACATCTGCTTAATATGAGATGGCAATGTGAGTCGGTGCCTGAAACTCTCAGGACTGAGGAGACCAAAACTGCTGTTTCATGCGCCTAGCACGACTGAATGATGAATTCATCGCATATCACTCCATCCATTGTTACAGTGGGAAAAATGCACAATAATACATTATAAAAATAATCTGTAAATCTGCTTTTCGCACGAAAAGTAGCTTTAACTTATCCGAAGAGAAACTGAAAAACAATAATAATATGAACCAGAGTCTATTCATCTTATTAGAAAAAATAATCTCAAAACATACGGATACTTTCTGCGGCTTCGGTAATTATCTTGTTCTTCAACTCAATACAATTCCACTAAATGTCATCGTCAACCACTCAAAAGCTGTTTTACATCACACGATCTTGCAGAATAAACGATAAACAGGCCATATTTCCACTCGGGCTGCAAGACACTTTTCATACGCTCAGTCGACATGATGTTATCTTGACAAATAAACAGTGACACTTCGCTTTAACCGAAGGAAAGATAAAAACAGTTATTTACCTGTCAGACATAAACAAAAATAACACTCATAGATGATCATTTTAGGCCAATCTGTGGTGTTTGTAACAGAGGTGGGTAACAGTGCACTAAACAGCATCCATACTGAATATAGCAATAGTGTGCGTCACAGCTTTGACCAGAGCCAATGAATGCTTTCAGCTCTTTCATCTGATCAAAAACTATTTTTTATTTACTTACACTATTAAAATGTACATACTACTTGTTTGGGCTGTTCCTGTTTTTAATTGTTTTTGTTATTGTTTTTACTTCGGTTTTTTTTTTTTTTTCAATTCATAAAAGCAGCTGATCTTCAACCAGTCTCTTTATCCTCCACAGTCGCTTTACTCCGTTATACGGTTATATGGAAAACGGATGAGCTGATCTTAGATCAGCTGTTAATACAGTAATTGTGATGTCAGCGGAAGTTTCGGGAAATGTGGAGAAAGAGGTCCGTCACTAAATACAGACCGCCGACGTTGCGTACTGGCGTGTGAAGGGGTAAAATAAACATTAAATATATAGATTTAAATAGTTCTTTGAAATCATGCCGCCCGGTAAGAATTTTAGGAGGAAGAAAGAGGATTCATCCGACGAGGAAGACGATGAGACGAAAGCCGTGGTCAGGTAGATATGTTTATCACATTCAGGCCAAATACACAAAATTTTGCCATAATAGATCAACCGAACTACAGAAAAGCATTTATTCACGTGTCAGAATTATTCAGATGTTACATGCAGATGCCTTTTTATAAACAATATATAATGTAAATATTTTAAATATGTTACATTTAAATTTGTTTCCAAGGTCCAAACTGGATGAAGCCAAGGAGCTTCAAAGTCTACGAAAAAGGCAGCATGGAGTGAGGTTGGTCAAGATGTCTAGTCAACCTTAAACGTTTGCACAAGTCTTATTTTTGTACAGTGTTTAATTTTTAAGTTCTAACTTTTGTATACAAAATCATTTTCAATTACACTCAATTATTTTCGGAATAATACATGCTACTTTTTCATTCTGTTCCTCCAGCATTGCAACGTTACTTGTAGGAGAGAAGCTTCCTTTGGATGCTGAGCTTGAGGTATGTTTTTATTTTTTTTATTTTAATCAAACTACATTTTGTAGTACAATGAAGGTCTTGTAGTGTTTTAGTTTGTGTATCTAATAACTAATGAACAAATAATGTATGTTTTGTGCGTTAGGACGACCCATTTAAACTGAAGACGGGAGGTGTTGTTGACATGAAGAAAGTTAAAGACAGAAACCGAGACATGTAAGTGTTATGATATCATGTTTGCTTTTCATTTAAAATTGATGTTTTTGTATGTTACAACTTAAATAATTAACTTTTCCTCCACTATAGGACAGCTGATGAAAACGACCTGAATCTTGGTACATCCTTTTCTGCAGAGACTAACAGACGAGATGAAGATGCAGACATGTAAGTTCG
Organism: Squalius cephalus; assembly: GCF_949319135.1. Taxonomy (NCBI): domain Eukaryota; kingdom Metazoa; phylum Chordata; class Actinopteri; order Cypriniformes; family Leuciscidae; genus Squalius; species Squalius cephalus. The sequence goes on from NC_137126.1 coordinate 30,900,184, forward strand.
GTGCAGACGAGTTTCTGCATGATGGTCTTTCTTCACTGGTGTTTTTGCCTCAGTTTATGTCTATATCTTCTCTCTCCTTGTATGTGATTTCATTCAGGATGAAGTACATTGAGACTGAGTTAAAGAAAAAGAAAGGCATGGTGGAGGCAGAGGTGCAGAAGGTGAAGGTGAAGAATCCAGAGGACCTCCTGTACGAGCTTCCAGAGAGCATCCGTGTCAATTCTGCCAAAAAGACCGAAGAGATGTTGTCCAATCAGATGCTGAGTGGAATTCCAGAGGTGGACCTGGGGATAGAGTAAGTAAAGACCAAAACTAATTCAGACATTTTCCATTGATCGCTTCAGATATTTTTCTCTGTAGTCTGGCTAATTAGACCTACCTAGCTATGGATGCCAACTCCAAAACCTTCTTTTTTTTCAATCCTTTTAAGTGCGAAGATAAAGAACATCATCAGCACAGAAGATGCCAAAGCAAAGCTGCTTGCTGAGCAGAGGAATAAGAAGAAAGACAACGGGACCTCCTTTGTTCCCACTAACATTGCTGTGAATTACGTCCAGCATAATCGCTGTAAGTGTACACATATACTACCGTTCCTTCAAAAGTTGGGGGTCAGTAAGATTGTAATGTTTCTGAAATCTCTTATGTTCACCACATACTGTAAAACAGTACTGTGAAATATTATTACAATTTAAAATAGCTCTTTTCTATTTTAATCATTTACAATGTAATTTATTTCTGTGATTTTCAGCAGCCATTACTCGTCTTCAGTGTCACATGATCCTTCAGAAATCATTGTTGATTTGCTACTCTAGAAACTTGTTTTATTAGCAATGTTGACAGCAGTTGTGCTACTTTATTTTTCCAGGATTCCTATATGAATCGAAATTACAAAACATTTTATTTTGAATAGAATTTTTTGTAACAAATGTATTTGTCCTTCAATTAATAATTATTTCTTTACATAAACCAATTTTTACTGTATCAGTAAACCTATGTGTATTTTATATTCAGAAGTATTGTTTTGTCCATCACATCAAGATTCAGTTAACAGTTTTATGAATTACAGCTTCATCTATGCCTAATGTTTAAACATGTAGATTACTAACTAGGAATTTTTGAAACATTTCCTGTCCTTCCCTAAAGGAGAAATGTTAAGTCATTTTCTGTTCTTCTCTCAAGTCTATCACGAGGATGTGAACGCTCCCCAGAGAAGGGCCCACAGAGAAGAGCCCAAAGCCAGGCCGCTACGAGTAGGAGACACTGAGAATCCGGCACCTGAGCGTAAGATCAGGATGACAACCTATTTTGCTTAATTGACAGGTTGAATTGCATTTAATGAATTTATGTTGATGTTTGTTTTTGTTCTCCAGCCTCACCACCCAACTTCCGCAAGAGACCGAATAACGAGAAGGCCACAGATGACTACCACTATGAGAAATTCAAGAAGATGAACCGACGATACTAATCCTCCACCTTTGTTATAGTCAACTTGATGTACGCTTTTTTTCCTCTCTGTAAACTGAGTGATGTAAATATTTTTTACCGGTAAAAATTTCCCCATAGCTTACAATCAAACATTTTACAATAAAACTTTCCCTAAAACATTGATCGTTTTTTGCAAACTTTTTAAAAGTATAACATTTTGGTTTAATAGTTATGTACTGTGCAACATGTTAATGTTATGTGTTTCAGTCTGTTTCAACAAAATTGCTTGATCACTATATTAATTAAACCTCATTTTTTATTATTAAAAGTTATTTTTATTCTACAGAATTTCCTAATGAAATAAAAGTACAATTTTAATCTCTATTACATTTTTTGCTTGGAAGTCTTGTAACAACCTAAAATGGAAAGATCACCCTAAGGTATCACAGCAATACAATTTTATATATAATTATGTGTGTGTGATTAAAATTCACTTCCTTGGCAGTTATGAAGAGCATTACAGCATGTTTACAAAGAAGTCTTATTTTCTATTAGCATAAAAAACACCACTTCCATTAAACAAGTTTAATTACAGAATCATTTTAATTCTACTTTTTTTTTTTTTTTTGCAGAACAATAATGAAAATAATGTAGAGAATAGTTGCATTATTACTCAAACTAAAGGCATTAAATGTAACCAATAAACAGATCGAAAGAAAAACACTTTATTATACCACCGTTACCCAGAACTAAGTTACCCAGCTTCAATACTGAAATACTACAGTATTTATAAGAAATGTTCTCAGTATTAATTCAGTGTCATTTTTGCAGAAAAAAAAATCTCATTAATTCAAGTAGTTCTCTAGATTTGCAGTCTACAGCTGGAGGCTTTAGATGGGGCTTATTTAGATGGAAAGTTTCTTGGCTGTGTAATCTAACTGGTCCATGAAGGAAGCCGCCAGTATTTCACGACTGCTCACTAGTGCTGCTGCCGTGCATGGACTCCTGGGTCCCCAAATGGTCTGAATCCTCTGGGTTGGCATGTGAAAGGTCAGAGGTCGTCTCGGGGGACCCCCAACTGTCCCGCCGATGAAAGGCCTCACAAAGTGGCAACTCAACACCATCCCACTGTCCACAGCTAGAAACGTTATACACACACGTTACACACAAGCACACAAACTAGCATTTCTACTGTCCACTTCTGCCTAAAAACTCACACTCAGTAAACAATTAGGAGTATATATGAATAATGAACATTCATAAAGGACACATACACAGACAAACTCACAAAACATGAAAGAACTGGGAAAGGAAGCCCAAGCAGGGAAAGGAAGTTGTGAAAAGCATTATTCAGGATTGCCACTAACTTATTGATTGGAAACGTGTGGTCACATGATGTCCTTTGAGTTTTGGTCTGTCAGATCACATTACTCTTCTGTTTGCTGTGTTTCTGTGCATTGAACAGATGTGTGTAGAGTTTAATAATAGAATTGCTTAATAGATGAAAAGCGAAAGGCTGTAAGCAGTAGAGAATTTAGACTATGAATTCAACAGACAGAGGCAGAACATAAATTCCAAATCGGAGACGAGCAAATAATAGATCGGACACTAAATGCGCTCTCGTTTCTATCTGGTTTATTTCTGGAATTTAAAATGGTTTGTGGAAAAACTGACAAATAATCTGATACATTTTAAACAGGCACTTATGTGACCAACACTGTTTCTACTAAATACGTCACCACAAAGAAACATAGTATAGTGCGATTTTAAACCACTGAGGAAAACAAATGCTTTTTAAAATGATAAATATTACATTTTGAAATTGACATATGCCACTGAAAGCTAAAATATTTTGCCAGTTGCACAATATTCAATTAATTTAACAGAAAAAGAAAAAAAATGGCATTTATGAATTCTCAGGAAAACAACAAACAAATTGTTTCTTGATCTTAACCATTTTCTTCCAGTAAGCAAATTAATATGATTCTTTAAAAGTAATTTATACAATAGTTAAAGCACCCTATATTCTTTTTTTTTTATTCTAAAGTCTGTGAATTTTGAAGCTCATCCAACATTGTGTCCAATCAAATATCAAATGGCATTAAAATTAATTTCCATTATAACCCAAAGAAATGTTCTCTTCACATATAACTATTAATGGTTACAATGTTTGCGCTTCAAAGACAGCTTAAATGTATCTAAAATCTTTAAATAGCAATAAAGATCCAGATTTATCCTATACTAATCTCCTTAAAAAATGTATCTGACCAGCACCATTAATAAAAGTAAATACACATCCTGATTCCTGATTGCAAAATGAAGTAAATCTTCTAAAACATAATTGATTAAGGCACCCGGAGGGGAAATATTTACATGCACTTATATATGTATAACAGAAGGGTTTCTTGTACAAAACCAGTTATATGGAAAGTGCTTTATAATGTCTTTGGTGTGACTGCAATATGGATGGAAGTGACAATATGGATATATGGATTTGACTATATTAGAAGCATAGAAGAAACAGATATGATGATGTCTGGCTTGTTATAAACATGACAAGTGGAATAAAACCCAAAGGTCTACAATATCTAAACTGTAAGTGAGTCTTACTACATGACTGAGGTGTGTGAGAGGAGAATACACTCTTTCATTAGCTATAGGCTTACCTGCAAGAACGAACACTCTTATTAAGGCACAATGGTATGATATGAATGTGTGTATGTGTATGGAGGACCAAACTAGCAAGATGTAATAAAACAAATACGGCAAACCAACAAGGTTAGCGCATATTATAAAATGATCAATGGTTGGAGCCAATAATTGGTTGTGCATGTAAATAAAAAATATCTTTATAGACATATTAATGCCTGGCTCCATAAATCACCCTGTGTTATGTTCTTATGATGTACATATGCATCACGTTTGTAAGCAGTGGAAGGCAGCGTTATAACTGCACACGTTTGGGATCACTGGTCTATTTGTACCTGGAGGAGTAATACTCTTCCTCGAGCTCATACAGGTCGATGGCAATCTCATCACGCAGGGAGATGAGCTTCTTGTCGCACTCTTCCTGCAGCGTGCGCAGCTGCTGGTTGCGGAGACTGATGGCCTCGTTGACAGAGGGGAAGTCATTTAGGATGAGGAACTGCTTCAGGTCCGAGACAAGCTTCATGAGAGACTCTCCTGCACGTACCTAAAACACAAACACATTGAAGGTATAGTACACACAAAAAGGAAAATTCTGTTTTCAATTACTCACCCTCATGTTATCACAAACCCATGAAACTTTCATTCAACTTCAGAACACAAAATGAAGATATTTTGAATGAAATCTGAGAGATTTATGTCCCTTCATTTAAAGTCTAGTCGCTTCAAAATGTAAAGGGATAGTAAAATAAATCCATATGAATCGAGCGGTTTAATCCAAGTCTTCTGAAGAGACACGGTCGCTTTATATGACGAACAGATTTAGTTTAGGCTTTTATTCACATATAAACATTGATCAGCGAACGCACATGCAGCAAATCAAATATGGTATACGAAAGCTTGACACGCAAGAACCAATGATTTTTCTTCTCGCGTGTAACGCAAGTACAACTGAGATTCTGTTTACCACATGTGAGTGCCCTATGTATATATCTACTGATAAATGTTTTACAATCTCTTTATGAACGTTTTGAAACGTCAAATTGGGCGATTACACTTTCAATGGAGGGACAGAAATCTCACTGATTATTTTTTTAAAATCCTTATGTGTTTGAAGATGAACGAAAATCTCATGGATTTGGAATGACGCAAGCATGAGTAATTGATGACAGAATTTTCATTTTGGGGTGAACTGTCCTTTTAAATGTGTTAACTGGTATCTGAGGTGTCTGTTTATCACTGTAGATCTTACAATGTTGGCGGCTCGCACGTGCATTTCATAGTGGTCCTGCTCAGCTTGTGTCGCCCTGAAAACCTGAGTCTCATCTTCCACCTGATCGATGAGATAAACAGATTATTGTTTTGGAGTTAAATCATATCAATATGAATGTCATCCAGCACAATGCATGCATGCTAACATACCTTGGCAGTTTTGATTATTTCTGTAAAATTGTCTAGAATTGACCTGATGTCATCTTTAAGTCTCTTGTTGTAGTTCTGCAGTAGAGTCTCTTTGCTTTGCGGGAGGACTCTCTGTGAGGTCATCTCTGCACTTATCAGGTCACTCTCTACTTAGTAAAGATCTGAAACAAAACTTTATTAGAATTGCAATTAATTTTCACACAAACCGCTACTAAGCACATATAATAAACAGGCATTTTTGCATTTTATATGAAATTGTGCTCTCAAAAATTATGCAAAAAATTGAAAGTATGTTCTAATTTTTAACCCTTAATAATACTGGTTATTACATGTTTAATACAGTTTATACTGTATAGCTTAGTCGTTAGTAATATCCATATGTAGTCAGTTTTTACATTTCATACTGTACACTTGTAAATCCTGGTTTAACGGTCTTATCTGCATAATTAAGAAGATATCAATGGACAAATAGCCTATGTGCTCGTGATGGCGACGCAAACTTCATTTAATAACAGCTCGTCCATCTGTGAAAATGTCTATTCTAGCTATTTTAAGAAACACATAAAAGTGGAACCAAGAGTACTGTCTCTATTCTTCAACACAGTTGATTAATGCATTTGCGAATGTCTCCATTCGAGATTCATTTTGTTTCACTCAAACGCAATAACTTAACAGCGCGTAAATATTTCTGCGACTGTACATCTCGCATTAATAATTAATGAGTTAAGAACAGTGTAGGTACTATAGCTTAAATATATAAAATCGCTACTTACACCGGCAAGCATTCTTCTAATATCACTTCTTCTTCTTTTGGTGTTTTATTGCGGTTTGCAAACCAGCTTATGGTGCATAGTCCGCCACCTAATGGGATGGAGTGTAAGGCAATGATATCAAACGAAAAATAATAATATTTAAAGAGGGGAAAAAGGAAGAAAAATCTACCTATATTCTATGATATAACTTTGTTATTTTCAGGAAACTTATAAGAGCTTTATAACCTTTATAAGAACTGTTTAGCACATTCTGTAATGTCAGAGAATTTTAATTCCTCTTTTAATTGGAGTCTTTCACTTTCATACGCCCTACAGTTAATCAGCACATAATCTACTGTTTCTGGAAGTCCACAATAATTACACTGACCGGATTCGTGTTTTTTCTAATATCGCTTCAAATAAACATGAGCTCTTGTTCTGTCGCGTAGAGATGATGTCATTACCAATTGTCGCGGTAGTTATATTTCCCACAATCCTCTTCTTCTTCCTTTCCGTCTGAACCAACATGGTGAGTGTCGGATAATTTTGACTTGGAAGCCTACACTTCTTAAAATCCTTAAGCATCCTATTTTGTAGGCTGTTGTAGGACTCAAAGTAAATCGGTTATGGAAAATAAAGCACCAGCGCTTGCTCTCTGAACGAGAATTGTGATCATTTTAAGTATGTAGATGAAGAAATATGAGAACTTCTATAAGGTGTAGTGTCCGCTTTATGTCAGCTAGACGACTCGAGATGTGGCGCATTTAGACCATAAGCCTTCAATTGTCCGAAGTTTTAAAACGGTTAAAAAATATATTTTTCTTATAACATGTTTATTATTACGAGTAATTCAATTATGGACTCTAACTCTAATGCTAATATGTTAGCATATTGATTTGTAGGCCAAAAATGAATCGGATCGGCCCGCTGGTGTTTGTTAAACACATGCGTTGTTGAAGTTTACAGTATTACTCGCCCGTTTGTTAATTAATAATTTGCCAATTATGATTAATGAAAATGCAGTGATGGGTAAACGTTTATATCTGCAATGCTAAATTGTTTGAGCAGTTAAGTTGCTACAGCGCATGTCACAACATTGTTTTTTGGGGTTTTTTTTTTTTTGGCTTTTGCAGTGATGACTTGAATTTCTTCACCTGAACATTGTGTAGAACTCATCTTTTAAACTGAGCAAGAGCTGTAAAATGCTGTTTCTGTTGAATGTTCTGCTGTTTGTGGTCTTTAAGTAATGTTGTGTCTCTTCATAGCCCAAGGGGAAGAAGGCTAAGGGGAAGAAGGTGGCACCAGCCCCTTCAGTGGCCAAGAAGCATGAGGCCAAGAAAGTCGTGAACCCCCTGTTTGAGAAGAGGCCTAAGAACTTTGGCATTGGTGAGTAACAACTGGACCACTGATGAGATTTGAGTCCACACAGTCGTTTGAAGTGTGAGACAGTCAAATAAGTGCAGATGATGTAATGAATATTTGCTATCTTAACAGTAATGCTGACAATCTCCCACCAAGATCGCTGATGCACAAATGTCTGGATATCAATAGACAATTTGTTTTGCCATTTATTGCAAGTGAAAGTCATGCGCTTTAATCTTCAGGTCAGGACATCCAGCCGAAGCGTGATCTGACCCGATTTGTGAAATGGCCACGTTATGTCCGGCTACAGAGGCAGCGGGCTATTCTCTACAAGCGTCTGAAGGTTCCCCCTGCGATCAACCAGTTCACCCAGGCTCTGGACCGCCAGACTGGTGAGTCTCTTTGGACATTCTGATGCTGTATGTACAACAATGCATGTAGAGGCAGACAATCGTGGATTTTGCCGATTACTAAAAATGGAAAATGTGCTGGTAAGATTAATTAGTTTTTAATCTGTAATGTGAAGGAAAATTTCTGCTTAATGTAAAAGTGTTTTACTAGAAAATTAACAATGAATTAACCCTGATAATATAAATATTTCACAATATAATTAAAGGGATAGTTCACCCAAAAATGAAAATTCTGTCATTTACTTGCTCTCATGTTGTTCCAAACCTGTAAGATTTTCATTTATCCTTAAAACACAAATGAAGGTCTTAATGAAATCTGAGAGATTTCTGTTCCTGCATTGATGGTCTATGCAATGACCACTATCAAGCCCCAGAAAGGTAGTAAAGACATTAATCCATGTGCATCCAGTGGTTTAACCTCAATTTTATGAAGCAACAAGAGTTCTTTTGTTTGCACAAAAAACACAATTCACTACTTTTACAAAATATTCATCTCCTACACGTTCATAAGAACACCACATGCATGTTGAGAACAGATGTGTGAACGCACGTTGGAGATTAATATTTTGTAGATAGTGGTGTGAAAGAGGTTGGCGCAAACAGCACTCGCTTTGCTTAATAGAATTGAGGGAAAACCACTAAAATCACAAGGATTACTTCAATGTTGTCTTTATAGCCTTTCTGGGACTGGAAAGTAGTTGTATAGGCTGTCAATGGTGGGACAGAACAATCTCAGATTTCATTAAAAAGATCTTAATTTGTGTTCTGAAGATGTACGAAAGTCTTACGGGTTTGGAATGACAAGAGGGTGAGTAATCACTGACTTTTATTATTTCCTTTTTGTTGAACTATCCATTTTAATGTAACTTTCAAGTCTCATTGTATATCTCAGAGGGAATTAAACCAATTTTTTTTTTATAACAGAACCAATAGTTCAACCAGTTAATCAGTAAAAACAACATTGATCGTCCTCAATGTTTTATTAGACTTGTGGCATTTTACTTTTTGTGGATGTGCAGATGATGTGAAGAATATTTGCTATCTGAAAAGTTGATGACAGTTTCCACCAAGATCACTGATGCACTGTATGTTATATAATGCTGCCTAGGAATTGTACTTTAAAATTAGTGTTGGCTTAAATTTGTCCTAAATTGTTAGCTCAGAGGGACCTGGCATTGATGCAAGAATTATGATTGCTGAAAAACTAAACTGGCTTTTACATTTATTTACACTTAAAATTGTTTAAATGGAACTTTCTGTAGCTACCCAGCTGTTCAAGCTGGCCCACAAGTACAGGCCGGAGACCAAGCAGGAGAAGAAACAGAGACTGCTGGCTCGTGCTGAACAGAAGGCAGCTGGAAAGGGAGACGTGCCCACCAAGAGGCCACCAGTCCTCCGTGCAGGTGGGTCTTAAGTGTCTTTTCCTTCAAGACACTGAAAGGTACAATCTTTTCCTGATTTATGAGTTTGTCATTTGTACATGGCATCCATCAGTTGTTCTCAACCTTTTTGACTTAAAGGCCTCCCTTTGTCCAGTGCTAGTTATATCTTTTTTTTTTTTTTGTCTCGTTATTTCTCAGGTGTGAACACAGTGACCACACTAGTGGAGAGCAAGAAGGCACAGCTGGTCGTTATTGCACACGATGTGGATCCCATTGAGGTGTTTCTCTCTCTTTTTGTACAGAATGGACATCTTGTCATAAACTGTTGTGGTTGTCTGCAATGATGTCTTGAATTTCTTCACCTGAATTCAAAATGAAGATTAAAAATACGAGCTTTTTAACCCTGAGCAACAACCACTCAATGTCTCTCTCAGGAGCATTTCTGTAACGATTCTTTTCAGAATTGTTTTGGCTTCTGGTTTGATTTGTATATGTGGGGATTGTTGTCGATTCTTAATTGGTTTAATTTGTCATCTGTAGCTGGTGGTGTTCTTGCCTGCTCTGTGCCGTAAGATGGGTGTCCCATACTGCATTGTCAAGGGCAAGGCCAGACTGGGCAGACTTGTGCACAGAAAGACCTGCACTTCTGTTGCCTTCACACAGACAAACCCGTGAGTAACACACACATTCATGTTTGACTTTCCTGTGCTGCACATCCTATTGCTATGATGTCTGAATTTCTTCAACTGAACAACCATGTGGTTTCAAAGAGCTTTTTAACCCTGAGCAAAATGATTTGCAGTTTCACACTAATTTGGGCATTATGGACACGAGACCTTTGTGGTTAATGTTTTGTTTCTGTCCTTCTCTCCCACTCTTTAGTGAAGACAAAGCAGCTCTTGCTAAACTGGTGGAAGCTATCAAGACCAACTACAATGACAGATACGAGGAGGTCAGTTTGTTTCCTGCTGTGGTTGCAATTGCTGAAACTAATACACTGCAATTTTATTATTTTCAATTAATTTAACTTTGTATAACCAAATTGCCTAATATTTCTTTCTCCCGTTTCTATTCTCTCTTCAGATCCGTCGTCACTGGGGAGGCAATGTCCTGGGTTCCAAGTCAACTGCTCGCATTGCTAAAATCGAGAAGGCAAAGGCCAAGGAGCTGGCTACTAAACTGGGTTGAGTTCCCATCTTGTTTAATAAATAAAAATGTTCACACAAGTATCTTGAGTTTGACTTGTTCTTTTTAAACTTGCAATATTTCGTGTTTTACATCTTTGTCGATACATTCAACTGAATGATTTCAGGTACGATTTATACATTTTTATAACCTTTATACAAATCTCTAAAAATGTTTTATTTAAATTAAACCACCTTACAGAGCTGGGTTTCAACCATAAACTGTAAAAAATAAGTTTCTGTATTTATACTCAAGGGCATCCCATTAATGTCCACAAATAACCCTCTGGTGCGCTTTGATAATTTTCGACTGAATTTTTACTTTATCAGAATGGTACAAAATTTGATAAAGGTTATGTGAACACAATCATGGACATGATTAAAAAGGTTATTCTGAAAGTCATTAGTACTGCATTGGAAATGAATGGGAATCTAATGTCATCTAGTGGAAGCTTTTGGTACTGTGCAAACAATCTTGCTGAAAGCTCAATCTTTGAAATATCAAGCTCAAATTTGAAGCTCAACTAGTTTAGATTTATGGCTTGATTTTTTTTCTTGCAGTTTAAAATGTGTTTTGGATGGTATATTTCATAAAATAGTATTGTGAATTTTTCATAAATGTACAATTCTATAACCTTAAATTCACTTTAAAAAAAAAATCACTTCAGGAATATTCTGTCAAGTGTCATCTTCAAAAAGAGACTTAAGTCTTAAAACTTAAGTCTGTGCTCCAAAGCATTTAAAATTCATTGTTTATGCTCAAAGTGAATAAATGGATTAAACCTGCTGCATACATGTATTTGTACAGTAAAATCCCCTAAAAATACAAAACAATATAGTACATTTCATTTAAAAAAAAAAAAAAAGACTTTCTTTTGACTGCCACATGAAGAGCACCAGAAGGTTAAATGTCCTTATTGGCTAACATAATATCTGTGTTCGACTTGAGGCGGCGCTGCACAGTCCGAACAGTGTTTGACAAAGTAACGCAAGAGCAGTTGCATACCTATTTACTCCAGAATTCCTGCTGGAAACACTACTTGTTTTCAAACTTTTTATGAACAGAAACAAAGAGTTTTGTTTTGATAATTTTTTTTGATTCTTACTGTTTTTTAAAATAAAATAAAAAATGTATTTCAGTTTACAGAATTTTGTGTTATCCTGTGGCCTCCTTTTAAGTTTGCTGAGGCCCCCTGGTTGAGAACCACTGCTTTAGAAGATAATTCCCCATTATAACCTTTGTATCATAGCATGAAGGTTTCTTTAATTCATTATTTTATCAGACAACAGATCCACATATTTATTAACAGTATTGGGTTCAACATTAAAAGAGCTTTATTATTCTACAGTGAATATTCCACAAGGGCAAAGTGCTGACATTTTTTATAAAGCAATACGCTTGATGAATTTTGCATACCACATGTAGGAGGTGGCAGCACACAGTCCATACCTAAAAAAAACAAAAAAAACAATAACATATTCAGTTGTTAACAAAAAACGGTTCACCTCAATCAAATAGTTCCTAAATAATTTTAAAGCAATTTTGTTTCTTTTTCAATTCAAGAGTAATGCATGAGGACTGTCCATTTAGCAATCCAGACAAGCAAGGCATGTTTTGAGGCATGACAATGAATGAGTAAAAATGTGTTTAACAAACCATGTGATGACATATTGCATGTGTTCATTTCTCAACGCCACTCTTGTCTGCCCTCCTATTGGCCCACCAGGTATTGTGCACTCTGAATGAAAGAATAGAAAAAGATTTTAACTGACTTACATTCATTACAATTGATGTGATCACTGGGCAAAACGTTTTATGGGTTTATACTAAATATTCACCAAAAGTTGGTATATTAAGAGCAGCTCTAACCAAACACAGCATCAATGAAGATCTCCTCAGCACCAGTGACATTCGCCATGGCCTCCAGATCCCGATAGTGCCAACTATTTGCCTTCACATTGTTTTGAGGGACAAATGGTTTCCGCTGCTCGGTTAAACGCACCACGCCAACAAGATCCACATCCTCAGTCACCTTTTAGAAAATATAAACAACCTCAAAAATTATTTAACGTGTAGAAAGATTAAGATAATGTAATAAATAAAAAAACTAGTCTCAGAGAAAAATGAATCCAGTTAGACCCAGATGTGAGTTGATAATGTTTATGCATGGATTTGATTCAGTAGAGATTAATGAAGACATTATTACCTGTCCCTTCATCCTGGTTTCTGGTCTGATCTTAGCTTTGGGTACATAACCTCTGTTCACCAAGATAGTGATCCTAAAAATTGATCCAGAAAGTTTTTACGCCCATATTAGAGTGCAAGGCAAGTGTACATAATTCAGTGGAATCTAAATTGATTGTGTTTTTACCCCAGATCAGTGCAGTAGAATGGAGTAATGACATTAGCTCCGCTCTCAGCGCTGGAGGAAATCCTGCCTGCCTCACGGGTCTCTCTCTCAGGGTCCACAGGGGAGCGGGGCAGGACATACAGCTCTTTTGAGTGATCAAAACGCCCGCGCACCTTCACTCGCCTGTACTCCAGCTGTTTGATTTCCATAGAACTGACACACACAGATTACATTACCACTTCATCACAACGTCTAAGCTTAATAACACTGGAGAGTATGGTACTCAGATGTGGAGAAGGCACAGACTCACTCTATGGGCAGCGGGATAGGCTCTGAAGTCGTCAGGATCTGAAGATCACGGATCAGCTCCAACTTCCACTCTCTGCGTTTTAACTACAAAATCAAAAGCTAATTTCAGTTTTAGTTATGATTTTATTTTATTTCAGATAAACACCACCCTCATGCACGTACCTGCCATGTTCCAAGGCCAAAGGTGGCGGCAGGTATTAACAAGAGTAACCACTTCAGGAAGGAGTCTTCTCCTTTCTCTGTTCTCGCAACAGTGGAACTTGAGCGCTGAATAAACCTGGATAGGTTACCTATGAAAAAAAAAAAAAAAAACATTTTAAAAATCAGAAGTTTTTTTCAAGCATAATGTCTGAAAGAAAGACAGCTATATTTTAGTCTCTAGCCTATTAGAAACTCACTCTAACTGTTAACCTTTCTTATTTTACACTACCATTCAAAAGTTTGGGGTTCAACAGAAATGAATACTTTTATTCAGCAAGGATGCATTAAATTGATCAAAAGAGACCAAGTATACTTTTACCTTGTTTTTGTTTTTTTTTAATTATATTTCAAATAAATGTTGTTCTTTCAGTTTCCACAAACAGCACAACAGTTTAAAAAAAAAAGGAATAATTTTATCATTATTAATAAGAAATGTTTCTTGAGCTGCAAATCAGCATATTAGAATGATTTCTGAAGGATCATATGACTCTGAAGACTGGAGTAATGATGCTATATTTTAAATAAATTCCAATAGAACACAGTTATTTAAAACTAAAAAAAAAAAACACACATAAAGTTTTGAACGGTAATGTAGTTAGTCTATTGAGAATTAAGAATTTAGTAAAGAGAATTACACCGGAGCACTGGGGCATCCTGCCGTCTGAATAAACCCTGTCGCGTCACAAACAGCGTCCTCTTGGGTGAGATGAGAACCTGAGAAAAGAACAAATGAACTAACTTACACTTTAACTGTCAAGAATAAATTACAAACATTTTGATAGTAAATAAACATTATTTTAATGGAAATCTGCTTTATGAGGTGGGGTAAAAAATGAAAATGAACTTACACTTCCTCGAATGATCTTAAATGTATTATGAGAGAACATCAGCATTAATCTAAAACTGCTCATGCTAGCTGGGATTGTTGTAACCTAAACAGCATCTGTCAGGTCGACTACATAACATGGCTTGTGCTTTCAGGGGAATGCTTTCAATGTAACCATTTCCGGGGATTCTGAACCATCATGCGCACGCGCAAGATCAACAACACGTGCGGCATGTTTCTGAATACACATTTGGTGAAGTTATTAGGGCTGTCGCATTCAGTCCACATTTGAAGGCTTTTATCCGATTCAGTGTGTAATTTCTAGGGAGGTAAAATGCCTTTATATTTATTCTCCAGTTGATGAAACACAGTTAAAACATCACAGAACGAAGTTGTGCGGTGAAATTTCGACGTTTTTTTATTGTACGAGGTAAATATTTCGAACAAGTTAAACGCATAATGATACGCTTACTACATTTATTAATTGTTGTATTTGTTATTTATTAATTTGTTTGTGTGTTTGTAATAGGAATCATGGCCAGCCTTGCTGCGAAGTATGATTACCTGGAGAAGTTGACACGTAAAGTATGTGTGTCTCAGAACAAGGAGCCAAAGAAAAGACCCTATGGTAATGTTCTGCATTGTTAATTGCACATTAATGAATTATTAATATTGAATAGTCACCTGCAGCAGTGGTGAAATTGTTACTGTTGGTTTATTTATTTATTCATGCAAAGTCTGAATTTTCAAGTCAGCCGTTGGAAGAAGCACAAAATAACCTTTTTGTTAATAATTATAATTAATAAAGTTGTATTAATCCCCTTTTAGTTCCATTCCAAGGCAGTGTGGTTAAAGATGGTGTGCCTCCAAAGAAGAAAAAGAACAAGCAAAAGCCAACAAAAGGAGATAATATGAATGCAAGCAAAAATAAACCAGTTTCAAAGAGCACTCAGCCTGCAGTACCTCCAGCTCAGAGAAAAAATGTTCAGAATGGGATTTCAGAGACACAAAAGAAGACTGAGGGTAAAAAAGCTGTTTGTAAAGAGAGAATATTAGTTCATTCAGAACACCTTATTTGAACTGATTCATCCCTGTTAGGTGGAACATCACAGGAATTTAATGCAGTAGACATTCTTCGTCAGAGGCTCCACCAGAAGATTGAGGAGTCTCGTGGACAGGTACATGCTCCAGTTGGACTAAAAGATTAAAAACGGAAGAAATTGCCATGTCTGTCAGAGGGATATTAAGTGTTAAAATGCTGAATCTCTTTACTTAAGAGCATATGTTTTCTACGGGTCAGAGAAATTGCGTAAATTGTCCATAAAAGCTACATGATAAATAGTACTTGAATTTTTAAATTAAAAAAAGTATTACATGAATAAAATAAGAAATGTATTATATTTCACATTTAGGAGATTTTAAGCCAAATATTTATATGTGCTTTTTTTCAGGGCACTCCTAAAGATCCTTCCTCGGAGGAGGTAAAGAAAAAACGAGAAAAACGAAAACAAGAAAGGGAGCGTCGTAAGAGGAAAAGGAAAGAGTTTCGAATGAAAAAGTTAGCAGATGCCGCAGCATTGCTGGCAGGAGAAGATGACAAAGAAACAGCAAAACCTCAACTGCAAGTCACCTCAACATCGAGCACACCTGCCAAAACGGAGCAGAGCTTCATCGTCTTCAATAAGATGGATGTTGGAGAAGACTATGTGGACAAAGGAACAAAGCTGATCCTGAAAAAAAAAAAAAGGAAAGTAAAAGGAATGCTGACTCCGCTCACTGGTAAGAATTACAAGCAGCTTTTAACACGCATTGAGGCGAGGAAAGATTACCTGGAGCAGCTTAGGGAGAAGGATGAAAGCAAAGCAGAAAAAGAGGAAGAGAAGATGAGGTGGACCAATGTGCTCTACAAAGCCGAAGGTATGAAGATCAAAGACAATGAGGAACTCTTGCACAAATCATTGAAGAAGAAGGAGAAAATGAAAACTCAGAAGAAAAAGAAGTGGACAAAGAGGAGCCAGCAAGTTGTGGAGAAGATGCAAAAGAGACAAGACAAGAGGAAAAGGAATATTAAGCAACGCAAGGATGCCAAGATAGAGAAGCGCAAACAGAGGGCAAGAAAAAAGGGTCGTGTGCTGCCTGGGGATCTCAAGAAGGTTGACTTATAGGCAGAAAGGTGGAATGGGGGGGGCGCGCACACTTTGCCTTGTGCTTTGGACTGAAAGAGACATAAAAAATGTACTAATTTTTCACTAAATTTCAATGTGAAGAAATTGTTTGTTTCTGTTGTCACTTTTAAGATTTCATCTTTATAAAGAGAATTTGTGTCCATATTTTGTGTTTTTATTATTCTGCCAAGGTTGGAGACACTTATCTACATTTGCATTTATTGATTTAGCAGACACTTTTATCCAAAGTGACTACAGTAGATGTACATAAGCAAATTGTCACAGAGCCAACACTATGGTGTGCTTTGCAAGGGTTATTAGAATGCTAGATTGGGAAACAAGCAAGAGAAAAGAAAAATGCTTCTTTGTATTTGCCTCTTTTGTTCTCATTTTGTGTGTTTAAACGTACATTAAGAATGATCATGATAAATTACAATGTGTATGTTGACAGCGTTAGTGCTAGCAGTCACTGGCCCCGCTTACAGCGGTGAAAATTCTGTTATCATTTACTCATCTTCAAGTTGTTCCAAACCTGTACGAATTTATTTCTTCTGCTCAACACAAAAGACGATATTTTGAAGATGTCCTATCTACTTCCCCTATATCTCCCTTTAAGATAAGTCTGCTGCCTGGAGGAGGAGCTCTTTTCGAAGCTTTATTGGCTCAAATAAGTAAATGTGTGACGTCTTTAATAGCTGGGGGAAGTAAACAAGGTTTGGTGCGAAACAAAGTTTTGTGCATTAGTTTTTAGAATACAGAGTTAAATCGATATTTACCACATTATCGTTGTTTCGTTTGTCTCTTGATGAATCTCTAAATCCCATAGACGACATGCTGTCATGCCATGTCGCTGAATCATTGACTGCACGTCCTTTTCAGGTTGACAGTTCAGTTGCTAGAGATGTGGCCTGATTCTTGTGTGTTACTGATTTACGGCTTTAGAAAACCTGCAGTAAAGTTATTAGAAAACTGCATGTGGAGAAGAACGGCGGTAACTGGACCTCTGCTGTCAAACAGATTAGCAGTCGCAGGTTTTCATGATAAGGTAGGAGACGTTTTACGCTCGATCGGTATTCCTGATCATGTTGGTGGTCATGAGGTGTATTGTGAAATCGTTTTGTCTTATTACATTCTTTTCTGCTTTATCACGCAGGGCAAAATGTCTCGTAAATTGCACGCGAGAAGGATTGAAGGAATTGACAAAAATATATGGTAAGTAGTTTCGTAGCCTATAAAGCAAGTGAAAGTATAAGACTGTATCCATAGTGCTGTACATTCGGCTTACTACTCCGTCTTTACTAAAAAAGGAAATACATGGACATAAATATTAAGTTATTATATTATCTTACGTAGAAAAAAAATTGGTCAAGCAACAACGAACACTGCAAAATATTCTTATATTATATATATTTAAAATGTAGTTACACTTATAGTGTTTATTATATTATATATATTTAAAGGTTTTATGCTTACAATAAATATTCAAAGTACTGTCCTCCATTTTTATATTTGGTTGTCGCAATAACAGTTTTGAGTCGCAAGATGGCGCTATAGTATTAAAGGGAGCCGTGTAATTATCTGGTTACGGTAATGATAGATCTACCTTACCGTTCTGCATCCCACATATTGAAGTAAAGTAAATTCATTTTTATGTTTAAAAATCCATGGTATTCCTTTTGTGTAGGGTGGAATTCACTCAACTGGCTGCCGATTATAAGGCTGTGAACCTGGGTCAAGGGTTCCCTGATTTCCCCCCTCCTAGCTTCATTCAGGAAGCCTTCTACAAAGCACTGAATGGAGGTTTCCCCATGCACCAGTACACACGTGCTTTTGTAAGATATTAGAAGGAACGATTTGCTTGTTTACTTAATGTACAACTGTTGCCTAATATAAGTATATTAGTAAAGCTTTGTTAAAGAATCTAACAACATGGTGTCATACAGGGCCACCCAAATCTTGTGAAGATCCTGGCCAAGTTCTTCAGTAGGATTGTTGGCCGGGAAATAGACCCAATGGAGGATATCTTGGTTTCTGTTGGAGCATATCAAGCACTTTTCTGCACTTTCCAGGCTCTTATTGATGAGGGTGATGAGGTAAAGTTATCATTGTCAAGGCAATGTTCATGTTCATAAAATTATATTTTATACTGCGATACATTGTTAGTAGAGAATTAAAAAGTCACTTAATGTCTGTTTCCTTATGTTCATATGTGATATCAGAATGCCCCCTTTTTCCTTTTCATGAGCAGGTGATAATTGTGGAGCCATTCTTTGACTGTTATCAGCCAATGGTAAAGATGGCGGGAGGAACAGCTATATATGTGCCCCTTAAACCAGTATGTTCTTACATCATGTGACAAGATCTGTCAACTTGATCTGAGATTAAAATGTTTCTTTTGAATAATACTTGATGTGTATTGACAGAGGGAAGGCTGTGGTCCTGCTTTATCCAGTGCTGACTGGGTGTTGTCTCCTGAAGAGTTGGCGAGTAAATTTAGTTCTCGTACCAAAGCCATTGTCATTAACACTCCTAATAACCCTCTTGGCAAGGTGAGTCACCAACAAACAGAAGACAATTTTACCCATCCTTATGCTTTATCCGATATATTTTTTAACAAGCGAATTTCACGAAATGTGTCAAGAAATCGGAGGGTTAAGCAGGTAACCCAGGTTTAGGTTGGTTGTGTGTGTGGTGTGTTGACTGAGATATTGACTGTTGACTTAATATTTTGATAGATACTACAAAATAAAATAAAAATTCATGATTTTTTGATGAATAGAAAGTGCAGAAGAACATCATTTATTTGAAATAGAAATGCCTTTACTGTATGCTGCAGTATTTTTTTTAAAACTGACCTCAAAATGGTAGTGTAATTTATATACAAATTTAAATTCCGATCATTCAGAGCTGAAGCTGAAACTGAGCTGAAAGGTTTTTAAGGTTAGCCACAGATACTTATGCCTATATGCTCAACCTAACCCTAACTGGTTTCTTGCAGGTCTATCAGCAGGAGGAACTTCAGGTGATTGCTGACTTATGTATTAAACATGATGTAATTTGCATCAGCGACGAGGTGTACGAGTGGCTCACATATGATGGAACGAAACATGTGAAGATCGGTAAGAGCAGAACTGTGCGAATAATGCAATATATCACAGTTTTGTGGACTTTTAAAGAAAAATAACTTTTTTTTGACAGCCAGTCTGCCAGGTATGTGGGAACGCACTGTCACCATTGGGAGTGCTGGCAAGACTTTCAGTGCCACAGGGTGGAAGGTGAGCTGGTCAAATTCAACAGGGTTTGTTTTTTGCAATATCAATTGTCTATATTTGTCACTCTGTCTTTGGCTGGCTGGAAGTGCCTCAGCAGTAGATTATTTTAGATTATCTCTATTTTTGGTCATCACATTACTTTATTTTAATGTAGGTGGGTTGGGCAATGGGATCAGGGCATATCCTAAAGCACTTAAAAACCGTCCATCAGAACTCAGTGTACCACTGTGCTACAGCTGCCCAGGTAAAACAATGCTCCTGTGTTTTAAATATAAAGTTTGTGTCATTTTTTTTTCAGTGGACTGACAATGTCAATTATTGTTTCTTAAGGAAGCCGTAGCAGTAGGTTTTCAGAGGGAATATGATTTATTTGGAACCGAGGACAGCTATTTCCTCCAGTTACCCCTCCATCTTCATGAAAAGCGACTGAGACTGGCAGATTGTCTGAAGAGCGTTGGCCTAAAACCTATTCTGCCCCAGGGAGGATACTTCATGATTGCAGATATCTCAAAACTTAGTAAGTAACAGAAAAAGTGCAGAACAAAGTATTAAAACAGGAACTCAGATTTAACTAGAAAAATGCATTTCCGGAGGAACTGCAAAGTGTGCTTGCTCGGGTGCGGTTCACTAACGTTAGCAGGTAGTGGATAAGAGTGCGTTGAAGTTTGCTTGATCTGAGAATTTCAACAATAGTACTTTTTTCAAGATTGTGCAAAAAGGTGAAAAGTTATGTGCATTAAGAGACATGTCTGCAATGTAGACTAGTGCCAATGGCATTGTTTATGTGGCTTGGTTGTTGGTTTTGAAATATTTGGTTATACAGCAGAGAGTGGGAGTGTTTTAGGTGATGAAATAGTATTGAAAAGAAGTTGACAGTCTTCATTTACTGTATCCAATAAGCCAATACAAAACTCACCCAGCTGTTCTGTGGTTGAGTGTTCCCTTTGATTAGGAACAAATTTACTATCTCAAATTAAGGTCTACCGTAATTAGCGATGCTTTGATTGCTGCTGTCAAGATGGTTGTCATCACCTACACAGAAACGCAGATTTTTATAGCCTACCGTCAGTCCTCATATAGTAATTAAATGAAAAACGCTATCAGTTTCACTATTAGTTTACTCTAGCGATGCAATCGCAACAACATGGATAACGCTGTTTGGCCTTGCCTAACTTATTATGACATATGCGCCATATGCTAGATTTACACATCCCGCTGCCATTTCAGGGCTTGAATTTCGGCGCGGGAATGTGGGGATTGCACATAATTTAAACCATTCCCGCAAGGTTAGCTTTTATAGTGCGAGAAATTCCCGCACAAATATATTCGCTTCATCTCAGAGCAAATAGTTAAAAAATAAATTCACAGATGCGAGAAAAAAGATGTCAAACTGTCTTTTATTTTCTAATTTAATTCCTCAATCAGCGCTGGACCGGCATTTTCTGTCTTCCGCTGAGCCCTGGCCGTAGACAGATCATATGTTTCACGCTGTCAATGCAGTGGTCTGCGTTGCGCTGATCTTATTCACACTATCGAGTGTAGCAGCATTCTAACATTGAGTCATAATGAGCTGTTTGTGAAGAAATTATCCGCTTCCAAATTATGTCATTTTAATCACAAAATTGAAACATTAAAAAACAATTTGCTCTTTATGGTGTGCAAGTGATAGAGCGCGGCAGCAACGAATTATATATTTACAATTATATTGCACTATTTTACAACTACCTAAAGTAAAATCACTTTACTTCACAAACTACCTAAGCTGCCTGCATTCACTGAGGTAAATTATAATCATCAAAAATAGTATATGTAATATTCACAACAATAACCGTTAAAAATAC
Source organism: Squalius cephalus (assembly GCF_949319135.1). NCBI lineage: Eukaryota > Metazoa > Chordata > Actinopteri > Cypriniformes > Leuciscidae > Squalius > Squalius cephalus. The sequence goes on from NC_137126.1 coordinate 30,921,732, forward strand.
TGTCATTTGTATAACAATGGCGAAAATGTATGAATACTTACACACATACGTAAACTCCTCCATCGTTAGTTATGACCGTTCTGACTGGTGATGACGTGGTGCACGAAATGACAGTTGGGTGATCATCGCTCTCCACTTCCTGTAAAGTGATGTATCGATGTTCCCTTATTCCCTATGTCGTGCGCAGTGCCTTTCGAACTAAACATGTTTGCTCCCTTCGGATTGGAATACCCTGTGAAGTCCACTTCGCAGTCCACTTACGGTCAAATGGAACGCACCTCTAGAGCGACGTTGTTGATTGTTTGAGCATGTGACTGCGTGTTTCTCCTTGTTTTCTATTGTTATGCGCAGCATATTTCCCGCGCGCACAAACACAGCCACAGACAATTAATTGTTTGTTCGATTAGCGAAGAAGATCATGATGTGTTTTGTAAAAAGTGTTTTTTTTGTTTTTTGTTATTAACTGTTTTGAGAACTGGAAATGCACAATTCATGCATACAAATCTGTAGATATTAATAAATGAAGATGATTAAATTAGACCGATGCATCAAAAGCTCTGTGAAATGTAATACAACAGTGCCACCTACTGTCTAAATGCATTAACATTAAAAGTGTGAGGTGAAACTCTTTTGCATAGACATAGGTAAATGGGTTTGTCAATTAGCCTGAAATAAAAATAAAAATAAAAATTTCAAATCTTGGGCATCCTCACATTGGAGTCCCGAGTTCATGTACAAAGTTTGGTTTCGATACGTGTCAGCGTTCCTGAAATATGAACTACTTCCTGTTTTGGCGACTACGCCGCCGATTTCGTTTGGCTGTGACGGGCAAACGCTTCCGAAAATCAAAAATCCTTCCAGTAACTTTTGTGAGGCTTGGTCCAAGGATCATGTACGTCCAGTTTCGTGAAGTTCGGACCAAATTTGTGAAATCACTTTCAGCAAGCACACTTAATAAGAATAAGAAAACTTAAGAAGAACAATAAGTGTGCTGCTTTCAGCAAGCACACTTAATTATGTATTCTAGAAATAAAATTTTCACATCTGTGAATTCCCGATCCATCTGCCTGAGATGAGTAGATTTCATGTTTATTTTGTTCTGAAAATTCTCTTTTTGAGCTTGTTAATTTAATTGCAGTGTTCTTTCATTTTATTGTCTTTTCCAGTAATAATAAAATATACAAATATAAATGTATATAAAATATAATAAAATAAAATATACAATATACATAATTAAAAATAAATATACATTATAGAATATTTCTATAATTTTATAGTTTTTTTTTTCTTTTCTTTTTTAAGATTTTATACATTCCCAGGTCTGTACGTTTAAAATGTCTAGATATTTCCAGGTTTTCCATGATTAGAGGAATCCTCATATTATAAGAAATCTAAGTACAACAAGGCTACACTCTGTGAAAGCAATTCATGTTTTGACATGACTATTCAAAAATAAAGTGATCTTAATATTGATTTTTGATTTTAAATGTTTTTCTTTAAGATATCAACCTTACTGACCCTAGTACTAAAGACGAACTCTATGACTACAGATTTGTGAAATGGCTCATCAAAGAGAAGGTACAAGCATGAGTATTTACTGTTATAAAATCTTTAATAATCTATATAGCAAAATATGTTTTTAAATTATTAAAGCAAGTTCTTCACTTCTGAATAGGGACTGGCAACTATCCCTGTGTCTGCATTCTACAGCCCGGAACACAGAGAAGAATTCCAGAAATACATCAGATTCTGCTTCGTAAAGGTATTTTTAAGACAGAAATGAAACATGAAATAATTTGAAATAGGCATTTTGGAAATAAAATTGCTTAATTATTTGGGATGTCAATGTTTTATGGGATGTCAATTTTATGCTTTAGAGACTGTTATCAAGTTTATTTATCACCATGACTATTCTTTTTAGTTTTCTTTTTTTTAATCAACTCTGTTAAACCTTAACAAAGTTAACTGTTAATTTTGACAGCCCTTATAATTTTAGATCCAATATAGGTTGCTTTAAATAGGTGAATCATACATTATTGCAGGAAAAGTGAATGCCATTGTGATCTGTAGTTCACCTTGTTAAAAATTGTTTATATTATTTCATTCATATTTTCTAGGAGGACTCTACTCTGCAAGCAGCAGAGGACATCCTGAGGCAGTGGAGTGAAAGCAAATGAAAATTCAAAATCCTGACAGTATAGGCCTTCAAACAGTGTGAAAAGCAAGTGATCGCTCGATTTTTTTTTGTAAAGACATAGCAAAGCTAAAATGAGACTGGTAGCAGTTTGGGATATGAATAGTTATTTAAAAAGCATTTGTTATTAGGGTTAGGGATAGTTCACCCCTAAAATGAAAATGAAGTCATCATTTACTCGCCCTGGTGTTGTTCTAATGCCGTATGCCATTCTTTCTTTATCGGACCACAAAAGAAGAAATAACAAAAAAAAGTCCTGATCGCACTCGTACATATAATGGCAGCGAATATTGTGACCCGAATCAAGCTTTTAAAAAAAGAATCATAGTATGGTCCGATGTTTCATGTGTTTCAAATATTCTGGGGTATATGATAGGGTTTAGTAAAAAACAAACCGGAATTTAATGTATTATTTACCGAAAATCCTGACCTTGGCCTTTCTTCTTCTGTGCACGGTGCACATTCATGAGACTCTGATAGGGCCGCAGTTCACTCTGACTCACCCAGAAAAAAAGCACAATAGTTGTTGTAAATTAAGACCTAGTAAATCACGACATGAAATATAATCCATGTACTTTCTACTCTTAAAGGTCCCGTTCTTCGTGATCCCATGTTTCAAACTTTAGTTAGTGTAATGTTGCTGTTAGAGCATAAATAATATCTGTAAAATTATAAAGCTCAAAGTTCAATGCCAAGCGAGATATTTTATTTAACAGAAGTCGACTACAGTGAACGGCTCGTTTGGACTACATCCTTCTTTAATGACGTCACTAGAACCGTTTTTTGACTAACCTCCGCCCACAGGAATGCTCCCTCAACTCTACTGGCTACTTGCGCACTTCTTATAACTTACTGTTTACTCAGCTCTTATGGTGATTTTCTGAAGTAAAACTGACGCTTCATCTTTTGTGTGATGTACAATAAACTTTATTAAACTCATCAGTATATGTTTGATCATCATTCAGACAGCAGACTTGTAGGCTATTAATAAATAATGGATACATAGCCTACAAGCAGATGACAAATACGTTATAATAACCGTAATTAAACTACTAAACTATACCTGTTTCATCTCTATACAGCACTCTGACTCTGTAGGCATTATTGTCCGACTCGAAATGAACGCCGTTACTGAGAGTTTCTGATATTATCATCATTCCGTGAGCTGAAATTGTCCTGAGAGACTGAGCGCGAGCTCATGAAGCTCCGCCCCCTGTGTCGTCCAGCAGCACCTCATTTGCATTTAAAGGGCACACAATAAAACAGCGCGTTTTTCTGTGCCCCAAAAAATGACAATTTAAACATGCTGTAAAAAATGATCTGTTGGGTATTTTGAGCTGAAACTTCACATACACACTCTGGGGACATCAGAGACTTATTTTACATCTTGTGAAAAGGGGCATAATACGGGACCTTTAAGGTGAAATATATCCTTGGTGTTCATCACAACAAGAACTTATCACGTTCACATCTGTCAACTTGTCATTCTGACTGAGAGCTGGAGTTCCAGTCTTTAGATATTTAGTGAAGAAAATACTTTTTTGGGAATTCTAAGTATTGTATTTTATGTTGTTTTTTTTTTTTTATTCTTGATTTCTCACAACTTTTGTGCTTTTTCTTGGCATGTCGGAGTGAACTAATGAATGTCCTTGAATGTGCAATTGAGAATCATTGCTGCCAAGATAATATTCAATATCATATATTAATTTTGGGCTCAAAAACATAATAGTGGGTGGAATCTTTTTAGTTCGTTAAGCATTGTTGTCCTTTGAGTCTCATGTTCTCATTTGCTGTTGTTTGTCATCATGTTGGAATATGTTTGCTGCCATTTGGATTATATTTTAAACTGCCCGTTATTACTGTCTGGCTCCACTCCATATTACAAATGACACATTAATAGATTTCTCCTAATGTTAAACTGTTTATCAACATAGCCTACTCAATGTAAGTATCATGTTCAGCCAATTTTCTTATAAAATATTCCAAACTACCTCATGCATTTGCATGTAAAACTATTTTTTATAGATGATCTAGGCACTGTCACCATTTACATAAATATGTTCATTGCTGCAGGAGGATGCAATAAAGTGTCATTGTCACACACTGGTTTGTTTTAAATAAAGAACACACTATATTGATTGCAGCGTAATTGTAATAAAACAAATTTGATGAAGAGCCATCTGACTCAAAATGTCACCTGTGGTGTATTTATTTTTACTTTTGGAGTGGTGGTGTGGCAACTTTTCCTTCCTTTTTTACATTTTTTCGTGGTTGAGCGCCCTCATTGAGCTTTTTGCCTGAAAGATGTGCGCACTTAGTGTTGAATCTTAATAAAAACAAATTAAAACATACCCCTCTGTGGTACATTTTTTGCGCACTAACTGGTTGCATAATCCCATCAGTATTGCCAAATAGAAACATTACCAGAGGAAACATAAGATTGTATTTGAGAAGTGATACTTGTAGTGAAGATTGTATTTGAGAAGTACAATTGCTTTTTCTAAAAAAAAAAAAAAAAACATTTACCTTACATTTTACTATACATGAACACTTACTCTTACCCTTTAGAATGTGAATTCTGGAGAGGCATATTGCTATACTCATGCATGGGTTTACTTTGCATGGAGGTCAAAAAAATACTTCAAATAATGTGCTCACATGGAACCTGACAAATTGTGCTCTACAAATACTTTTTTTTTTACCAATTACAATTACAAAATGAATATGTGCCGCATTGATCACACCCACAACATTGACACAGCAGCTAAACACACTAAAAAAATGTTTTAAGACAAAACAAGTTAAAAATTCTTTAAATTCTTTCAGGATGTTATCACAACTTAATTTTATCTTGTTCAACCAATTTAATTCTATTGATTTGTGTTTAGATTACATTAATGATTTTTGTTGTGTTAAAGTAGCATTAGAAACTAGCAACAGGATTTCTACTTCCCATCATACATTGCATGGGGCTGGATACACTGTGAGACATTTCAAAGGTATAACTACATGGTACTGTAATTATGTAATACAGTGCAATTACTGTTAAAAACCCAGGTTAACACTATTGTAATTCATTCATGTGTACTAAATATAAATTAGATGACATCATTTTTTTATTAAAAAAATAATTTTATTTTTATTCCACATAAGTACTACTGACATTAAAATGATCTTGTTTGTCAACTCTTAACATCAACTCCTAAAACATATATGTAAAGAAAAATTACTGATTGTGTAGATATTTTGCATGTAGATACTTTACTGACACATATTTTCAGCAAACAATGGAATTTACACTAAACATTTTCCCTTAAAATAATTTGATTCAATCAAGTTTGGACATGTCTAAGTTTAGTTGAGTTTAAGTTCATTTTACATTGAGTATTTGAGTAGAGATAACATGTTTCCATTGTGTGGAACCACTGACCATTGTTGAATTAAGTTGAGTCTAAGAATTTTTTTTTTTTTTTTTGAGTGCAGAATAATAAAATAACGTGTAAAAAAACGCAGACACAGCATAACGTGTAAAGAAGAATTCTGTTAGGCTATTGCACAGTAGGAAGCACCGTGGGTTTTTCGGTGTGAATTGGTGACACTAAAACGTGACTTTAGGTGTGTGAATGTCTGTTTCCGATGCTGGAATAGACTCCATCATCCCTGTGACCCTACTCAGGACAAGCATTTTGATGAATGGAGAATGGATATTACACAGAAAACTCTGTTATACTGTAAAGAGTCTTTATTATAAGTCAGTTTTATTCACAAGAATGCTGCAAAATTAAATTAAAATGTGCAATGTTCCAAAAACTCAAGTAGCCCAACTCACTCTAACCTCAATGGAAAGAAAAGGTGATTTCTTGAATATTGACAACAATAAATACATTTTGTATTTTTTTTATGTTACAAAATTAGTTTTATAATGTTGCTGTATTAATAAATGGACAGAATGGAATAGAATTAAAAAATGATTTAAGACAGAATAATAACACATATACAGTTTTCCTATGTAGGCCTATGTCTGAGAGTACCTGAAAAAAAAAAAAATTCTGTGCCAACAATGTTTATACATTACACACATAAAAAGTATTTGTGTATAAACATCTTTGTTGGTGTGTGTCTGTGTCAAAAAGAGTAAGTAGCCTAGTTTTTCAAAGATAGTTCAGCCCAAAATGAAAGCATCACACACACACACACACACACGCACAAAAAGATCAGCTCTGAGACAATGTTTTTGGGGAAACTTCACTTTATCTCCATCCAATGTTCCTTAACACTGCAAAACACAAAGTTGGAGCCAGGCGCGGATTTATGGGTACGTGCCCACCCAGATTGACCGATGGCCCACCCAGTCAGATTAATAAAAACAATTAAAATTTTTAATTTTAATAATAATAATTTACGTTTTGTGAATGCACTTCTGGCTCAGTGTCTGTATCAAATACAGCTGAGTATATTTCCATAGCATACATGTTTTCTTCTGTCATGATTCCTTTTTAAATACAGAATCAGCTCGTTCTCCTGTGAAATGTTTTCTTCGCGGGTCGCGATATTTTTTTTCCCAGGATGGTAGGGGAAGACTCATGAATATTCATTGAGGAAGTCATCCCTGATTGGTCTGATGACCTACCCCTAACCCCACCCCTAAAGCTACCCGCCACTGGGGGTCTGATGACCTACCCCTAACCCCGCCCTAAACCTACCCGTCACTGGGGTTAAGACCAATCAGGGATGACTTCCCTAAATGAATATTCATGAGTCTTCCCCTACCATCCTGGGAAAAAAAAACATCGCTAACCGGGCGATATTCGTCGTAGCGACGTACCACATGACGTTCCAGTGACGTAACTTTGTGATTCCTGTATTCGTCGTGGCGACGTTAGTGTCGCTGGAACGTGGCAGTGGCGGGTACTTCCTAACGACCAAAATACACGACCAAATTTTATTTTTAATATACTTCTCACCTTTAGTCCTGGGAATTAAGATGTGCTTGATCCATAACCATAAACTCAAACATTTCATTATCTGCTGTAAAACCTTATAAATTCTAATAGGGAACTGTGTATTGTTTTCTGTTAATACATGTAATGGAAACCAATACAAACGCCTATTAAATAGAAAATGGCCCATAACCACACTGCATTTATTTATTAATCAGCATTTATTCAGTGTTACTTTGTACAAACTAAGCCAATACATTTTGAACATTAACAATTTTTTAACCATGTAAAGTGTTAACAAGTTATGAGTACAGAAATTGATGATTTGATGCTCAAGAAACATTTATGATTATTATCAGTGTTGAAAACAGTTGAGCTGCTTAAGATTTTTGTGTAAACCATGATGCCTTTTTCAGGATTCTTTGATCAATATAAAGTTCAAAGAAAAGTTTGAAAGTTAAATCTTATAACATTATAAAAGTATTTACTGTCACTTTTGATCAATTTATTCCATTCTTGCTATTAATGTCTTCCAAAATCTTAATGATCCCTAACATTTGAATTGTAGTGTACACAAAACCATGAAGCATCATAACTGTTTTCAACATATTAGATAATCAGAAAAATTTCTTGAGCATCAAATCATCATATTAATGATTTCTGAAGGATCATGTGACACTGAAGAAGACTGGAGTAATGATGCTGAAAATTCAGCTTTGATCACAGGAATAAATTACACTTTCCTATATATTCACATAGAAAATAATATTGACACAATATTATTGTTTTTACTGTAATTTTAATCAAATAAATGAGTCAGTAATATAGGTAAAAATATGGTGGGGGAAATGGATATGAAGTTATTTAATAAGCTTCCTCAGTTCACCTGTTTTCCTACTTCTCTTTATAAAACGGTTAGTTCCAATCCTTGATTCTGATTGGTCAATAGCTGTGCTTTATTCACGATAAAACACGGCTATGACCGCTTCACCCAATGGTTCTATGTATCACTACAACACCCCTAGCAAACACTCTTAGCAACTTAAACACATGTGTGATCTCATTGATATTGTTCATTGAAACTATAGTGGAGTATTGTGAGAGATCGAGAAAGCGAGTGTAAAGTTACCTGCATTCACAGTAAGTTAGACATTGCATTTTCCTTCAGGTCAGTCCTATATTCATAATAAAATAATCCGTTTGAATGTCCGCTGCGATATCTTGTCCTTTTAACAGTTAACCGTTAAGGGGTTTTCCCGTGCCTATAACCAGAGCCCGTCTACGGATTCTCTGCTATAACGCTTACAGTCTATGCTATAACGTTAACGTTTGTCATCTGTCAGTTGCGTCTTCCTTCTCCGTGAAAACAAGTTTGAGTCTTTTCAATATAAAAGTCTTCTCTACCGACTGACTCATTCATAAGACAGTCTTTGCCGCCATCTATTGGCGAAATAATTTATGTAACTTCTGTTGCTGTTTACGGTCAGGGACTATTTTTTCCAGCGGAAGGAATGCTTTTAGTGGTTTTACTTCATTAAAGTTGCATAGATAAATATTTTTCGGCTTTAATAGTTGTATTGTGTGGCAACCGTTTTATAAAAGGTTATTATCCGTTATTATATAAAGGTTATTATATAAAGGTTATTATTAAAGGTTATTATACGATCCGCTTCGCGTCGTGCCTAACAACGCCCTTCAGCCGTTAAGTTACTTATTCACGATACAGCACAGCCTCTCGTACCTTATTGCTTACGTCAGCAACTTCCTTAAGAATTGTTGAAATCGTTGAGCTTCCCCTCTGTTGTAGAGGGGTTATTTTGTCCTGCTAAAATAACTGAACATTTATCAATATTTCTTTACTGTGAAAGATCAAAACGCATTTGAACTAGTTTCAGACCATTTTAGCTCAGTGTAAGTGACGTCATCGATTAACCCTTTCACACGTAAATTTAAAATATTCTTGCTGACCCCCCAGCGTGAGTTTTTCAAGGCGACCGTTATTTAGAACGTGTCACTTCATGGTTTCCATGGTGACGCGTCATTGCTTGTCACGTGACACACCGCAGCAACAACAGAGCTGAATGAATGATGATCTGCTTTTATGTCAGTTTTCCTTTTTAATTCAAAATATTCACAAATTTGTTAGCTATGGAATGAAATATCTGATATTCCGATTGTCAAATATATGCAAGTGGAAGTGTTTTGTTGTTTAAACACCTTTATAACGATCGCGTTAGTTGAGCTGTATGCGCGATGGGCGCCGCCATGTTAGTTTGTGCCGCAGACGCAGTTCCAGCGCAGTTCAGAGAATCGGATCTGTCGGATTTACAACACGTGAATTCACACACTTCTCCCGAAATACATAAAAGTAAGTGGCTGGTGAACTGGGAGAAGAATAGAGTTAACTTTAAAGTTACTTACACAATGTGTATCTGATATGAATAAAACGTAATTATAATGGAAAGGAATATTATTGCCTCTTCCATAGACATCAGTGTGTATTTTACAAACTCTAAATGTATTGTTTTTTTAGTACTTATGTAAATTTATATGTCTGAAGCCTAAAATAAACATTATGTGGTTGAAAACACTGAAAAGTTGTGATATCCTCCTGGGACCCAAGAATAGACTTTTGTCCACTGTAGTGGACATTATATTTTAGTGAATTTCTCTGACGTCATACATGTCACATGACACAACCTGGGTGTCCTGTAAAGAGCACATTCAGGACTTTTCAGAGACACCAAATGTTTGGAGGTTTCACCATGAAAACAACTTCTCCTTGGTCTTTAAAAATGTCTGACATTAATTTAGTGATCAAATGTAGCATTCTTATGGAAATATGATAATATATTGTAATTATAATTTAAATTGGACTACTTTTCAAATTGTATTTCATAAAACAACATCTCAGGAAAATGTTAAGGGGTTTCAAATAAAAAAAATATTTTCAGTTCCAGAACAGGGCATTGATTTCAAACGTGTCCACTGTAGAGGACACCAGGACTTAAATCATGTTTATCAGGCATTTTGTGAGACACAACAAGTGAATATGGAAATAAATTATACATCAATATTCCTATGAAATATTAGATATTATTATTAAAATGTTGCCAATTATTACTCCAATTATTACACTTCTTTTTTCATTAAATGTTGCTCCAAGAACACATTAAGGTGCAAATTAGATACAGTTTATATATACATTGCATTGAATGGGAATATTAATTTATGGACATTTTACCCACATATTGCATAATGTAAAATGGTGTATCAATTCATTCCGTTATTTCTTTCATAACATAGTTGAGAATAATCTTCATACAAATTTTGGTTGAAAAAGTCCTGAAACCCCCAACTTTATTGGTGATTGAAAAAAAAATCCCATTGTTTTTGCCTATACATATAATTTCATGTCATTTTATTTTTTAAACAACTTAGTCCTGGCGTCCACTACAGAGGACATAGCATAACTTATGAATAAAATATTATTTTGCAACAATGTTTTTTTACCATTTGTTTATTGTGATCTAAACAGTGTGATGACATGGAAAAAAACTAAATTCAAAAAACTTTTTTTTTCTGGGTCCCAGGAGGATATATGACAGCTCTGAATGAGCCTGTCTCTGGCTCAGTGCCAGCCAACGGGAAAGCACATTTGAATTTAGCAGTTGATCACGTGATGCACTGACCGTTCTAATCACACCGGTGTGATCATGGTCCAGGGACCAGCCTAGACTAATCACACCGGTGTGATCGTACGTGAGAAGCACATACATTTATGTTAAAAATCAGTCTGTTAACTAACCCATTCAACTGCCAGCAAAACCTTTACAAAACTATCATAACCTCTCATCTACACAAAGATGTGATTATAAGCCCAAACTTTTATAAACAAGAGCTTAGGTTAGCCTACCTCTTCTGAAAACGGTTGAGATGCTAACTGACACTAAACCATTTCTATAAAGTAGCCTAAATATTCAACAGATGTGTGTCAATAACACGTAAGAAAAGTGTCAGGAACAGTTGTGCATATTATGTGTGTGATTTTAGAGACTAAACTCACCTGAAAGCAGTGAAAACAACACCAGAGAGGGAGCTTTGCTGCTTATCAGCTAAGTTGCTGTGCCGTCTCCATGGCAACTCTGCGCTGCTCCAGGGTTTGAAACCTACTCGAATGTTCAACCCGCACGCTCATAAAACACGTCAGTCACGCAGCATTTACATAAATAAACATCTAGAATTAACACATTACATAAATAAAAATCTCATTAATTTAAAACTTATTTTCTAGTTCTTCAACCCGCTCAGATGTGTAAAAATAAAATGCCACTCCTCCACGTGAAGTGGCACTTCTATAATTTAAGATTATTTTTATTGTTATTTTTACGAACACCCAACCTCCTTAATAATAACAACAACAACAACAACAACAACAACAACAACAACAACAATAATAATATTTATATACAACGTGTATATATATTTAACGTTGTATATAGCATAATGCTATATATAACGTTAAATATATATACACGTTGTATATAAATATTATTATTGTTGTTGTTGTTGTTGTTGTTGTTGTTATTATTATTATTAAGGAGGTTGGGTGTTCGTAAAAATAAATATATAACGTTTATATTTATGACAAGGTTGTGAGGACGTCGTGGTAAAGTTCCATTTTTTAGAATCTTGGCTAACGTTCCAGAAACATTGAATGAAGCACATCATCACCACCAGACATTTGTAGCAGGTGCCAGGACTGCCTCATAGGACACTAGAGGAAACAATTCAAAGAGTATCAATAACACTTTTTTTCAATAAAAAGAATAAAACATTTTAATAGTTGGTTACATTATTCATTGATTATGTGTTTGATTAATTAATTGATGTTACATTTCTGTACTCATAACTTGTTAACACTTTACATGGTTAAAAAACCGTTAATGTTCAAAATGTATTGGCTTAGTTTGTACAAAGTAACACTGAATAAATGCTGATTAATAAATAAATGCAGTGTGGTTATGGGCCATTTTCTATTTATAATTTAATAGGCGTTTGTATTGGTTTCCATTACATGTATTAACAGAAAACAATACACAATTCCCTATTAGAATTTATAAGGAGTTTATCAGTTCTATGTGAATTTCAAGGTTATGGATCAAGCACATCTTAATTCCCAGCACTAAAGGTGAGAAGTATATTAAAAATAAAATGTGGTCGTGTATTTTGGTCGTTAGGAAGTATACCTGCCACGTTCCAGCGACACTATAACGTCGCCACGACGAATACAGGAATCACAAAGTTACGTTGCTGGAACGATATTTTGCCTAGGCGGGAGGGCTGACTGACATGAGTACAAGGTATAGGCCTATTTAAATTCACTACCGAAGTACCGATCTGCTATAGTTGACATATGTATCAGGCGTGTATATAAGCTTAAAAACCCGAGGCCCCTCTCCGTATATTCACCAGGCACCCTAATGACGTTCTGTATCCACCACTGGTTGGAGCTCTTTATAAAAGAGAGCTGAACACTTACAGACCTCACTGTGAGCAACTTCTTGTTCTTGAATTGACATGGCGATGCAGAACTACCCAGCAGCTGGCGGGATCCCGATGCAGGACAATAAAGTCTACACTGCTCAGCCAGTGATACTGTCCATGCCTGAGCAAAAACTCAATGATGATATAGTTTTTTCCACATTCAATCTTCACTACTGTAACCCATGCTGCCTTGGGTTTGGAGCAGTTTACAACTCAATAAAGGTAAGTAAAACATACAGGCCTATTTCATTATATAATTTTCCTGCTGCTTTTCAAATACCTTAAGGTAATATACGTTTTATGTGTGTCAGGCCAGGGACAGCAGATTGCTTGGAGACTACGCATCGGCACGGTCTTATGGCAGGAGAGCTCGACGCCTAAATGTTGCTGCCATCATTATTGGTGTCATCTTTGTGATTACCTTCATCATTATCTTTTCCCAGACGTGGCAACGACACAAGATTTAATCGTCTTTAACTCCTCCAAAGAATGAATGTCTGAATTAATGTCTGATTTGGGTTATTTTGGGAACCAAATAAAACGTTTGAGTAAAGTTGTGTTTTTTGTTGTTGTTTTTTTTACCCAAATTTCTTTTTTCTTCCCAGGACATTTTATGATGGGTTTATTTATTTATTGTTTGTGATTATCTCAAAAGAACCTAAGTTACATCTTTGGAATCCAATACCTCAGTAAAACAATTGCCAGTTAATCACTTATTCCAGCTATAATAATATCAATAATAATAATAATATTTAAATCGTTAATTTTAATAATTATAATTAGTTAACATTTTGTAATAATGACTTCAACATTAATCCAAGTGTTTGGAGCTGGGTATTTTGGCGCGCTCTGCTGTACCGGTAGTTGTCAGTAGAGACGCCGCTCCCTCCCGTCCCCGTCCCGCTGCCGCCTCTCTCAGGTAGGGCCTCAGACAGAGCGAAGATGGCGACGGACAAACAGAAACATGAAGGCAGGGTGAAAATTGGACATTATATTCTTGGAGACACGCTAGGAGTGGGAACGTTTGGAAAAGTCAAAGGTAAAACTGCCCCAGATGTTTTGGGTTATTGCTGTAGTAAAGACGGTAAAGCTAAACGAGATGATCGAGTCTTTAAATGCGGCTAAAGCAGCAGCAGCACTTGTTGGCTAATAACAGTGTAACGTTAGTCATGAAACAAACATTAAACAACGGAGCTCTCTGCGTTTGTCGCTGTTGATAGTGTCAGCCGATCGATGCTTCCGTTGTTTTCTGAATAGTCGCACGCATGCGTTTGTGTTTGTGTGGTTTGTATATGGATTGGTCGCAGCTAACATGGTTAGCTTCACGGTTTATGGAGTGATTATTGGTGTTCTGAAGTTGCAGTTGGTGGGGACTGATGGATGCGCTCGTGCAGGCCAAACGTCAACCGCAGATGCAGCTTTCAGAAAGTCTGTCAACATGACGAGAGAAATTAATTATTTGCCAAAACTCCTTTTGCTTGCTGTGAGAAAGATGAATTAAAATGATCGTGTTTTTGTAACTTAATTAATCCAGAATGTAGCCTACTGTATAGTCATGCCAGGTTAATGACATTAGTATTAGTCAGGCTAGGTTTATCTTATATATAGGGCTGCAACAACTAATCGATAATAATAGATAACGAAATTTATTATGGTTTAATCACACCTGCGCAGGGAACTCATCCGCCAGTCACGTGACTTTATAGTAGTGAATAACGCATGTCTATGGGTAATATGCATCTTTTATTTTGTTTTACTCTATTATGGTGCTCAAGTTTTAGAATGTAATGTGTATATTTTAAACCATTATTTGCACATGTATAACAGCCTACATAAATTCTTTAGTTTGCACACTGTTTGAAGGACAACAGCAGGCAGGATGAAGAAACTTTCTAAAAAAAATTGTTTTTAATCTGTTTAATTGAAGACAGAATCAACAGATTAATTTAAATATTTGTAACCCTACTTATGACTAACCTTGCCCAGAAGCACCCAGCTTGATGGCATTTATAAAAAAAAAAACCATTCTTTCTCAATCATGTTTTTTCCCCCCACAAAGTATGATGCAATAATGAAATGCCTGCTGAACAACAGTGAGAAAATAGTAAATCATGGCTTCCAGCTTGTTGTGCCCCTCAGAGCAATGTAATTATTGAATCGTCAATGAATCTTCCTGTATTATGGGGCAATACATGATGCCAACCTTTCAAGAAAGGAAGTATGTTGTTTAGAGCGAATATTTCATAAATAAGGGTCTTTGGGAAACAGAGAAGTTGATACATGTACATTGCTGACAAAACATGGAAACTACTAACCCTATTACAAAATAGCCTTCATAAAGACAATTTAGGCTAATAGTGCTCTGTTAGGTCTACGGGGTCTAGGACACTCACACACAGTTCCCTCTGCATGACTGGGTGTTGTGTTAATGCATAACTAGAGAAGTCTAGTTAAAGCAGGCAGGCTGTTTTAAATGTTGCAAGTTGACTGAAACCATATACAGCTTCTGGGAACAGTTCAAACTTCAATGTACAGCTTTCAGAACTTACAAAAGCAGCAAAATCCAGCCTTATAAGAAGCTGGTTTGCAAGGAATTTGTCCATATAAAAACAGTTCATGGAAACATTTAATAAATATGCGGTGCACTTTACGCATTACTGGCACTGTAATGTTAATGCACGCTTCAAAGTTGTTGACTCCTTTACATCACACATTCTGCTTTTCAGCAGTTTGACAGTATTTAGTGTCATTTATCCTCAACCCAGGGCAGTACCAAAGTTGTATAATATATAAAAAAACATTTTTTTTATTTTTTTTTTATTAGCATAAACAGCATTGGCTTAACAATCTGAAAACTGATTAGGCTGACCTAAAATGGACCTACTATGTAAATGCTTACAACAGCAAACTAGTGATTTACCAGCATGGCACAAACACTGGGTGAATTAGTATTGGGATAGTATTAGCCATATTACCAATTGACAAATGAGTTTGTACAATTTGGACAGCAACAGCAAAAAATATACAGGAAATGCATTTTGCTCTCTTTTTTGATATTGTAACTATCAGAGCCGGACAGTAACGGAGTACATTTACTTGAGTACAGTACTTAAGTACAATTTTGAGGGATCTGTACTTTACTCGAGTATCATTTTTGGGGAGTACTCATGACTTTACTCAAGTACATTTGAGAGGCAAATATTGTACTCTTTACTCCACTACATTTCTATCCATAACTGTGAGTACCCATTACTACTTCTTCTAAAAAAAAAAAAAAAAAAGGAAAAAAGAAACATCTCGGAAACCCTCAATTTGTTGTTTCCCTCTCAAATGTGATTGGATTGTGCAGGCGCCACTGATTGGGACAGCCTATCAGCAATCACCTTCAGCTTCCCGCCAAAGTCAACTCCATGGTCAGATTTAGATAAGAGACGAAACCATGGATGAAGACGCAGCAGGTCCATCCCGGGAGTTTTTTTTTCCCCAGGATGGTAGGGGAAGACTCATGAATATTCTTTAGTGAAGTCATCCCTGATTGGTCTTAACCCCAGTGACGGGTAGGTTTAGGAGCGGGGTTAGGGAGGTCATAAGACCCCCAGTGACGGGTAGGTTTAGGGGCAGGGGTAGGTCAGACCAATCAGGGATGACTTCCCTAATGAATATTCATGAGTCTTCCCCTACCATCCTGAGAAAAAAATATCGCATCCCGAACCCGTGGCCCCACCTCGCCAGACTATTTCAATTTTCTGAACAAGTTAATGATAGTTTTCGCTTCAAGTGTTTGCTGTGTTTACCAATGTAAGCACAGTGGCAGTAGTAATGCAATATTTAGAAAATGTACTCTTGTACTCTTGATACTCAAGTACTTTTAAAAATAAGTACTTTAGTACTTTTACTTAAGTAGACATCTGACTGTAGTACTTTTACTTGTACTTGAGTAAAATTTAGCAAGGGGTATCTGTACTTTTACTCAAGTAATGAAGCTGTCTACTCCGTCCACCTCTGGTAACTATGCATGATTACATGGTTGGTTGCATTTTATTATTTACAAAAAAATATTTTTCCTTCTCAGAAGAGACATGCAACCCACCGGCATTGATTTTGAGTTAGAGTAAATGGGTTATTCTAATCTAGAAGATCTTCTTTAAAGATTGATAGGACAGTTGCTTCTACATTGAATTCGTGTGTCTTTTTCATAAATACATTGTGAATTTTATTGTATATTTTTCATTGACCTTCTATCTGTCTGTGCAGTTGGCCAGCATGAGTTGACCAAGCACCAGGTGGCGGTAAAGATTCTAAACCGGCAGAAGATTCGCAGTCTGGATGTGGTGGGGAAGATTCGACGTGAGATCCAGAACCTCAAACTCTTCCGCCACCCGCATATAATCAAACTGTGAGTAACATCCATGACCTATTTGTTAAGAACGTGTACCCTTGATCAGAGATGCACCGATGTATCGGCCAATGAAAGCAATTATTTTCACTATCGGGCATTGGTCGATTTTTTTTAAAAACAGTCGATGATCAAAGCTGCGTATATCCTGTCAATCAAAAGGGGGCGGAAAAAACGTTTCAGACTGCAACTCATACTGTGTGTGAAGAAATGTCTTGCATTGAATTCTAGCCTGTCTAAGGCTGTTAATAACGCATAAACAGTTAGAAAATATCAACGTTAAAGCAGGATCTATTTGTCTCTATGAATCACCCTTGGTTTAAGCCAGGGTTGTCAGGTCCATGGTATTTCCCTACACCAAACATAATTTGTTGCGGTTATAATTCATCCGCAAAAAGCGTTGTGCTCTGTTACTTCTGATAAGAAACAGTCTTAGCTTTCAAATTCTGTCCATTTTATCACAAAATTCAAAAAATAAATGGGGTTTTGACGCTCTTAAATGTGACGTGACAGATTGCTGTATTGCCTCAGTTCAGATGGCTGTGTGGAGCAAGTCTTTTTTTTCCACTTAATATAGGATATAGCAACATGCATAAACATCAAAAAGTAGGGCTGGGCGATATGGCCTAAAAAAACATTGTTCAAAACAAGTTTTAACTTTATTTTGTTTTGATTTCCCTTCTGGGATTTGACCTGGATTTCCTCCTTGGGGTTAAAGTGCAATCAGAAACAACAAGCCAAAAAGACAAGATGGCAGGCCCTGCCTTTGTAAACAGTGAAAATGTAACGTAACATAATATAAAATGGGTGGATTGGGATTGGGGGGGGATGTGAAAAAAAAAAAAAAAACTTGCATCACAATAAGTGTATTGTGATTGTCAAACATTTGGTAACTAAACTGAATTTTATTAAGTTTATTAAGTGACAACAATGTTTACATGGTACAATGACTGGTATGCTACTGTTTTTATTATTGCTTGACACAAATTTCACAATTTCAATTCAATTCTTGTGATTTGATTCTGATCTTGATTCAATATCGATTCCTTTGGATAAATATTAGGTACAGTAGATGCGTTAATGTTATGTTAATTTTTCTCCAAAACAAAATATCTCACCTAATGCTGTAAACATACAGAGCCCTGTCAGCTGGTATTATTATTAAAGGTTAAAAATAACATCTCAAATTAAATAATGCATTTTTATAATAACAAAGTTATAATACTTTAATTATATAGATACAAATATAATAAATATATAATAGCCTATAGTTATAATATTTAGCAAAATACTCCTTTTTATAGCAATTTTTTAAGTCCAACTAACATGCTATGGTAATTAAATGGCTTTCCTGAAGTAAATGTAATGTTACGTGACACGTTGTTCTCCAGCTGTTTTATGGACCTCTTTCCGCGGTTGAAAAACACTGATCGTTCGATTTTATTAAATTTCGGTAAGTTGAACTGTATCTTTCAAATTACCTATTGATCATTCGTGTTTTTTTACTGTTAACTAGTAGTAAAGAGTAACAGATGATCGGTTCACGTGCCGCTTGAACTGAGATCTGTCAGAGATCTGTCACGTCACATTTACAAGCTCCAAAATGGTGTTTATTGTTTGAATTTCGTAATGAATTGTAAATTTAAGTGTTTATAAAAACTACCTTATGTGCAACTGTTTTTATTTGAGTGTAATTATTATATATGAAAATAAATACCAGTTTAATATAATAGTTTGGGCTAATTCTAACCTCTAATATTATAGCAATGTACCAAATGAGAGGGTTCCCTGTAAAGTTAACAGCATTATTTGGCAGAGTTTTTTTTTTTCTCAATCGTATCGGCAGATAAAGTTAGTGTCTGTGCATCTCTTCACTTGATTTAGAGCAGTGGTTCCCAAACCTGTCCTAGACCTAGAGTACCCCCAACACTGCACGTTTTCTTTGTCTCCCTAATCAAACACCTGATTCATGGTCACCAGAGAAGCAATTTTTTTCTCAATCGTATCGGCAGATAAAGTTAGTGTCTGTGCATCTCTTCCCTTGATTTAGAGCAGTTTTTTTTCTCAATCGTATCGGCAGATAAAGTTAGTGTCTGTGCATCTCTTCCCTTGATTTAGAGCAGTGGTTCCCAAACCTGTCCTAGACCTAGAGTACCCCCAACACTGCACGTTTTCTTTGTCTCCCTAATCAAACACCTGATTCATCTCATCAGCTCATTATCAAATGGGTTAAATCAGGTGTGTTTGATTAGGGAGACAAAGGTACTCCAGGACAGGTTTGGGAACTTCATTCCCTTTCTCTCGTTTCCCATGCAATGAAAAATCACCAAACGCATTTCTTTTGCCCTGGCAGATTCATTGCCTCTGAATTCTAATTCACAGATAATGCAGTACTTTATTTAGGGGCTAGAATGCGCATCTATTTGACCTACAGATAATCATTTTGAGTTTATTTTATTTTTTATGTATATCTATCCCAGAGTCATAAGTAAAAGAGGAACAAACTTGATGTGCGTGTGAATGAGACCCAGCATCTGTGGACTGGTTTTGCTTCTCTGGTGACCATGCTTCTATTTTTCTTCCTTTTTCTTTTGTGGCATGGAATGAGACAATGTAGTCACATAATTAAAGTAGATGGAAAAGAGAAGGGAGGATTTTCATTTCCTCCCATTATAGAGAATCAGTAAATCTTTGTCTTTCAAGTTCTGAACAATTATTTTCTGTCTGTCTCCTTGATTTTGGTCTGTGTCTGTGTATTTACATGTGAGCTGTTTGTCTGTTGATGTTTTATTTTGAGGTCAGTGTCAATAATAAAGACACATACCTTTATTCTGGCCAGATAATACAAGGAAATGTCGAAGCTATCCAGACTTGCTCCAAAACCATTTATAGGGATTCATTGACATTTTCCATAAAAATGAATAGTGAATAGTTTATTATTTATTTTATTTTATTTTATTATTCAGTAAATATACACACATAAAAAAATAGTATAAGTGTACAATCTAGCATTACTAACTAGCATTAAAACTAAAAACCTAACTGTTAAAATATGCCTGAATTCATTACTTAACCAGTACAAGAAAGGGAATATGTTTTGTTGTTTAGAGTGTTGTAGATCTTAAAAGCTTTACATTTACATTTCAGATGTTTTCATCATTCAGATGCATTTTGCTGTGACTGCAGAAGCAAACACATGTATTCTTTACAAATTTCTGCTTTTTTTTTTGTTGTTGTTGTTGTTGTTTTTTGTTTGGCAGTTACCAAGTCATCAGCACACCAACAGACATCTTCATGGTAATGGAATATGTTTCAGGAGGAGAACTCTTCGACTACATCTGTAAAAATGGAAAGGTACAGCTTTTTAATTTGTAGGTTATGATTAAGAAAATGAATTGCTTATATTGATGATAAAAACAATCAACTATTCATTTAATTGTTGTATAGTAGTTGAGTCTTTTGTGCTGTCACTGGAGAACCTCCATCAGTGATGCCACCTAAGTGTAGTAAAAAATGCAATACAGTGAAAAAAAAAACATTTACTTTTTTGAAATGATATCATCTTATAATTCAAGCATTTCAGTTTTGCAAAGCAGAGAGTCCAGCAGGAAGTGAGAGATTAAATGCCACTATAATTGCTAAAGCATCATAGTTCTGCTGAAAGAGGAAGTACAATCTAGGGATGTGGGCAATGACTAACTCCATCAATGGTGAAATGGAAATTTTGCAACCGACTAGTGTAACCCCCCCTTGACCCCGGAGGCAGTCTTTATCCCACTATTTGAATTAGGTAATATATGAATGCAGCTAAAACAGGTCAAATACATACTTAGATCACCACAAAAAGGAAAATTCTGTCATTAATTACTCGCCATCATGTCGTTCCAAACCCATAAGACTTCCGTTCATCTTCAGAACACAAATGTGATCTTTCTGATGAAATCTGAGAGCTTTCTGTCCCTCCAAAGACAGCTACGCAACTGACACTTCATAAAGAGATTGTAAAACTAATCCATATGAATTGAGCAGTTTAGTCCAAATTTTCTGAAGAGACACAATCACTTTGTTTGTTTATTCACAGAACACAACAAGTTCATATTTACAGATTTAAAGAAGATACCATTCTGTAAAAAAAGGACTCACCAGAAGCCATACCGGCTTATAAATGGGCCCTTCAAGACACATAATCAGCACTAATAACAACAAATAATAATCCACCCACCCAATACCCATCCGCACCAACAACAACACCATTCACCACAAAATATCCTCCCACCAGCCAGCATACATCACACATCTCATCCATCCCTCAAACAAAATCCAATAATAAGGGTATTCAAACATCACAAAAAAGAAAGTCAGATAAGTCAATAACATATGAAACCTTCAGCCTTATGGGGTCTATTATGCATAATGTTGTAACAATTTGTGTTTAAAATGCTTTTTAAATATATCAAGAGAAGGTAGTTCCTTTATAGAATTGTCAATCTCATTCCAGATCCCAGGACCCTTACATGCTATACTAAAGCTAGTACACTTCAGCTTGCGCTTTTCCCCTCGTAATAGAGTTCTCTTTCTAGTGTTATGGTCATGAGTAGACAAGGTGACTGGAATGAGATGGCAAAGTTTTGGATGCAATTTATAAACTACATTTACACAATACAAGCATTTTGAAAACTGTTGCACTCAGCAAGCTTCAGAAGCTTATACCTATAAAAAAGCGGACCAGAGGGAGCATCATAATTTGCCCATGATATAACACGTATAACTTTCTTCTGTAGAATCTGCAATTTTTCAAGATGGCTTGGATACGTGTTTCACCATATAATATTACAATAATTTAGATGTGATTCAAAAAGTGACCGGTACAGTGTTAGAAGAGCATCAAAAGGAAGATCATATCTTAATTTATAGAACAGACCAACATATTTTGACAATTCCTTTGTTAAAAACTCTAGATGTTGTTAAGGACTCATCTAAATAAATTCCTAAGAATTTGATGTTCTCTACTCTTTCAATTACTTTATTATGTATTTTGATTTGTATCCTTTCAATGTTTGTCCGGCTTCTATTTGAACGAAATATAATAAATTTGGTTTTAGATAGCCTACATTTACAGATAATTTGTTGTATTTAAACCAACTATCTACTTTAACTAATTCCTCATTAACAAGCTTTTGTAAAATATCAAGATTTTTATGGGACAAAAAAAGATTAGTGTCATCTGCAAAGATAACCTGATGAAAAATATTTGATGAGCTTATGATGTCATTTACATACAAAATAAAAAGAAGTGGACCTAATATGGAGCCCTGGGGGACTCCACAAACAATATCTGTGCATTCTGAATAACTATTGTTTATTTGGACAAATTGTTCCCTATCAGTTAGGTAGCTTTTGAACCAGCTGAGTGCCTTCCCTCTGACACCATAGTGTTGCAACTTCCCAATTAGAATTTCCAAATCAATGGTGTCGAAGGCTTTTGATAAATCTAAAAATACACCAATACCAATCTCACCACTATCTATAACGTCATTGATTTTTTTCAATGAGATCCAGAATGGCCAAACAAGTAGAGCTCTTTTTCCTAAAATTGAGATGGGATGAGTATATTCATTTTATCCAGGTAACCGCTAAGTCTATTGTACACAACCCTCTCAAGTACCTTGGGAAAAGTAGGTAAAATGGATATAGGTCGATAATTTTGTAAGTTATTTTTATCACCAGATTTATAAATTGGTATAACTTTTGCAATTTTTGTCATTTTTGGTACTACACCATGAGATAAAGAGAGACAAGTGGATCTAGAATTTCAATTGCAATAGATTTAACAATTTTGCTACATACTGTATATCATCCACACCAGCAGTATAAGAGCTTTTCATATTCATAATAATTTTCAAAACTTCCATTTTGTCGGTAGGTGTTAAAAAAAAGAATTCAGATAATTCCCTTTTAAATATTGTTGATATGAAGCTCCCCCTGGAGGACTTATGGATTTCGAAAGAGTTTTGCCTATAGAAATGAAGTAGTTGTTAAAACTTTTGGCGAGATCGTCATCATTGAGATAGTGATTATCATTATGTTTGACATTGATTTCTGGAAGGACAGTTGCTTTTTGATCCCGGCTGAGCACAGTATTTAGTACTCTCCAGCATCGCTGTTGATCACCACGAGAAGCCTTAATTAGATCAGTGTAGTAATTCCGCTTCCTTATTCGTATTAACTTTGTGAGTCTATTTCTAAATGTAGAATATTTTTCTTTATTTTCATTAGTTGGATTTTTAATATAGCATTTGTAAAGCTTATTTTTTCTTTTAATTGATTTTAGGATTCCCTTTGTAAGCCAAGTATTTTGATTGCTTGTATCTCCTTTAACAATTTTTTCCGGTATTGTGATATTAATACTGTTGGTTAATTCATTGATAAAAGCACTATAGGCTTCTTCCGGAGTATTCCAGCTAAATACAGAATCCCATGTTTTATGCCTAAGATTACCAAGCAATTTATCTAAATATTTTCCTGTTAATACTTTTATGCTTTTTTTAAGAGGTAATGTCTTCTTTTGTTGTTGCCTGGTCTTAGTATCCAGGTCTATGAAAAGTACAATTGGAAAATGATCTGTGATGTCTGACATAATTACACCTGAGTCAAAATGGACATTTATATTTGTAATAATATTATCAATGGTTTATATGATGAACAGTGTGAATTTAGGCTTTTATTCACATATAAACATTCATCAACTCACACATCAGTCTGAGCTTCAGCAAAAACCAATGAGGTTCATTCTCACGTATTATGCAGCATGTTTGAACTTCAGCAAGAGGTTTGTTCTCGCACGTCAAGCAGGTGCGGTTGAGCAAAGCTCCGGTTTATGTTCGTTGATCAAAGTTTATGTGAATAAAAGCCTAAATTCAATCTGTTCATCATATAAAGCACTTGTGTCTCTTCAGAAAAATCTGGACTAAACCACTCAATTCATATGGATTAGTTTTACGATCTTTTTATGAACTTTTTGAAGCATCAAAGTGGTATTTGCGTAGAAGTCTAGACAGAAAGCTCTCAGATTTAATTTGTGTTCCTACGATGAACGAAAGTGTTATGGGTTTGAAATGACATGAGGGTGAGTAATCAATGACAGAATTAACATTTTTGGGTAAACTAACCCTTTAAGTGTTCACTTAAGCTATGTTAGCCATAGACATTTATTCAAATCAACTGAATCAATAAGACCAAAAAGTTTAAACCTAATAATCTTTTATAAACAGATTTCCTCAAATATTAGTTTGTCCACACAAGTCACTCAGCACATTATGGCATTGTTGTTCATTTCCACGGCAACCACTTTTCTAATTATCAAAGAATCCAAAAAAAAAAAAAAAAAAAAAATTGTAATAATATTTCACAATAATATAGTTTTTACTGTATTTTTGATCAAATAAATGCAGCCTGGGTGAACATAAGACTAATAAGAAATTAAAAAAATCTTTCCAACCCCAAACATTTGAACAGTTGTATATATCAGGGTCCATAAAATCGGCACAGTAAGTTGCAACAGGGGAACATTAAATGCAGAATGTTCAGTTTAGGCCACATGGGAGATGTTAAAATAATACATGGTCCTGTCTCTCTGGTCAGTTGGATGAGAAGGAAAGCAGGCGGCTGTTCCAGCAAATCATCTCAGGGGTGGATTACTGCCACAGACATATGGTGGTGCACAGAGACCTCAAGCCTGAGAATGTCCTGCTGGATGCGCACATGAACGCCAAGATTGCAGACTTTGGTATGTGAACTCTTCATATTTGTGAAACATGGTGGTTGTTTTAAAGGGGGGGTGAAATGCTCATTTTCACTCAATCTCCTGTTAATCTTGAGTACCTATAGAGTAGTATTGCATCCTTCATATCTCCAAAACGTCTTTAGTTTTATTATATTTAGAGGTGAAAGATTGGCTGTACCGAGTCTTTCCGGAAAAAAACGAGCGGCTGGGGGCGGGCCGTGTGGGCGGTGTGCTATAGCTGTGCTAACTGATCTAACAACAACACAGAGAGACATTTGAAGTAGTTTACTCACCGTGACTGCTCGATCCTTAAGCATTAGACGATCTGCAAATAAGTCGATCTGGGCTTTGTTTATAAAACAATCATCGTCGAAATGCAGGGAACAAAGAGTCGTGCACAACCTCCGTTGATGCTTCGAAAAAACAAACTCCATCCACTATTCCCTTAACGCTGGGTTCTTTGGGAATCTGTGCAGGGTTGTCTTGCCCTGCCAACCAAAAACCCACTTCTTTGGTGACATTGACTTCCCTAAAAGCCGAGCATAGCGCTTTGAGGTAACGTACTGCTTTCGCTCTCTTCTCTCTCTGGTCTGCGAGTGCGCGCGCGGCCGCGGAGAAGTGCCCTTAGGACCCATATAAGGAAATTCCGCTCTATCTTACGTAAGACAGAGCCATACTCGAAAAAAACTTTCCGAAACTTGTGACAAACCGGAAGGAGTATTTTTGGAACAAAAATACTCCTTCAAACGTACAACTTAACTTTTGAAACTTTGTCCATGTTTAGCATGGGAATCCAACTCTTTAACAGTGTAAAAAACTCAGTATGCATGAAACAGCAATTCACCCCCCCTTTAATGTTTATATCACAAGCTATACAGACTTCGACTTTTCCTCATGCAGGCTTGTCAAACATGATGTCGGATGGAGAATTCTTGAGGACGAGTTGCGGCTCTCCTAATTATGCTGCTCCGGAAGTCATCTCTGGAAGGTACATTTTACCTCTGTGGCTGTAATTTTTCATTTATTTTTAGTTATTATAATTTTTTTTTTTTTTTTAAATGATCTTCTCAAAAACCTGCTCTCGTCCTCTAAGATGATGCTCTGTGCGGTTTCAAATGGCTTTGTGAAGTTCATTCAGATATCTCTTGACGAATCTTGCTGTTCTGATCCAGGTTATACGCAGGCCCTGAGGTGGACATCTGGAGCAGCGGAGTGATTTTGTATGCCCTGTTGTGCGGAACGCTGCCGTTTGACGACGACCACGTGCCAACACTGTTCAAGAAGATCTGTGATGGAATCTTCTTCACGCCTCAGTACCTGAACCCCTCCGTTATTAGCCTTTTGAAACACATGCTCCAAGTGGACCCCATGAAGAGAGCCACCATCAAAGAGATCCGGTCAGAAACTACGCCAAGCACTGTCTATTTAATTTAGTAATTCCATAACTATTAGGATGTGGAGAGTAAGATTTGTAAAAGTTCAAATCAACATTATCTCTCTTTATCTCTTCATTGCTCTCCATTCTCAGGGATGATGAGTGGTTTAAGCAAGATCTCCCCAAGTATCTGTTCCCGGAGGACGCTGCTTACAGTAGTAATATGATTGATGAGGAGGCGCTGAAGGAGGTGTGTGAGAAGTTTGAGTGCACTGAGGAGGAGGTGCTCAACTGCTTGTACAGGTTTGTGCTAATTTATTTATTTTAATCTGTAATGGGCAACTCGTTCTTGACCGTCACATAAAGAGGATCACATTCACAAACAAACTGTTTGAATTAGATTCTTTATTTATGCAGAAATGATTTATTACAAAAATAACACCATGTCAAGAGGTTTAAACAATAACAGGAAAAATAGTAATCCATTGGAGTGACAAACATCGATAAGCATTAAACAAAAGAAAAAACAGCAAGTTGGCGCAAATGACTTCTCCGGAGAACAATTCTTTAAGAGGAAGTACTGTTGAGAAGGACACCAAAATTTTTTATACTCTCCACTCACAAATCAATCAATTAACAATGAAGTCTTCCACAGGTCCTGCCAATCACATTTCAACACCATACTGTCCCCAGGAGGCAGAATGTGGAAAATGGGGCCATAACACCTCTCCTCAAAAAGATTCTGCAAAGAATCCATCAAAAAAATGTCATTCCTCTCTTTCTCTGCCAAATAAAAAAGATGACAGGGCAAATCAGTAAGATATTCAGAGTTGTTAAGGCGTCCATCTACTTTCCCCTGAGAATATTCAGCAGATAATTATTAACTGAAAGGCGCTTAGCTATACTGTAAGGTCCTTTAAACTTAGCTTGAAAAGCAAACTTTGTCAAAAAGTTGTTGCATTTTAGTTTGAGATTTACACAACTTCTTTTGAGCAACAGCTTGTGCCTCATAAAGTCTACAGCGAAACCCACTCACGTAGTCTACAACATTTTCGGGAGGCTTAGAGGTCTGCCATTCATCAGCTAAAATAGCAGTAGGTCATCATACTGTATGCCCAATCACCAGTTCATTTGGATTAAAACCAATGCTGTCTTTGGTTACTTCGTATAGCCAATAACATCCACGGCACTCTTCCCAATCAGCATCAAGTTTCACACAATATGATCTTAAGAGATTTCAAGGTTTGATGAAACCTTTCAAGAGCCCCCTGATAGGCCTGTCGCGATAGTCGATAAGTCAATTAATCGCACGATAAAAAAAATGAGCTCGATAATTTTTCCGGCCGCGATAATTCCATTTGCATGCTTGTTTGTTTTCCTCGTCTCTCTCTCTCTCTACCAAAGAGACTGGATGACCACTCTCGGTTCTTTAGCGTATAGGAGGAGTGAACTCTCTTCGTCTCTTGTCAGTTGCATGGTCTTTGTGTGGGGAGGCGGCGCGCGGCGCTTGTCAGTCACGTATGGGAAAGCACCGGCGGGACTGTTTGCGGCTACTGCCGGGAGAGAGAGAAGACGCTAGTTGTGAGTTGCGACAGCGAGCCCGATCACATGAAAATGCGTATCTATACCACGAATGTTATTTCTCGTGCCATTTATACGCCAAAAATAGTTTTTGCGTGCATATGATACGCTCTTTATGGCGTGTAATACGCACGCACTCCTCACCCCTAATCCTAACCAAGTATTTTCAGTGCGTAGCATACACGCAATAAAGTGCGTCTCCGTCTTCCCGACAGTACACAATCACTTGACAAAGTAACAGGAGGACAGTGCAGAATGGTGTGATATGGCTTGTTGAGGCTTTTTTTTATTTGTTTACAAAGGTCCTAACCGGCAGTTTTGCCTGTTATGGAATGTATCACTATTAATGCCTAATGTCTAAAGCCTAATGTTTCATATTTTTTGAAGTGCAATTTTGTTTACATCCATTTTATTTATTAACAGACATTTATTTTGTTAACAGACACTAAGAGTCCATTGCTTTTATTGTTTTTGGTTGTTTTGTTCATTTTTTTGGATATTTAAAATGTTTTCCGTTTTCAATGTTTAATATTCTTTAGAAATAAAAGTTTATAGATCGTTGAAAAGGTGTACCTGCATTATTATGCCATTATAATTATATTAAATGAAAATGGTCTCAGAACGACAATATTATCGTTTATCGCGATAATTTCTTGGACAATTTATCGTCCAGCAAAATTTGTTATCGTGACAGGCCTACCCCCTGACTCTGTGGATGGTAAGCACTAGAAATATTGTGGGAAACTTGAAGTTGATGCAGGGCTTTTGAGAACTCTCGACATACTTGTCTTCGAACCCTTATCAGATTGAATTGCTTTGGGATACCAAAAATAGACAAGTTAGTGAGGGCTTTCAAGATATTCGTATTGATGGACCTTAATGGGTAAGCTGCAGGATAACGGGTAGTCTGGCACATTATTGTAAGACGATAATGATCACTAGTCCTAGACCGTGGCAAAGGACCAACACAGTCAATCTTGTTCTAAAAACTGAAAACTTTCGCATAATCCATTTTTCAGACCCCGGTATGACCAGCAAGTCCTTGATGAGCCAATTGCAATATAGGTTCTCTAAGTGTAAGGGAACTACAATCTGGGTTTTAGGTTCCATCAAAGAATTTCCTACTTTTGGCAAAGTCGACCATCTTCAAGGAAATGCGATTCAGAATGATTGTCGGATCCCTCCTTAGACCTTGCTGCAGAAAATAAAGGCTTAAGAGTGTCGTCTGTCTCTTGTGCTGTAATTAACTCCTCTTGAGAGATCTGTAAAAGAGGGGTTGGAGAACAACCATCAACATTAGAAAGGTCAGCACAACTAATATTCTCAGGAGTGAACATTAACCTCAGGTGTTTTAACAGATTCGATCATTGCTTTACACTAGATTCTTCCAGACACAAACACATCGTTAGATTCTGGTTTGCCTGAACTGACAAGGAAAAGAGGGTATCATTTAGTGGAATCTCTACAACTTGATGTTCAGATAGTTGTTTAGCCATTGATCAAATTACTGCACAACCTGGAAACAAATCAGGGAATTCTTCGTTGCCTTTTCAACCTCATATTTTATGGGTACAGATACTACTATGGGTGGAGCTACCACAATACTCTCTCCCTGAACATTCCCCCCCAGCTAAATCATTTCTTAAAATAAATGCAATTCCTGGCCCTGAAAGTGCCAAACGAACACCAACCGCAACATCACCAGATACTATCACTGAGGAAAGATGGATTCTGTGCAAAGGCATTTCAACAAACCCCATGTCAAAACCTTGTACAAATACATGGGTTCTGTTGTTGTTTCATATATGTGTTAGTTTTTCTAATATGCCCTGCCTTTATCGTCACCTGTTTTGCAGTCGCAATCACCAGGATCCTCTTGCTGTGGCCTATCACTTGATCATAGACAACCGCCGCATTATGAGTGAGGCCAAAGACTTCTATTTGGCCTCCAGCCCCCCAGACAGCTTTCTAGACGATCTGCCCGCTCATCACTCTGCTAAGATTCATCCTGAAAGAGTGCCATTCCTAGTGGCCGAGTCTCAACCGCGTCCTCGACACACGCTGGATGAGCTTAACCCCCAAAAGTCAAAGCATCTTGGTGTTCGGCGGGCAAAGTGGCACCTGGGAATCCGTAGCCAGAGCAGACCGAATGATATCATGAGTGAGGTCTGTCGTGCTATGAAGCAGCTGGATTATGAGTGGAAGGTAAGCATCTGTGCATGTGGTTTGATTTGGACTTTAAAATTCTCAGATCACTGCAGCATTTGAAGAAATGGTTCACCCAAAAATGAAAGTTGTCATAATTTACCATCATGTCATCCTAAACCTGTATGACTGACTGACTTCTACGGAACTCAAAAGAAGATATTTTGAAGAACTTTTCAACTGAAATAAAAGTCATACAATAAAAGTCAGTGGTGTCCAGCATAACTATTCCTTTAAGGCGAGTCATATGGCGTTGCCATGTTTTGGAACAGATTATGTGAATAAATTGCATCCAGACAAAAAAACCCTGTTAGTCCGTTTAGGCCAGGAATATACAAATTGCAGTAATAAAGGGTGGTGGAGGAGTGGTAAAAATAGATAAATGGAGCGAATGCATGTCTTGCTATGCATTTTTTCTGCTTATCCTCCTGAGGTTCATGATCTTAGGGTAAATTCCATCTCTTCCTTGTGGGAAAGAGTTTTGGGGCTTCTGGTAAATTCTATAAATAGAAGAGACTTGACCGCTTTCTCTCTTTCTCACACGCGCGCACACACACGCACACACAAACTTACAGAGTAAGCAAATAGAATGTTAAAAACAAACTATACAGTATGGTATCTTCATATCTTACAGTCATTATTAGAAGAGCCTGGAGCTAAAATGTAAACAGAGCCTCTAAAGAATTAAGGACAGAATTGTTTTTTAATGGTACTCTACTGTTCCAAAGTTGGGTTGGTACGATTAAAAAAATATATTTTTTTGAAAGTAGTCTCTTGGCTGTAGTTATGTTAAATTTACAATTTAAAATAACAGTTTTTGGTAAAAAATTTTTTTTAAGTTTTATTTATTCCTGTGATGGCATTTGATAATTTTTTTCCAGGATTCCAGGATTTTTTTCCAGGATTTTTTCCAGGATTGAAAGAACAGCATTTTATTTAAAATAGAAATCTTTTGTAACATTGTAAATGTCTTTACTGTCACATTTGATCGATTTAGTGGGTCCTTGCTGAATAAATTATTATTATTTTTTAAAATAACCTCAAACTTTGAATGATTGTGTAAATTAAAGGTACACTATGGAATTCTGGTCTCTGTTGACATCTATGGTTGAAACAAAATCACAGAGGATTGTTTTGTTTTTTATGTCAGTTATGTTTATAGTAAGAGGAAACCCTATAAAAGGAATATCTATAATGTATCTGCCGCCGTCGTAGAAAGACCTTCTTTGATGTTAACCTGTGGCTGAAGGCGTTATATGGTTTGTGTGTCTTAATTCAACTGGCTGAAGTTCAAGCATGTTTGACTGAGTGAGTCGTCAGTTTTGGATGGAAATGGCCTTCGTCTTTGTTTATAAGTGTTCATTCTTTGTGTTATCTCTTAGCGGCCTCTCTTATCAAGTTTAACAGTGTTTACTGCTGTTCAGGAGTATGCCATTCAGACCTCCTCAAAACAGTGCAAATGTTACAGTGCAATGAGCCTGTCGGCACAGTCCTTTTTAAAGTTAAATGCTGGTAAATATGAATGTCTTTTACAGTCAGATTTGTTAACTCTCCTCTTTTTTTTCCTCTTTGGTTTGATAGGTAGTGAATCCTTATTACTTGCGAGTGCGGAGGAAGAACCCAGTCACTGGCATACATACAAAGATGAGCCTCCAGCTCTACCAGGTGGACAGCAGGACATATTTACTAGACTTCAGGAGCATAGATGGTAAAATTGTCACTCTTATGTGTAATTTTATTAAGTGTTTAGTTTTATTTAATTATTTGTTTATAACTACTTTAATTTACCAATAACCAATAAAAAAAATGAAAATGGACAATTTTAAAGTACATAAAGTAGACAACATTATGAGTTTTGTAGTCAGTGGTATCTTAAATGTAATATTTTTACTTAAAGCGACACTATGTAACTTTTCAACCTTCATAATATATTTCCAAGATACTTGTGATGGTACATCGACTTACAATAGGTTGAATGACACGTCTGCCATAGCCTGACGGGATCTGTATCGCTTTTACTGGCACTATGTAACTTCGGGGTTCGGGTAGTAACCAGAGCACAAAAAGAACTACAAAATTCGACTGCTTTGCGGCATACGTCACTTCCCCCACCACTTCGTCAAATTTGGACGCGAGAGGCCAACCAGCGTTTGTTTTCGGCTTTGGTGCGTATGTTTTTGTCATGGGGGTTGTTTACACCTGGCCACTTCATGCGTTTTCTCAGATCGGATAGCTATCCGATCGTGAAAAGACCAGGTGTAAATGCCCTCCGAAGCGCATTCGAGACGGATTTGAATCCGATCCCTCAAACCACTTCAGGAGGAGATCTGAGACGCATTCCAGACAAAACTGGACAAGTGTAAATGCATCTGGTTGTTGAAACCACGTGTAAATTGTACTCCTCCCAAAAATGCTAAAAAAAAAAAAAAACGTGTGAGAGCGTGTTATAGCATATATGTTATATCCAGATATGATGACGCTACTGGAACACGCATCACCGCAGATGAGCATCTATTCATAAGCCAACGTGCAAACTATCGCAAATCAAAGTGAAAGTAAGTCACAGACGCTTAACACACAATCTTCATCATTAAAAGTAAAGAAACGAAATGATCTTACCAGGGCTGTTACTGCTCTCTCTTATTGCGGTCTTTGATTTTGACATTTTAGCTGATGATCTATAAAATGCAGCTCATATCTGTTGCTTTCGGTGACGTGCACTCCATTAACTCTGCATATAGCGCGAGAATTGAAGATCGGATTTAAATCCGTTTCGCAAAAATACATTTATGTGACCAGGTGTAAATGGAATCGTTTTGATAAATCAGATAGCTATGCCTCACGAACTAGTTTGGCAGCTGAACTCAGGTGTTGTGAGGTGTATTTATCACGTAGTCCTGAGGGATATCAGACGACGTTGTTGACGTTGATTCCTGCGATTATCATGAGAACAGTTTTCAATATCTCACATAATCAGGACATAAATAAGCCTAACGTAGAGGTTGTTAATAGTGTAAACGAGCACAATTTGCAAACTATTATGATAAATTGCAATAATCATATTCATGTCTAATGACATCATAACGGCCAATGTTATGAAATAATGCGACGTACATTTAACTTTATTGATGTTATCTGGCATTTTGTAATGTTTACATTCCAATAAAAACAACACAAATTCAATTATACAGTAGGCCTAGACTATAGACTATTTACTTGTGATTTAGCTGCAATCATGTAAAAACGTTATACTATAATATATTTACGACAGTGCATGTATTCTACAGCGACTCTAGGGGTCGCTGTTTGACAAAAACACAATTTCTACTTAGTGTGGCTTTAATATGTTGGAGCAATTATTGGATTGCCATTGTGTTATTGTAGTTAATTACATCAGCAAGAAACTTAAAATTAAATTAAAATTTAAATAAAATATTTAATTTACTTCTGATTGATGTCTATTCTGCTAAAATCTCATGATCTGGCAACATACTGCTTAGGTAAACAAAGTTTATGTAGTTTCTTATTGTAAATAGGGGTTGCACAGACTAGTTGACTTTAATGCTCTGCCATGACTCTTTTAAGCTTGACGTCGTCATGGCCTATAGAGTGCGCTACAGGATAATAAATATTTGAAGTCCACTTTTACGCTCCGTTTCCAACAGTCAACATGACAAATGCATACTGCGAGAGTCCTCCACAATACATGTTTGATTATACCATCTGGATGCTCAAAATTGATCAGGTGAATGCACGTTTTATGTATGCACAGCTTATTGTACATGTGAGTTAATCACCGTTCTAAACTAATGCTGCATTGTTACTCGCGCACACACACACAAACAGTAACTCACACATCACGTGCAGATCATGCACACAGAAACATTCAGTTTGTATTTGTGTAATCTGAAATTTTTTGTCAACACTGTTCTGTGATTTATCAATAAAATAGCTTAGAAACTGAAAAGTTCTAGCATATAATCTTAGTAACTAAAAACCACAACTTCACTATTATTAGAGACGCTGCCAGGAAGAATTAATTCACATGCAATCGCTCTCTCACTAATGCATTCATATACATGTAATAATCTTTACTGTGCTACTTTTTCTGTATCTGATTTAGAATGAGCAGAAGTGAGAAATATAACCCAAAGACAAAAGAACTGATAAAAAATAAGCTGTTATGTAGGAACAATAGTCTTGAGAGTAGCGCTCATTTGATGTGCTATACTAGCTGTGCACAAGGCAACCAGCGTTCGAGTCTCAGCTTGAGGTTCAGGCTTATTTGTTCATTCATGACGTCATCAGCGACTAGTCGACATCGACCTGACTTTCATCGCATAAATTTAGATTAAAAAAGTCTGAAGTCATTCAACCCCTAATTGTAAATGTTAAGAATTGTTTTTGTTTTTTTAAATATGGTTTTATTAACTATACTAAAAGGAACCAGAACCATTAAAAGGAAAAATTCCCTACAATTCTCATCCCTGTTGTGGCGTGTTCTGGTGTGTTTTCTGCATACTTCACCATCTGATGTCTTCTATTACTTTCAGATGATATGATGGAAGTAAAATCAGGGACTGCCACGCCTCACCGCTCTGGCTCAGTCGGTAACTACCGGACTACCCTAAAGAACGAGAAAAACGAATGTGAGGACGCAACAAAGGGCGATGCGTCCGCACCCTCCACACCTCCGATATCCGGAGGGAAAGGGGTGGAAAGCTCTCTGGCTTCTTCTCTTACCTCCTCAGTGGATTCCACTGGGGGAGAGATCCTCCCCCGGCCGGGAAGTCACACCATAGAGTTCTTTGAGATGTGCGCCAACCTCATCAAGCTGCTAGCACGATAACTTGTGGTTCCTCTGATGCCTTTCTCTCTCTCCCTCTCTCTCTCTCTCTCTCTCGTCTTCCCTCTCTCTCTCTCTCTCTCTCTCTCGTCTTCCCTCTCTCTCTCTCTCTCTCTCTCTCTCTCTCTCTCTCTCTCTCTCGTCTTCTCTCTCTCTCTCTCTCGTCTTCTCTCTCTCTCTCTCTCTCTCTCTCTCTCTCTCTCTCTCTCTCTCTCTCTCTCTCTCTCTCTCTCTCTCTCGTCTTCCCTCTCACTCTCTGGCTTGATTTCTCTTTCTTCTAGAATACTCTCTACCTCTTCATCCTCAGATGTCTGTCTTCATCCACAGCAGTCCTCCTATCTCTATTCTTTTGTCTCTCTTTTTCTCTCTCAGTGTCTTTAGAGCAATAAGCATGCAGACAGACTCAAGACTCCATGCATCCCACTTGCATGAACAAGCTGAATGGTCCGTGGCCGTACAGTCGCCAGCATCAGCCTGTTTAGGGGGACTGAGAAAAGGTGCAAAAGGGAAAAGGATGGAGGTTGTTTTTTGTGCCACAGTCAAGGTGTCAGAAAGATTGCTAAGCCACTTTATAGTATCTATACTCTTTTAGAGATGGTTTTACAATTCTTTTTCGGGTTTTATAGCAAGTATTTCCTTGCAGTGAGTGAGGCATAGAGTTATACACTGAGCTAGCTGTACTGTACACAATGCTGTTGCAATTCTTGGTGGACCAAGAGATCTATAGAGAAAGAGCCCTTGTGGGCATGTGGGCCGACAAGTGAGACAAAGCGCTTTTGCACAGTTTTACCTGCAAGTTTTTGTGGACCAGTGTCATGACTGGTTATCCCATTGACACAGCCTACTGGGAAGGGCACTCGATTAAGAGGAGCCTACTTAAATAGCGGGCCACTGCTGGGACGGGCCAATTTAACATGGTGGGCACTTTAACACAAAGGGACAACTTGATAAGTCAGCCTTTCCTAAGGAAGAGACCAATGTAAGACCCATTTATCCTGAGGGAGTGCAATGTTCTTGCCTCTGTTTCATAGATTTTTGTTTGTTTGTTTGTCACACCTTAGACTTTTTTTTCTATTCGCTCACATTTTACATAAATTTAAGTATATACAGAATTTAAACATGCGTTCAGATTTGTTTATCAGTGCTTTAAATGGGGTTGTAGATTGTACTGAAATTGTGATATTGGACTGGATTTTTTTTTTTTTTTTTTTTTAAAGAAATGTTTGATTATATCGCTGTAAGATGTTTTATTCCATACACTGCTTTATCAAAAACTCTTTTTTTTACTATTATTTTAGTTGTTTTACAAAACAATGGTTGCTTCAACAATAAGTACTCCTTAAATCAAATGTTTCTGTACCCCCCTTCTTTAGCTTTCTTTAGTTTTTTTGTTTTGTTTTAAATGTAGGCTGCAAAGATAAGTGCCGCTGAGGTGTCCAATGTAGTTAATCACCACAATGAATGAGTTTATGTATTAACTCATATATGCAGATATCCTTTAAAAATAATTGACAAACTGTAGCTGAGTGAGCCACATAGTTTTGTCTTATTCCTGTGTTTGAAAGCCAGTGTGAATTCATAATCTGAAAGATCTGAAAATCGGAAAGCTCCACATGCATGTGGCTTCAAGTGCCATCGTAAGTCCACAAAGAAAGGTCAACGTCAACATGAATAAAAAATATATTTTATGTAGGAGCTTACTGACTGGAGAAATCCTCCTTCAGATCAATGTTTTATGTTCCACAGAATGCAGTGAAAACAATATGGTTTTTAAATGCCTGTCTGGAGCTCCAGCTGTTCAAATTGATTATATAATTAATAGTTTTTAAACAATAAATTCATACTTTTATTTGTTTGGCACAGCTACAAGTCATGTGATTTAAGCAAGTCTTGTCTTGTCTTGTCTTAATGCACATTCTTACCACAAAGTATAACTTGATTGATGAGGATAACTTGATTGGTCCTAACAAATGCAGCAACATCATATTCTCAAAAAGAAAAAGGAAAAATAGGCCTGTAAATCTCTGATTTGACTGATGGAATTCTTGAGCATTTGTTACATGTTAATGTCTAGTTTCCTATATATATATATATAAAAAAAAAAAAAAAAGATTGTCTTTTTTGTTCAAAACTGCACTTCAACTGTCATTTCAAATTCTTTATTAATGAGACTTTAAAGCTAAAACTTGACAATCTATGCTTTGTAAGCCAGCTTAAGACAAATCCAGAGAAATTGTTTGGTTTTGCGCTGTCCCCTTTACCTTTTTTCTTTCTTTCAAAATGTATTTCCCCGCGCAGTAGTCTCATTCAAATGATTACTCTTCCTTATCATTAGGGAACAATTTCAGCCTTTGAAAACAAGTTTAGAAAATCTGTTGATGTACTTCTCTTAACTGCATTTATGTTGATTATCTGTGAAGAGATGCACCTGACAGAGGCTTGCCAATGTACATTTACAGAAAATTACTGATAATTTACAATTAAAAAGATGATTTGTAAATACAACTGCCTAATAAAATAATACATGAAGACAGGATTGTTCTGTGTCTTGTGAAAACATGGTGTATGATGTGACTATGTATTTAAAAAAAAAAAAGCTAATTATATCACTCTAATATGTACATTACTGTATGTGGGTAATATTTCACAACATTAGTTAATAACAGTAGTATTACATTAATAATACATTATATTAATTAAATTAAAATATATAAAACTTAGAATTACTTATATATATATATATATAATCATACAGGGAGGGACATTATATAATGAATGAGATGCAGAAAGTTTTCTGTGATAGGCAGGTTTAGGGTTAGGGGATAGAATATACAGTTTGTACAGTATAAAAATCATTTTGTCTATGGAAAGTCCCCATAAAACATGAAAGTGCTTGTGTGTGTGTGCGGTATATACCCATGCCCAGTAGCTTTTCTGTAGACTTTTGCAGAACATAAGTTACAAGTATATACAGACATGACTTTCTCACTTTCTAAACTCCCCACTTTCAAAAATATTCACTTGAGTAAAAAGTAGGCATCTCCCTTATGCGCACATTCAGGTCTATACTTAAAAAAAAAAAAACTACCAGCAGAGGTCGCTGTAATCTTGAAGACATATGTTATCAGCGTTAACTGATAATGAACCTTTTCTGATTTCTAAACATTATATTTATTGAATTTTTAACAAAACAAGCAAGTGATACATTTAACATAAGCTTAATATTTCACAACCTAATCCCCAAAGTAAATAGAAATAAATAATTTAAAAAAAAAAAAAAAAAAAAAAAAAAACATCACACATAATAGAGTAACAAAGACAATGATAATAAAGAACAAAAAAAAAAAAAAAAAAAAAAAACCACTCGGCAGTCAGCTTTACTTTCTTAATTTCCTTCATAATGTCTCAGAAACTCAGTTAATGGTGACCATATTTCTTCAAAATTTCCTCCCTTTCCTCTAACAATATAAGTGAGTCGTTCCAGTACAATACATGATGCCATCTCCTTTGCCCACATATGATTTGAGGGTACATCCATTTTCTTCCAGTACAGAGATATTAACCGCCTGGCCTGCAGGAGTCCAAAGTCAATCAGTTTTATTTGTCTGGAGCTAAAAACACAGTTCTCTGGATATATACCCAACACACATATTTTTGCCTCAGCAGGTATGTTTACTCCAGCAATCTTTGACAAAGTCTGCATGACTGACTTCCAATACTGATGTAATTTTGGACAGTCCCATACACAGTGAAAAAGAGTACCCTTTCCATCTAAACATTATACAGCTATCTGGGATATTAGGTGACCAACGGTTCAGTTTGACCGGAGTTATGTAGGTTCTCATCAACCATTTATATTGGAGGAGTTTCATCCTGGTATTAATTGACTGCTTTTGCGCTTTTAAACATGCAGCTTCCCAGTCTGCCACCTTTATCTCCTCTTGGATGTCAGATCTCCATGCATCCAGCTTATCAGCGGTGGATTCCTCATCATGTGTTAGTAAAGCTGCATAAAATAAAGAAATATGACCTCTCCTTTCAAGATTTTGCAATATAATATTCTCTAGGTTTGACAGTGTTGGTTCAGATTCAATCTGTTTATATTTCGACATAATGAAATGTTTAATTTGTAAATGTTTATAGAAATGTTTCTTTGGAATGTTATATGTTTGGCATAACTGCTCAAATGTAAGAAGGTTGCCATCCTTATAAAGGTCTGCCAGCTTCTGTACACCTTTATCTGCCCAGATTTTGAAACCCCCATCAGCTCTTCCTGCCTTAAAACCCGTGTTGCCCCAAATAGGCGAAAAAGGAGAGATGGGAGGAATACCTCCAATATACTGATGGGCCCTATACCAAATATCAATTGTGTTTTTTAAAAAGGTTTTTTTTTTTCATTTTTCCCAATTTTTTGGGGCATGCGGAATATAAATACAGATTCAATTTAAGTTTTGTTTCTAATTGTTCAATTTTTATCCATGCTGGGGGTGTCTCAGTTGCAAAGTAGAATATGGCTGAGCGCAGCTGTGCAGACCAGTAATATAATTTAAAATTAGGGAGTTGTAACCCCCCTCTCTCATATGGCAGGTATGCAGGCGAAGCCTTAGTCTAGGTTTTTTATTATTCCAAATGAATCTATTAAGGACAGTGTTTAATTCATCAAAAAATTGTTTTGAGAGAGGCAAAGGAAGTGCCTGAAACAGATATAAAAATTTTGGTAATATGCTCATTTTGATCATGTTTATTCTGCCAATCATTGACACGGGCATTACTATCCATTTATTTAGACTCCTTTACTTCACTAACCAAAGGATCATAATTCATTGGTACAATGGTTTTAATGTCTGGGGTAATTTTAACACCAAGATACACAAATCCCTCTTTTGCATTGATAAACGGGGTCTGTATGACTGGATTTAGCCTCTCGTCCCTATTCAAAAATAGAATAGAGGATTTTGAATCATTTATTTCATAGCCAGAAAATCGACCAAATAGCTCCATTTGTTGCATTAAGTTTGGGACACTGATGGACAACCTTGTCAAAAAAACTATCAGATCATCAGCATATAGGGCCAATCTATGCTCTTGATCTCCTAACTGGATGCCAAATATATCAGTTCGCATTCTTATCGTCATTGCCAAGGGTTCCATAGCCAAAATAAATAACATTGGAGATAACGGGCATCCCTGGCGAGTGGAACGTTCCAATGTGAAAGGTTTAGAGACTATGTTGTTTGTCAAGACACTGGCTTTAGGATTTGTATACAAAAGTTTAACCCATTTGAGAAAGTTAAATCCAAATCCATACCTCGGAAGAACGTTAAACAGATATGACCACTCTATTCTGTCAAAGGCCTGACGGGCATCAAGTGATAATAAAGCCGTATCTTTAGCATCAAATTTCTCATGAATTATATTCAAAACTCTTCTTATATTATGAAACCCTTGACGTTTTGGTACAAAGCCATTTTGATCGTTATGAACTATAGATGTGAGATAAAGGGGTCTAATCTTTTTGCTAAAACTTTACAAAGTATTTTAGTGTCAACCCCCATCAAACTTATTGGTCTGAATGATGAGCATTCTACAGGAGGTTTACCTGGTTTTAATATCAAAGTGATCATAGCCTGTCTTAGAGTGGGTGGGAGAACCTCATTTTTAAATGCTTCTTCATACATGTTAAAAAGTGGAACTATTATTTTTTCTTTGAAAGTTTTGTAGAATTCAATCGTAAATCCGTCTAACCCAGGAGCTTTACCACTGATGCTTTGTATGGCCTGTGATATCTCTTCAATACTTAAATTTCTGTCCAACTCTTGTTGTGTGTCTTCTGTGAGTGTCTGGAACAAGTTGGTCCAAGAATAGGTCTTGTTCTTCCGAGGTATGGCAACAATCAGATTTATACAAATTTTCATAAAATTGTCTAAAACTATCGTTAATTTCAGATGGGTCTACTGTTACCTTACCCGAGGAGGTCTATGCTATTAATTGCTCTTTCAGTCTGTGTTTTCTTTATTCTCCATGCCAAGAGCTTTCCCGCTTTCTCACCTTGGTCATAATAAGATTGCTTTAACCACATTAAACTTTTTCCTTTTCTGATTTCTAACTCCGTAATTTTTTATATAGGATCTGTCATGACCAACAGATGTCGCTCTAATCTTGAAGACATGTCATTAACAGCCTAAACTGATAGCCTACTGAACATTTTCTGATTTCTCCTTAATTTTTGTAAAGGATCTGCAACTGTATTGGGCTGAATTTAAATAATTTTGTTGATTAAAAACTACTACTTTAAATCAAATAAATGGCTCGTAACCATGCATGTAGTTATTTTAGCCTATGTTTAGTATAATTGTTCTCAATATTTTATTGATTCAGTAGCATACTACTTTTAGTTTTTCTTTATATGGCAGAAAAAAAAAAACAGTAAAAGTAGTAACGTTAGCTTATATACTGCACACCTGCCGTAGTGCGTCATGGCGTAAGCAGCAACTCCTCCATGCGCATGCAGAACAGCATGGTAAAGTTACTCCAGGACTGGCTGTTTACGCTAAGCATTCATTACGGGAGCACTGTTTCAAGATAAACAAAAATGTTCAGATGTAAACGCAGAAGAAACGCAGTTCATCTCTGAAGTTGCGCTTCGCTCTGGTATGTAAACAACAGACTCACCTGCACAGTGTGGATAGGATGTCTTATTGAAGTCATTCTCTGCATTTGTTGTCACTTTGGACGGTCTAAGAATATTTTGCTGCAGACATGACATGTAGCCTATGTAAATAACAATAATGTTTCATAGAAATGTTTTAAAAACAAGTTAAGGTGGAGTATTTATTAGTGCTACCAAAATACACTTTATTAGTTATTGCACACTTTTTTCAAGTTATGTTTACAAGAATGTTAAATGGCCTGTGCTATTTGTTGAGGATGTGGTACAGCTAGTCTCCAGGCAGTGTGTAATCCAGTAAGCCGAAGATATACTGGGCTGTACCAGGAGCAGATTATATCCATTAATGCACACATATATTTCCCTCTTAAAACGAAGTAAATCTTGAGAATGCTATTTCCAGTAAACCTAACAAGATTGGTTTATCCTCTTTCATTGAATTCCAACAAAACATCCCTTGTTTGTAAGTAAGGATCCAACATATGGAATAAATAGAAAATGTTAGTTGTTCTGTTAGTGTGTAACAGTCAACAACATGGACAATTTATCATATTTAGTAATCAAACTTATTTTTGTTTTTTGTTTCCATAGTCTAAGTATATTTTGTACTATATTAAAGGGCATTTTGTGCTAATTATATGTATATTAGATGCACAAATTATTAATCAGTTAGTAGTTATTTCAGGTCATATTTGTTATTCTGCAGTAAAAAAAAAAAAAAAAAACATTTGTAACAAAAAAAAAATATTTCTAAATTATTTATCAATTCATCAATCATTTTCTTGGTTGTTATTCTCAGTTTTACTTTATGGCCTAAAGCCTTTGTTCATATCAGATATACGTGTGTGTTCATGGATCAGTGTGTGTCCGTTCGTGCGTGTTGTGTCGATGTGTCCATGTCCTCTCACTGCCAAGCAATTCAGCTGACACAATGCAGGTCTCATGTTTCAGATATCTGTCTGCAGTGACAGTGTAAGCTTCTCCTGGTTTGCAGGGTTTCTCCCCCTCTTCCTTTCCTTAATCAGATGGAATTTTGACATTATGTGGCAGACATATGGTTTTGCTTGTTGTTGTGTGTCACTAAGCTATAACTCCTGCTTGCAGCTGCAGAAACTGTAAAAACTATGCATTAAAGGGACAGTTTGTCTTATAAAAGGAAAAAATATATATATCAGCACCCTCATGTCATTCCATACCCTTTTGACTTTCTTTTTTCCATGTAACACAACATGATATATTTTAAATAATATAAAGTTTTTGATTAATTCAAACCAGTTCATTCAAAAGATCCAAATCCCTTTATGTTTGTTTTTTTCCTTTGCTTTTCAGCCTCACTTTTTTCAGGTGGTGTATTGCAGATCTACATGAGACTGCTTACCTTTATCTTCAGTAGGGGGCAGTATATGAAAAGATAAATCATGTGAGATTCATGATTGAAAGGTTTCCCTTACTTTTATCTGTTAACCACAAATAACCAGACGCAATATATATATATATACAAATATATATATATATATATATATATATATATATATATATATATATATATATATATATATATATATTAAATCCAAGTGGCATGAATTTTAAATTGATACATGGAATAAAATTAGCAATTTGAACACAACCCTAAATGTACCAGTTTATTGTTATTATTATAACAATTTAGATTATTAGCGGTGTCCTTGATGTAGTATAATACAGTTTCTCAGCTAAACATGTCTTAGGTGATATGTTTAATGTGCTCTTGTCTGTTTTTGCTTTTTCTAGTGTTTCCACTGCTGAGAAAGACATTTTAGTGGTGTTATCGTCTATAAAAAGCTGCCATGACTCAGAAAACACACTTCCACCTGAATCAACAAGGTAAGAATCAGCAACTCTGCAGTTTTCTTAAATTACATATAAATAATAATAAAATGGTTTTGACATGCTCCCAGTTTCTGAATGCAGGGGGATATCTTTATTTATATTTGGAAGTTTTTTCAGTGTAAAGGCATGGGTTTTTTTTTTTTACTTTTCAATAGAAAAGTTTTTGAATGCTTGAGTTGATGAAAGAGAAAGGGAATAAAAAAGCAGTGGGAGGAGAGAAACAAAATAAGAGACTGAAGGCCTGGAAGCGGAGATCAGAATGAGTAAGACAAGGGCAGAGAGGAGAAAGCGAACAAACTTTACTAGAACTTTTTTTCCTGTGTCTACAACATTTTCTTTTTGGTGAAAATTCTAATCTGCAGGTAAGAAAGTTAAGCCTTATTTTGTTTTGAAAGACATTTGCTGCTGAGTTTTTTTTTAGTAAGGAATGCATATTTTTATGGAAATCAGATACATTTTGAAAGCTGAGAATGTCACCACTTGAAATGTGCCTGCAATACTGTGAATATGAAGTATATGTATGTACTATTTTATTCTGAATTTCGAAATATTTTTCGTCTTTTTCCTTTCCGTCTCAGTTTCATTCTGTGATTTTAAATAGTGTTTTCAGGCATGTTAGTTATAAACAGTCCACAGTCATAAATTTTCATGTTCTTGGCTTGGAAGTATATTTTTATCTTATTATTGAACGGTTTTACTCACAAAAAAGTAGACATTCACTTTATAAATATGAACTTTGAATATGAACTCTCCAATCTACTCTACCAAAATAATTTGGTTTTCTTTGTTTAAACAGACTGGAGTGATATCACTGCTGACACTTTTCAGAGTAGCCCATTCAGCATCGATACACCATACGGGTACCAGCTCGACTTAGACTTTGTTAAATACGTGGATGATATTGAGCGAAGTGACACCATTCGACGGCTGCATTTTAACAAGCGACCCGGAGCGGCAAACGCTGCCTCTGAGTCGCAACGCATCTTAAACCCCACACACTGGAATTCTTCAGAGTCTTTGTCCTCAGTGAGCAGTGATGAAGCCAAGAAAACGTCTCCGTCTTCATCCTCTTCCTCTTCTTCTGTCAACAGAAGAAGACCCCCACTTCCCCATTCCAAACCTAAATCCTCCTGTCCAAGACCTGAGGTCTCTCAAGACCTAGTCACCTCTCAGAGGTATGTAGATGGGTCGTCTGCCCCAGCCACACAACGTCCTACCCCAACCAAACCAAATCCTCTAGTGGAAAAAACTTTGATGGAAACATGCAAACGTTTGGAACACGAGAAAGGCTCGTCGCAGCAAGGACCTCCAGAACCACAGCCACGTCGTAGACTGGCCAGTTTTGGTGGTCTTGGCTCTAGTGGTACCCTATCTCCGTATACAAGCTGGAGTGCCCTAAATCAAGGTGCTAAGATGGCAGTCCTAGACCAGCCCCGACAAA
Source organism: Squalius cephalus (assembly GCF_949319135.1). Classification (NCBI taxonomy): domain Eukaryota; kingdom Metazoa; phylum Chordata; class Actinopteri; order Cypriniformes; family Leuciscidae; genus Squalius; species Squalius cephalus. Next base: position 30,966,576 of record NC_137126.1, read on the forward strand.
GTTCCTTGTTATTGGGGAACACCCTTAAAATCAGCCCCTCAAGCTCTGGCCGAGCATCTCCAGTGAGCGGTGTGAGCCCACTCCACCTGCAGATGGTCAGGGATCAGATGGCAGCTGCTTTGCGAAGGTTAAAGGACCTGGAGGAACAAGTAAAGGCCATTCCTGTCCTACAGGTGAAGATTTCTGTTTTGCAGGAGGAAAAGAGACAACTGACCGCCTTGGTCAAGAGGCAAGATGAAGATCAAAAATCAGGCTCTATCATTGACAAAGATTTTAGCAGCAAACCAGCAATAGAGGGTTGGGAGCACGGTGCCATTTCTGGTCTGACGGATTTTCAACAGCTTGGTGTTGAAATGCAACTGCTTGAAAGGAAGATCCAAGATGCACGTCTTGAATCCTCTGCCTTCAAGACGAGAGATCAAAAATCTGTTGCAGTTGGAGATGACGGGTCCATTGATGAAGTTGATGTTATTCATCAACACAAATTAAACTTTTGTAAGGATGTTGCTGTTGGTGCAAAACCTGAGACTCAGTCAGTGGCTGTCAGTGTCACTGAGACTATGCTGGGGGTTGTATCCAACGAGGAAGCAGATACAGAGTTGCAACAGCAAACCATCCAACATTTAAGTGACAGGGTTCAGATACTGGAGGCTGAGCTTAAAGAAGCAATGCTCAAGGCAGAAATGGGCAAGCTAAGAAGTGAACTGCGGGAAGCAGAAGCGAGAAACCATGCTGACAAGAGTTCCTCCGCACAACCACAGGTGAACTGCGTCGCAACCCAGACCGGGTTGCGAACTCGCACTCTTGGGGTTGGAAACCACACCAACCTTGTGCATTCTGCTGTTGGGGGAGGACTAGAGAAGATTTCCATTGCTGTTGGAGTCTCCTGCAAACCGGAGGTGAAGGTTGTTTCATCTGGCCCAGATACACCTATGGAAGAGTGGGAAGTACGACAAAGAGTGGCGCGAAAAGATCAATGTGTTGGAAGCAAACGTGCAGCAACACGAAATCAAGGTGTTGGGACAACAATGTACATGTGTGACACTGCCACAATTACTTTGGAGACAATTCAGAAGAAGAAGAACATTTCCCACAAAACGGTGGGCTGTGGTGACTGCACGGTCGACATGGATGTCATAGCTGTCAAATCGCTAATTTCCCAAGGAACTGTCACTGACCCAGTGCGAAGTGTTGACTTTAGTGTAATGGCAATCCCACAGACTTTGTCACAGCGTACCAGCACAGCCTTTTGCACCGTCTCGCGCAGCACCAGCACTTTGCAGGCCTGTATCTCTGAAGCCAGCAGCAACACAAAGCACACACTCACCAGGGAAAGACATACCAACACACCACACACGATCACTCGATCTCTGGCGGTTGGGGATGGGAAGGTTTGCGACCGAATGGCTGCTGTTCAGATGCACTCTGTTGGAACCACAACATGCTTAGGTAGAGACACAAACACCCCTGCTGTCCCTAATGTGATAACACGAGATGTTGGAATCGGAATGGCAAATATCAATGAGAATATCCTCATTGGTCTCCATACACGAAACATTGCATGTGGTCCATCCCGTCTACCAGATCCGGTCAAGACACGTAGCATCGGTGTGGAAGTGGGGGACGGGAGGATACGCGACACGGAGGGCCAGATGTTTGTGCAGACTGAGCCTGGACTTGATCATTATATAGATCGCATGCAGAAATTACTTAAAGAACAACAGGACCTGTTAACCGACAGCCACCCTGGGTCAAAACATGGGGTCACTCTCCAGTCCCACGGTCACTTAGATGAACAAGTTAAAGGTAAGGATGTGTATATTTGTGTATCTACCTTTTAAAAGCATTTTTTGGTCAAATTTAGATTTAGATGCTTTATGCGGTTTTAGCTAATTGCTTTCTTTCATTTTCTTTCTAATTTCCAGTCACTGCACAAAGCCAGTCATCAAATGAGCCTGCAATGGTTAAACAGAAGAATCAAATGGAATTGCAGATGTCCGCTGCTCTTCATGGTTTGTATTTACATGTGTCAAAGGTAACTCAAGTTAGCTAGCAAAAGTATTTCATCCTGGTCGAAATGACTCCACCCGACAAAGAATTGCATGTAAGATACAAAAATAAGCAGAAAAGAGGAGACTTTTTTCAGAGCAATCTTTCTGCTGTGGAATTTGAACAGGAGGTGAAAATAGCTCTCTCTCTCTCTCTCTCTCTCTCTGGTTTGTCTTTTGGCTGAATAAGCCCTACACTTAGAATATTTGGGCTGCTGTTGGTTTGTGGAATGCTCTAATGTCCTTTGGTATGTGGCAGACACAGACATGAATAACATCCACACTGGAAGCCTGCGCTGTGCATGGTTTCTGAAAGGCAGGAGTGCTTGTCTATCAGAAGTCCTTATTAAAGCAAAAAAGAGCCTTTAGCAGGTGTTTTTGGTCTATAAAGAAGTGTATGTGTGCTTAGGTGATGTCATTACAAACCAGGGCCAGGGAATGTTTTCTGGGGTTTTCAGGCTTCTTCATGTCAAGGACCCGCAAATATGATGATTCCCTTCCACAGAGCTTCTTTTCTTAATATATATTAGTTCCAAAGAAGGGGCATGAACATCAACTCTATGCAAATTAGTTTTTATCCTTTATCCATTTCCTTCAGGCTCACCCAGTGATGACCGCTGTCTTAGGTCTATCATGAAAAGGAAAAGCACCACAGATAGTACGAACCCTACGACTGCATCGCTAGGGTAAATAAAAGTTTTCATTATTTCTTAAATTACTAATAAATTCAGCTCAGTGTCGCATTGTTTTGTTGAGCTAGAGCTCTTTTACCAGATTGGTTGTGTATTGCATGTCTTTATGAATAATATACTTTGCTATATGCATTGTACATTTAATTGTACATCTCTCTCTCCGTCTGTCAATATACAGTACACAGAGAGGTATTGTGGACCTCTTGAATCCTGATTCTGAAAATGAAGAGAAGAAAAAAAGAGAAAAGAGAGAGAAAGAGGGCAGCACCAAAGATAAAGTGAAGATTCCTAAAAGAAACGAAAGGTTCATGCTCATAATAACAAGTTTTGTTTTTTCAGTGCAAGATGAAACTGTTCAGCCAAAGTTATCATGGTACATTTGTTTTCTACTGTATAGGTATATATTTAGTGAGAAGATGCTTTCTGCCTGCCAAACTCTGGAGGTTCACCTTAATGGTAGCAAGATCATATCCAACAGAGAACTGGTGAGTTACAGAACAATAACTGAGATCTGTCTTTTAATGTCAGTTCTTTTACCGTTTCCGTGTATTTTTCTACACTCTGCATTTAGTAGAGGCTTTCTAAGAAGTGTCTGTAACATTTACAGCATATTGTATGAATGTGCTTTTTATGTCCTTTATTATCAGAGATGGATTCCAATACTTTGAATCACTATTGTTTAATAGGCTTGTTTCTATGGCTTTTGCTTTGTAATTATTCATTTCACCTACATTGTTAGTGGCTTCTATTTTTTCCAGTCGATTTGTCACACACAACAACAACATGTGGGAATGAATTCTCAAGGTTCAAAAATATAAAACTCAACAACAGGAAAGCAAAAGAAGGGCAAACCAAACTTAGTTTATGATGTATTGTGGCGCTGCATTTCACAGTCGGAAAAAAACTCAGTTGTTGATGTTTTCTATGTTTACTCAGTCTTCTCCTCCTCCCATAATTACCCACTGGCATATAGATCAGATTGTTCGGTACTCTGTGGGATTTGGGAAGTTTAAAATTATAGCGTTGCTGTATTTTGTTTGTGTTAAAAGCCTGCTTGTGACGCCTGCATTCATTTATTTGGTGTCATTTTGTTCTTGGCATAGTATGTCTAGAAAGTGTCCATGTAGTTTACACGAATACTCTACCCAACTTTTTGATTTGTTTTTTCTGCATTTTATCTGTTTGTCTTTGCAAAAGCGCTCCTGTCTAAGCACAGTGCAGCAGGAGTGGTTCTGTGTGTCCAGTCAGAAGAGGGCATGTCCACAGATGGTGGAGGACTTCCTCTTCGCTTGCCGCCATGTCTCGCCAGATGTGCTGTGCTATGTGGCCAACATGGCTGACCAAAATGGCAACACAGCCCTTCACTACAGTGTGTCTCACTCTAATTTCAGCGTAGTAAAGATTCTACTTGCTGCAGGTACCCTGAAACCTATCCACCTTATTTTTCAGTGCAGAAGTAAGCTATTTTCTGTGAATGTTCGAGACTTCTGATTCATTAGCCGCTATAGTTAAAAAACTAGAAGAATAACAAAGTGCACTAAAACTATGTTTATAACCATGACAATACATTCAAATTATATGGTAAGAATTACCAGTTTGCAATATCAAGCAGCATAACAAGCTGTTTTGAACAGCTACAAATAACTGGAAGTAGATGACACCGGAAGTCTGACACATTCAATTTACAAATGGCTGTGCTGCTGTTACATTAAATATAAGGTGGGTTAACACATAATCCTTGATTAATCCAATGTGAAGTAGCACACCAGATTAAACTTCTGTTTGTTACTTCTCTATACCTTAATTTAGCTGTATTACTAATATGCTTGCAGGATCTGCATTGAATATTTCACAACCAAACATTACTCTATCGATAAAAAGTTTGTGGTCAGTATTTATTTTTTTTTTATTAATTAAATTAATCAGTGACAGTAAAGACAGCTTTCCATTACAGGAATAAATTAGTTTTTAACATATATTAAAATAGAACACAGTTATTGGTTACACTTTGTTTTAAGGTGTCTTTGTTACACTGTAATTATACATTTAAGTACCAAGTAATATTAAAGGCACAATATGTAATTTTCACCTCTTGAGGTTGCTTATTCAAAACAAAGGCGTAGCTTGATGACGCCGTGACTGAGCGTGGAATCTTGGGAATTGTCGTCTTGACTCTTCACCTGTTGCACTGTAGTTATCTAGTTCGATATTAGAATGTCATATTAATAAAAACTGGATGACCTCTGTTGCTAAATGACATGCAATTAATTTTAGAGAATGTAGAAAGCTCTTTCTGATTATGCTATGTTAGCCACTTGACAAAATAGTGTCTCTGAGGTAAAAACATGGTACTTGTGAGTCGTGGTAAATCAAGAAAACAACCTATTGATACAATAAGACTAACCGTGTTCAGCTATATAACAATGATTAGTTTTCTGTTCATAAATGTATCCAAACAGTTGCTCACCTGTCTAATAAAAGGCATAACATAAAGCGTCTTTGGTGTTTCCATGGTTTCTACGGAAATCAAGGGTAGTGCGGATATGACATCATTGACAGGTGACACATGGTCTGTGTCCTGGTTAAAATAGCTGATTTCTCTGGATTTAAAATGTTGGAAACGTTTGGGATAATGTAAGTACACAAGTTAACAAAATATGTAACACTGTTCTAGTGATTTTTGGATATTTGAATCTAAAAACTTACATATTGTTACATATTGTGCATGTAACTAACTACATGTATTTTGTTTAGGGTTATTTGCATGCAATTTGTAATAGTTATTACTATAGTAATTACATGTAACATGTAACAATGACACTTTAAAATAAGGTGTTACCCAGTTATTTTAAATTGTAATAATATTTCAGAATATTACTGTTCATACTGTATGTTTGAACAAATAAATGTTGTCTTGGTGAGAATAAGAGACTTTAAAAAACATTTAAACATTGTACTGACCCTCTGAATAGTTGTGGTTTGTTTAATATAAATGTTTATCCAAGATTTCAGAGACTAGACACAGAAAGAGTGTTAAATGCATCTGTTTCTTGAGCACAGTTTAAATAAACTGTAAAGAGACACTTGATTGTTAAAAAAGGTTAAAATTATGGATCCTTTAATGTTTTGTGGACAAACTAGATGGATAATTAATTTGGTCTTGATTCCTTCTCATGCAGGAGTGTGTAATATTGATCATCAGAATAAGGCTGGCTACACTCCCATAATGCTTGCCTCCCTGGCTGCCGTGGAAGACATGATGGTGGTGCGAGAACTCTTCAGCAGAGGCGATGTTAATGCCAAGGCCAGCCAGGTATCTGTCTCAGTTCATATGAGTATTTAAACTAAGAAAACTGTTTCTCCCTAAGAGTATTCTTTTGTGTTTACTGGCCTATTTCCTTCACAGGCTGGTCAGACCGCTCTCATGCTAGCAGTCAGTCATGGGCGTATAGATATGGTCCGGGCTCTTCTGGCTGCGGGGGCAGAGGTCAACATCCAGGATGATGAGGGGTCAACCGCTCTGATGTGTGCTGGTGAACACGGCCATGCTGACATTGTCAAACTCTTACTGGCCCAGCCAGGCTGTGATGCCACACTGACTGACAATGTGAGTAACCACATGGCTATCTGACAGAAAAGATTTAATGGTGTATTATTCTTCCCATTTGTGATTTAAATGTGTGTTCTTGTTTAAATGTGTCTATGACATTTGTGTCTGTGTTTTTGTTTGGTATGTTTTGTGTCTGTGTGCTGGTAGGATGAGAGCACTGCTCTGTCTATAGCTCTGGAGGCCGGACATAAAGACATTGCTATGCTCCTCTATGCCCATGTCAACTACTCAAAGGGCCAACCTAGGGTATGACTCTTTCATATCTATGCCTGTATTCTCTCATAGCATTTCATTTTATTTTACCAATTACTCAAATTAGCAGCACAACTGTTTTCATGCTCATCCACAGGGATCCCCTCGAAGCAAGACTCCACCCGCTTCGCGCATAAGCTTTTCTGATTAATATGACATTTTCCCATGCGCACTTCATCTATTCAAACATCCCCTCTGAACAACCTGTTCAGTCATATGACTGAGATGAATATTACACATTATCTCTTCAAACAAATGTAATATTAAAGAGAGCAGTAGCTCTAAATATGAAGTGCACTAACTGTTGGCAGTTATCTTTCTCAAATATAAAAATGTTATGCAGTTTACTAATACAAATCTATATTTTAAATTCAACTGTTATACTTAGGAAACTGCATGTCAGAACAGTTTTATGTCTTCATTTTAGGTAATATATAAATTGTATGCATTTTATGATACTGTATACAATTGATTTTACTTTTAAAAGCTTGATTTAATTTCTTGTAATATATATTCCACTTGTTCTATGCATTTCAAAATCTAAAATCTAGATTTTAGCAACTCTTTATAAAAATGAATTAAATGTAAATATCATGTTCATATATACGTAAATAAATATGTGCTTACATCACCACCTTGTGTTTATTTAAAAAATTGCATTACTTACCTATCTTGTAGTATTTTAGATCTGAACAGTTATGCCATCTAATGACGAAAAGCTGAACTGCAGGTGAAAAATGTTGCATCTCTGAGGAACAAATTTGCCAAAAATATTATTATTGCTATTATTATTCATAATACAGTTGGAATAACCTATGGGTCAAAAAAACAAAACAAAAAAACAACAGTGATCATTCGTGAATGAATTTTTTTTTTTTTTTTTTTTTTCAAATGAATCGGACAAACTGGTTAAGGACCTGAATCGTTTCGCGCTTCAGTCTAAATCATTCGGACAGCTCAATCACGGACTCAGTTAATTGTTTCTCACTCCGTGAGACGGTTAACAGGACACTTTAACAATAACAGAGAACAATAAGAGCGCTGGATGAAGTGGATTTACCTACAATTATTAAAAAAACAAACCGGCAATCTATTGTTTGGCATTGATGAAGAAGGTCTTCATCAAGTTCAACACCTGCATATGCGGTGAACGACAGCAGGTACCATAATATTACCATGTACCAAATAATACCATAACACCTATTTGTTACAGTCTATGCTGGTAATTAAACATTAGGGGAGAGAGGGGAGTGTTATAACAAGGGGTCATAGTAGCGTGTTATAGCAGCGGCTCTACAGGGACTCAGGGGCTCAAATGTAAAGAGAAAAAAGGTGTGTGTATATATATATATATATATATATATATATATATATATATATATATATATATATATATATATGTACCGGTCAAAGTAAGTATTGGTACCGGTCAAAGTTTGGACACATTACTATTTTTAATGCTTTTGAAAGAAGTCTCTTTTGCTCAAGCATACATTTACTTGATTAAAATACAGAAAAAAAAAACTGTAATATTGTGATATATTACTATTTAAAATTATGATTTTCTTTCTTTTTATCTTTGATAGATTTTTTCAGGATTCTTTGATGAATAAAAACTTTTAAAAAAATTAAAAAAAACAGCATTTATTTAAAATATAAATATTTTGTATCAATATATATACCGTTCAAAAGTTTGGGGTAATTTTCTTTTTCTTTTCTTTTTTGAAAGAAATGAATAGGCTAATTATATTCAGCAAGGATGTGCTAAATTGATAAGAAGTGATTGTAAAGACTTAAAGAATAATTTCCATTTGAATTAAATTATGTTCTTTTACATTTTTTATTCAACAATGAATCCTGAAAAAAGTATCACAGGTTCCAAAAAAAAAAAAAATATTAAGCAGCATAACTGTTTACAACATTGATAATAAATCAGCATATTAGAATGATTTTTGAAGGATCATGTGACACTGAAAACTGGAGTAATGGCTGATGAAAATTCAGCTTTGCATCACAGAAATAAATTAAAGTATATTAAAAAAGAAAACCATTATTTTACATTGTAATATTTTTTTTCTGTAGGCTATTTTTGATCAAATAAATGCAGACTTGATGAGCATATACTTCTTTAAAAACTTTTTTTTTTTAAATAGTAATGTCTCCAGATTTTTTGACCGGTACTGTACATACTATTATATATATATATATAGGCCTACTATTGCTGCATAATTATCAAAAATAGTAATATAATAAAGTCATTTTATGTCACCAATCACCATTCCACTTCACATTGTCCAATGAAATTTGAACTTGTGTCAGATGACGATTGGTCGGTGTAGCTATTATACATGACAAACAGGCATCAATTTAAAATATGTGATATGTTGATTTTTAATCCAATCGACACACTTTGATTAATGCAGAAAAAAAAAAACGTTGTAAAAATTGGTTTATTTTTCCTACCGTCGAGCCATATGTAAGCTACTCACTGAAACCATATTTTGGCTCGAGAGCATATTGAGTTCCAACTTACCGAGCAGACTGTGAAATAACTACGTTTACACTAGTGCGTTTTCGTTTTAAAACGCATAACTTTTGCTACGGTTATGCCTGCCGTGTTTAAAACAAAGTTTTCAGGTCACCAAAACGCCGTTGTCGTGTAAATAAACGTCCAAAACGTTCTGTTTTCAATTGAAAACGCTGTTGCGTAAGCGGCCCCTAAGTTAATAGCTAATGATTACAACGGAAATGAATCGTTTAAAAACTTACTTAAGCTGGACAATGACTTTCTTCTGCTGCTGTAGTCCACAGCCAAAACAATTGTTGCATTCATTTCCTATTATCACTGTAGCATGCTTTTGAAGCATCTGAATTGTAAAAAGCGCTAGCCTATAAATGAAGGTGACTTGACTATAATGAAAATGAAAATAAAAAATGTAGATCGAAGAACAGGACATGTGACTTTTGAAAACACACCTGGCCTTCTTAGCACAGCCGGTGATGAGCTAATTTTACCAGCCTCTGCTAGTGTCTGCTCACAGGGGAGCAGCTCCCACACCAGACACTGATACAGTTGCTTAGAATGCTTTTTATAGAAACTGGTCTGGATGTGAATGTGAACCTATGCCATTAGACTGATCTACTCTTTTTAACCCCGCATACCACATCTTTGGAGAGGTTACTCGCGAACCAAACTTTACCTATATAGATAGATAGATAGATAGATAGATAGATAGATAGATAGATAGTAGCTTGAAGGGTTAATTCCCCATTCATTGTAACTGCATTCTCCAGTACATTTTTCAAAACGAATTATTTTGTGTTCCACAGAAAAAAAAAAGTCTTACAGGTTTGAAACCACATGAGGTGAGTAACTGATGACAGATTTTTTTATTCATTCTTGTGTGAACTAATCTTTCCAATGAAATCCTATGTGATATTAATGCATTCTGCTGCATAATGACAGTCTGCTCCCATTTTTGAGGTTAGACAATCATGTTTGCAGTTGTTACCATGATAAAAGAGATTCTTCACAAAATGAAGGCCACTTTTCTTTAAGAATAAGGAGAGCATTACAAATGACAACAGCTGATATTCAATGCTTGTTATGTAGAATCAGTTCAGCTGTACTGAAAGGGAAAATAGATGGCTGTCAATATCTTGTGGTGAGAAATGAATTTAGAAGGCTGCATTAATTGAGGTTAGGTTAGAAGATGACTTTTTTGTCTTTTGTGTAACATGACGTCTTACATGCATGTTTTTGTGTCGGAGTACAGACACAGGATACGTCGCTTATATACTGTAGATGCATGCATGTAATTACATTAACTTCATTGCATCTCTTATTTTAGTTCATTTTAGTGGATTTTAGCTCATTTTTATGTAGCTCACAATGAGCCTCAGTGGCTCATTGTGTTTGAGAATGTTCAGCTCAGTGTGTCTGTACGACAAAGTGTGTGTCTGTGTTTTGTGATGAAATGCTATAGCATTACAGCTCAGTGCGGTCTGCAGCCAGTAAAACGTGGTGTTGCCATAGTAACCGCCTGAGATGTTTTACCGAAATGCCCTTGTCGACCTGATAGCAAAACATGCATATGAAATGTAAAATTATGACAGCATGTAATCATACCACAGCACACTAATGATCTGCTCTTCCATGGTCAAACAACATTTAAATACTTCTCAGAAGCTTGTCAGATATTTGATTACATTTGATAAACTTATTTGATTAATTAAACAATGGCTTCTATAATGAAGCTGTTGCCATGGCAAATATACATGAACAATGTTGCATCTTAAAACTGCATTAAACTATTTTAAATGGACACTTGAGAGGCACATTTCATTCATGAAAATGATGGAGAATAGTAAAAGCAGGAATATGACTCCATACAGGGATCTCCGATGGCAGATGGCAATGTCACCTCATAGGAAAGGTTTCATATTAAATTTAAAATCAGTTTACAAAATAGCACATGGCATTATGTAGAGTGGATATTACTTACTATTATAACCTATACTTGTAAAAAGTTGATTTGCTTGTTATACTATACTGTTAAGATTCATTTCTAGTAGAAATATGCAAAACACGTGGTCAATTTTTGTGACCCTGACACAAATTTATCAGCTTTATCTCAAGGTCTGTTTTGTCTATTTCAATGATCTACTGCTTCTTATTTATTTAGTTATTGATAAACAGACTTGAGTGAATAATAATGCATAACATCTCCTTTCAGCACATTTTCACACCCGTCCCAATTCAGGCACAGCATTACATCTCTCAGGTCTGACATCAACCGATCATATTTGACCAAGAATAGAATTCTATATATGACACTGCTGACCCCCTACAATAATATAACGTACAAATAATTAAGTATAAGGCATGACTTTGAGCTGAATGTGAAGCTAATTTATAAGTTAAATGTCTCAATTCTCAATGGGAAGTAGACAGAAACTGTTATGTTTTAGACTATCTGGTAATATTTATAGCCCCAAATGATTTCACCAGAATCTCTATGCTCTTTTATGTTTTAAAAACTACCAGATGCAGATACAAACATGCCATTAGCCAGTGTGTGTGTGTGTGTGTGTGTGTGTGTGTGTGTGTGTGTGTGTGTGTGTGTGTGTGTGTGTGTGTGTGTGTGTGTGTGTGTGTGTGTTTGAGAGTGTGTGCAACACAATATTAACTACCCTGGAATCCTCACAAGATGTCAGAAAAGCTTGCAAAAAACCATCTGCATACAGCATAAAAATGGAGCCCGGTTCTTTTAACAGAGGGGCGTTTAAAAAAGACTGAACAAGAGCATAAAAGAAAGGGAGAGGGGAAAAGGAAAAAAGGAAAAGAAACCAGATTGCGACAGTCGATATTAAAACATGCAGTGAGTGAGAGAGAAAAGGAGAGAGAGAGGGGGGGGGGGAGAGAGAGAGGAAAACGAGCTGCAGGCCTTTCCACGGGGACAAACTAACAGAAAGGCTTCTCGCAGTTCTCCTTTCTCTCTCTCTCTCTCTCTCTCTCTCTCTCTTTCTTTCTGCTCTCTCTCTCTCTCTCCCTCTCTCTCAACATCCTAACGGCAATTGATTTGTGTATGAAAAGCTGGGCGCTTTTCGCCCCCCTTTTGGGCTGTGCGTTTTGAGTGATCAGCTGATGAAGAGACTGGCTGCGCGCTGCAATGCTGGTTTGCTAATTCTCTCTCCTCCAGACTGGAGCCAGCCTGGAGACCACAGTCAGGTAAATCGCCCTCTTGCTTTCTCTCTCTCACTCACTCTCTCACCCTCTCTCTCTCCTTCTCACTTGCTCTCTCTCCTGCATAGAGCACACAATCACACCAGGCTTCAGCACATGGGCACACAGACAGAAAGTGAGAGAGGGAATGTGTGTGTGTGTGTAGGTGTGATCTGTGTCTGCTGAAGGAAAACATTGCCCAGACAAATCGGTTGTGTGCGTCCTGACACCTCTTTTTTTCTTTCTAGAGGTTATGGGAACAGGCTTGTGTAGTGTAACAAGGTTTTTTTTTTTTTGCATGTTGCACCAAATATAGACTTTTCTGAATGTGCTTTTTGCAAACACCCTGCATGTTTTGTGTGCAGCGGTTCAGTTGTGCGCCTGTGCATGCAAGCGTGTGTGTGTGTGCATTCTGCATTCCATTATTATGCTGTTGATTATTAGGCCTCCTTCCTTCCACATGGTCCCCTGGGGTACGTGTGAATAAATGCTTTCCGTGTGTTTCTCTGCGCTCTCGCGCTTTCACATTTCTCTTACGCCCGTGTTGAGGATGTTTGCATGAAATGCTCGCGTACTGTGAGGGGTTGTTCTCTCACTTCAGTACATTTGCGTATGGTTTTGTCTGATTTCTTTACATTTTAAGTATTTGAGAGCGTTCTGTGTGCGTGTGTGTGTTTGATGTAGACATCAATGGATGGCGCTGCCCGCATAGCGTCATACTCAGAATTCATATTTTCATCCCTCTCATATGCTCTCTGCGCCAGCACTTGCTACGGCAGGAATATCACTGCACTTTAATTGCCTTTGTGTAAAACACAGACTCGGCAGCGCGCGCGCGCGTACGCACACACACACACACACCGTGAATTATGCTTTTGCTTATTCTCACACGTGAGGCGTGTGCATGTTTATAAGCGGCGGCGTGGAGCCTCGTCTCGTGTGTTCAGTGGACGCTGTGTATGGTGAAGTGATGTCAGGCGGAGATGGGCATTGTCGTAAACGTCAATCATTTCATTCACAATGGGAGTGAAGTTCAGTGTACCAGCATCTCTTGCCTCCCCCAAAACCCGTGTGTTGTACAGAACTCGTAATATATTGCTAACTAAGTGATGCTTTATCAAATTTAAATGGAGGTTAGAGGGGACTGAAGATTGAAGGCATCTTGCCTGGTGAGTCGTACAGCCAAGATAATGATGATCTGTGTCAATTTGGACCTGGAAGTGGTCGGATGAAAGGCCAGAAAGTTTATTAAACTGCTTAGTTATTTAATGTTAACTATCTCGGTTTGATTATTATTCACTCTTAAAAATAAAGATTATTTTATTCACAGCTGTGGTTCCGTGATGAAGCTTTTAACATTGAACCTTTCCATTACACAAAAGGTTCTTTAGATTATTAACATGTTCTGAAAACTTCTTTGGTTAACCAAAAATAGTTAATCTATGGTAGGCCTATTCGCTGCAAAAAAAAAAAAAAAAAAAAATCCCCTTTGGAAACTATTTTTAAGAGTGTTTAAAATGCACCAATGCAAATATCCTAACTCCTGCAAACTTCTACATGTTCATAGTGCATGAATTGCCAGAAAATCAACTGTGTTATTTGTGGCAATCCATGGCATAATGTTGATGGCACAAAGCTAACCAAACACGGAATCAAAATGAACTTCTGCCATGATTATTAATCCCTCCATATGTCTTAAGAATATACTGTAATGAGTTGCAAATTCACATGCGCCATGCATTTAATAAAAATTCGCACAATAATGTCCCTAATAGCTCTTACATGCATTATATCCTATATTTTAGAAATCATGTCCTAAACTGTAACTCAGTAGCTATTTACTTTGCATTAATGCATTAGGTACCATGAATGAACAGCCATTTTATTTATTAATTTTGGTTAGTTTATACATAATTTATACATCTTTATTAAATGTATTATGAAAGAACATGAATTTACAATGAACAGTAAGTTAACAGTCACTTAGATTATTAAATCCTCTATATGAGAATTATTCGTTATTAGTTCATACTTATAAATTTAACTTTATCTAAAAGAAAAATTAACAAAAAATCACTTCTCTTTTTTGTTAACTGGCTAACATTAAGCAGGTTATTGAAGAGAACCAAGACAATTCTTAGTTAAATGTATTATTTTATTTTTTATCTTAGAGTGTGCATAGTGAGGATACTTTTCAGTTCCAGTTCATGTCCAAATCCCTATTTCTGTCACACCCAGTAGTGCTCATCAGTGTTCCCATGGATCATGTCTTTTCCTCAGTCTCAGGCTATCCAAAACGGAGTGTCTGAGGTTATGGAGGAGGAAAGCAACTTGAAGAAACGAAAAAGCGATCAACAAGGCAACCAGGGCTCTGAGACTGGTCAGGAGGTTGTGGAGAAAGTAAAAAAGCGACGGGGCCGCCCTCCTGCCGAGAAGCTGCCCCCCAACCCTCCCAAGCTCACAAAACAGATGAACACCATCGTAGACATGGTCATCAACTACAAGGACACGTCAGTACTTAAACACACAGACTTAATCGGTTGTTCTGTTTTTATTTCATGACAAATAAATCGTGACGCTAAAACTTGACGATTTACAAAAGACTTCAACAAAGTTTTGAGTTCATACTTTTTCCCTTTAGTCAGGTCAGTGCACGTGTACTTCAACATGTCAGACAGCACAATAAAATGCGTAACAGCTCTTTTTTTGTGCCTTTTCTTGAATACACCTCCGTTCTACAGGTTGGGCCGACAGATCAGTAAAGGTTTTGTCCAGCTGCCGTCAAGAAAAGAGGTGCCAGAGTATTACGAGCTCATCCGCAAGCCAGTCGACTTCAGGAGGATCAGGGTGAACTTGAATCGTTACCAATTACACAAATCTCAGCTTCTGCCTCCATCACTCCCTTTTCCACCAGACCATTCTTCACTTTTTTTCCATTCTCATCTCCACACCTCTTTCAGCTCAAGAAACACATTGATTTAGCTTTTGTCACACAGGTTGTGTGTTTTTGCTGATTGGGTTTTAGAGTGATATGCAGGAGGCAGAATTTTTACAGGTTCGATCAAAAAAAAAAAAAAAAATTGTCATTACTTTAAATGTTCCGTAGGTGTATGCATTGAAATGGATAAAGGAGGAAATTTATGAATGACTTTTGTTTCTGTCTTCTGCTCTCTTAAACTAATTCCTTTGAATTGATCCTGGTTTTGTTTATGCAGGAGAGAGTGCGTAATCACAAATACAGGTGCATTGCAGACCTGGAAAAGGATATCATGCAGATGTGTCACAACGCTCAGACGTTTAATCTGGAAGGATCTCAGGTGTGCCTGAAGAACATGTTCTTGGGTCATTCATCCTTTAAAAATACTTTCTAAAAACATTTCAAAATCTTTTGCATTTTCTCTGCATTGCAATAGTATTTATACTCTGAACTTTTCTCACTTGATTAAAAATACCACATTGGTATTTTCAATTTTTTTTATGTTGCAGAAGTTTACACAGATGTTTTATTTACTGTATCTATGACCTTTTGAGCTATCTATGTTCCAAACCTGTATACATTTCTTTGTTCTGTTGAACACAAAGGAAGATATTTTAAAGAATGTGGGAAACTGAACAGTTGACTTCCATAGTATTTTTTTTTGGAAGTCAATGGAAGTCAATGGTGCCCCAAAGTGGCCTGGTTACAAACTTTCTTTAAAATATCTTCCTTTGTGTTCAGCAGAACAAAGAAATGTATACAGGTTTGGAATAACTTGAGGGGGAGTAAATGATGACAGAATTTTTGGGTGAACTATCTCTTTAACACTTTTTTAGTTGTCAATATTCACATTAAACATTAAAACAATTACTTTAGCAGTTAACAGGTGTGATAAATGGGTCTGAATATTTTTGCAAGGCAAAAAACTGTTTCTATCAGTGAATATAGCGGATGAATTGTATCGAGATCGTTAAATATCTTAGATATATCGTCTCTATATCTTAGATCTTTGAAGACTCCATTGTTTTGAAGTCTGTTTTTGAAAGTGCAAGACAGCGAATAGTGGAACTCAGTGAGGAAGACAATGATGCTGTTGGAAGCAGTGAAGCAATTGGTGGCCATCATTTTAATCTAGAGGGTAATTCAAAACGCATGCTTTGCCTTGTCCAGATTGAGATAAAATGCTTATTAAAATATGTTGAATTCTGACGGGTGCAAACAGATGATAATCAGTGCAACCCAAAAAAACATAAGTGCTTGAAATATCTCTCTTTACGACTATGAATCAAAATCACTCAAATTATTAAGGATAAAGTGTTTAAGGTATCATGTAAGTAAAAATGTATTTGTCTTAAATGCTTCTGTTTCAGAGAAGACAAATCCCAAGCTGGACAAAAAAAAGGAGACAAGTAAAACCAATCCTAGTAATTCCAGCCCAAAGGAGATGGTCACAAACAGTGATGAAGACATTGGCCAAGAATGTGAGAATAACACAAGAGGACTATTGAATTAGACCCCAAATGACAGTCTCATATATTGTATGCCATTTTAAGAACATTGTGTGGCCATTTCAGTCCAATCTTCCTTGATGTTTCGCTCAAGGATTTGCTCCAAATTTGATCTCTCATTATATTGGTTGCTTTAAACACCTTTATAAAAACCTTTTTATTCTAAAACAACATTAGTATTGCAGTGCTTCTGCAGTGATGCATTTAAAATTGCCATTGTTTTCATGCATTTATATAATGTAAATAAATCATAAACCCAAAATAGATAAATCATGGTAAAGAAGTTCTGTAAGTTCAGACTGCCTGGAAATATTCTTTTTCCCCCCCAAGGATGGGAAATGGTGGTATGATATTGTATGATCATTTAAAAAAAAAAAAAAAAAAAAAAAGGCATTCAATCTTTTAAGATGCGATAAGCTGTGCTAAATTTGCAAGCTATTATGTCTCTGTTTCAGAGAATTTTTAATCTGTGGTTTTTGTGACTATATGAGCACTTTGTCATCATCTCTTTGTACGTTTCCCTTTCTTTCATTACCTGTCAACATCTTTGAGAAAAAAGTTAAGATTTTTTTATCCAGCAGCTCTTTATCTCTCTTTGGTTTTCACAGGATCGTATCTATCTGTACATAGAGGACCTTGGGGCATAATGGCAATGTATTCTTTGGTGACAGATCAGATACTGCCCTCAAAGAGAGGCACCTATTGATGATAAACGCTTGTGTGTTCAGTTTATGATGGATGGCAGAGTTGTGTGTTTGTGGACAGATTCTGACATGAAAATGTATGTGGTTTATATGATGTAAAAGGGCAAAAAGGTTTGAGACATCATCTTGAAATAAACATTTTTATGAAACCTGCAGGCCTGAGGTTCAATTTCTTCTCTTGCTTTGTCAGTAATCAAAAGCTGTTTTACGGCAGACTTCGTATTCTTCAAAGCAGGTTTTATAAATTGTGAACTTTAAGCAATACAACAATACGCTATGAGTTCCTGTTAGTAATTTAGTAATCTGGCTTTCTAACAGTTTTTTTCGATTGCTAACACACTATAACTGATTCAGTTGGCACAGTTTCCCAAACCATTCATTCAGTTCTCTAAACAAAGACACATTTCTCAAAACGTTTAATTCATTTCACCTGTTTTCACACACATTCCAATTTTCTTGATTTCTGCAAAAATCTACACAACATACCCTCCTTTTACACAGATATAACCATGGTCTCATTCATAAAGCACAAACATAACTTAAGCATCACAATGTGAACTCACATTTAACCATGAGTAAACATTATAGCAAAACTGATGACACACAGTAGAGAATCTCAGGATAATATAGAGCCAAAGGTGATTGTGCTTTAGAAGATGAATCCTAAAAAGAGAGAACTGAAAGAATAATCAACGGGTTTTATACTACTTACACATACAGTATAATTACAGTAAACAGTAAATTTTACTATTCTATGTACAGTAAACTGAAGGGTTTCACTTTATTTTGATGGCCCCTTTAACACATTTTTGTTGACTACGTTGCACCATGTCTACTAACTAGACTGTTATAGGGTTAGGGTTAGAATAAACTGACATTTAGTTGCAAAGTTATTTATAGTTAGAATGTCTGTTGAGGGAGCATCACAATAAAGAGTTAGCAGATATTAAGCAGCCAGTCTACTAATACTCTTCAAAAGGGACCAATAAAATAAAGTGTTACCAACTGGAACACGTTCTACACCCTCAAACTTGTGATTGTCAAAATGTATTTGTAGCCTATTATTTATTTTATTTTTTACATGTACTGTATTAGTAAAATAAAAAATATTAATGTATTAAATTAATTTAAGAATGCATTAGTGACAGTAATGATAAATAATATATGTATGATCATCATTATTATTAATCATTATTGATGCAAACTTTACATTATATTGTTATGGGTTTTTTTTATAAATTGATCATTTTATTCAGCATAAAACATAGGAAAATAATAAAGAATTGATTAATAATATTAAGTTCTCATAACAGTCTCTCCTATAAAACTAAATTGAGAATTGAGTTTGTCAGTTGGTTGTAAATCTCAGAGCATATGTCAATATAGCATTTGTATAAGACATCTAACTATTGCCTTTATTTTATGTGCAATCTTCACTTTTGATGCAAACACTCTTTGTATTCTCATCTGCTGGCAGTTAATGCACTTCAAATGGTTTCAGTGCTGATTTGGTTATTGTTAGGGTGAAGCTGACACAAGCACAGAAGATGGCCCTCACATATTTTAAGCACAGTCCAGGACAGATATTGGTTATTAACGCAGGACTATTTTTTGTTTTTCGGTGCAATGCCCAGAAACGGTGCATGGTTAATGTGATACATAATGTGAAACACTGACAGTTTTATAAAAAATATTTTTTCTCTGTGACACCTCAGGGCAATGATGTGCAGTTAGGCCTTGTTTTCTATGTATTGTGCAAGACATGAAATATAATCCCAGAACAGTTGTTTTTAGGTTAAAAACCTTAATAAGAAACCGTTTTAACAAATCAGGGTTGGGGGTTGCTAACCTTGTTTACTAAAAAATTATCTATTAATTTTTTTTTTAAATGCAGAGACCATGCATGATGTGTAAGCCTAGAAAAGGTCCAAGAAGAAGAATATGCATGAACCAGGATGCAAAGACTCTCCTAAAATTATTTTAATGATTTCACAAAAAAAAAAAAAAAAAAAAAAAAAAAAATATATATATATATATATATATATATATATATATATATATATATATATTGTTAAATCAACTTAACATAATATTTTGAGTTTCTGTTGATTAAAATCTCAAAATAAATTCTATTTTGCTTAATTATTTCAAATTACTTTAAGTTAAACCAATAATTATTTTTTACAATATGAACACATTATATCCACTTATTGTTTTGTGTGCAATATTTCTATGTAATAAAATACTTTAATAAGATAATAAGAAGAATTTTCTTATTAATTGAGATATAATATATTTGAGCATGTTTGTTATGTATTACAAATATTTTTGGTAGTCTAATTGCTCTGAGGCGCAAATAACATTTGATTATGTTTGTTGAAATTTCTTAATAATTATACTGTTATAGCTAAACCTACTTTAATTTAGTAGGTTTAGTTTTTTTTTTTTTTTTTTTTTTTTTATCTATCTTATTGGGATATAATAATCAAACTAATTATTATCCTGCATGAACTGTGAAGTAGGCTAATTGGCACTGCCAAAAGAATATATTGTTTTTTAAATTTATGATGTTAGCAGGCTGCTAGTGGTATAATTACAAAATGTTGGTCTGGTATTATTGCTTATTGACCTGAGCTGTACAGCAGTGGATATGTACAAATTGTACAACAGAGTACAATAGAGTGAAATCATTAAAATCTAGAGAATAATTTAAGGTTTTTAATTAATTCAGGTTAGAACTGGTGAAGCATAGAGGATAAATGAGCTATTTGTAGTTTGTTAGAGCCATTGTAGCCATTTGTAGTAATTGTACAATTTACAGCAGTTGTTAATAAGGTTTTATTAACCAAAGGTTTTAATGAAGCTGTTGCTTGGACGTTGTAGTACATTTTTATTTGAAATGTATTAAGGGGGATTTTTTTTTAAATAAGCCGAACATCATCAAAATGCAAAAGTTACTCCTTTTCTATGGGGGGGGGGGGGGGGGGGGGGACTTTTCCGAAATGCCTATTTACATTGCTCTGTTCATATAATGAAATAAACACATTAGTGATTTAATTAAGCATTTAATATTTGTAAGGCCATTTTAGTGTTACATCAGCATTACGACCAAAAATGATAGTCTTGTCTTGGGGAAAATAGTGCACTTTTAAAAATAAAGGTTATTTTGATATTTTGCAGCACCTGGAACTAAATGGAACTAAGTAATTTTATGGAATCATAATAGACTCCCATGATAGCATGCTATAAAACCCCTTTTTTCGAACAATTATTTGTAATTATTTGTATAATGATGAAGAATATTCCACTAGATGGCGCCAACAAACAAAACTTACAGTAGCTCTTTTGTCAGAATCAAGCTTGGCCTCAGATGACAAACAAAACCCAAAAATACACAAACTACTTTCCTGCAGTGAACACTAGTGAGATCAGTTCAAACCACTGTAACAAAAACCTCTTACTAGGATTTAGGAATACGTTTGTAGCTCAATGTCTATTACAGTATACAACAAATGAAAGAGTGCATAAACCATAAAATACAACAATGAGCTTTAGGAAAAAATGAATTGCAGTACTGTAAAGTGATCTTACGGTTGATGAAAAGCACTCGAAAAGAAAAGTTCAAATGCCATAAAATTGAACAAGAAGCATGAACTCGCTATGCAACACAATACAGTATACCTACTGTCAATTACAGTAAAAAAAGAAAGAAAAAAAGAAAGAAATTCAGCATCCTCTGCACCTTCAGCCTATAATTGGCTATAGATAGCCTAGCTAAATTTGACAATCATGAGTTTTTGGGTGTAGGCCATAGCGTTCTACAGCAGCGTTCTATAAAGAAGTGAAATTTCCCTCATACAAAGTACTACTGTTTACTGTAATTGCACTGTAAGTATAAACCCGTAGATGATTCTTTCAGTTCTCTCTCCAGTGTTAGGATGCATTTTCTAAAGCACATAAACACATGTAAAGCGTTGCTCTGACACACGGGTGAAGATCCAAACGCATCTTTATTGAGGGTAATCCAATCGAAATCTGAAAAAACAGTCAAAGGGTCAATAACAACAGGGAAAACAATCCTAATGATAACAGAGTCCAAAACACAGACAAACAGGGAAATCCAGGAAAACAAGGCAGAGTGTCAAAACCATAACACAAGGAAACCTATAGGAACACAAACAAGACATTGCAAAGATTGAGTGGAAACACAGGACTTATAAAGGCAGAGCTAAACAAGGTAATCACACACAGCTGAACATACCCAGACAACAATATAGTGTCGGCCCAGATCCGGCCCACATCTGTAAAAACGTGGATTCTGGGCCAACACAATATTGCTATATGGGTAATCACACATAATGAGTCAGGCTATGGCTGCGTTCGAAACTGCATTCTTCCCTACTATATAGTAGGGGAAAAGCAGTAGGCGAGCGAAAAAGTATGTACGAATCCTTAGCATTCATAAAAGAGTAGGTGAGATACCTGGGAGACGTACTAATTCTCGCGAGATTCGGACGTACGTAGGCTTATATTGCGTTCATTAAGCCTTCCTAGCCTACTATATAGTAGGAGAAAACAGTACGTGAAAGGAGTAGTACGTTCGAAACATCAGTATTCATAAAAGAGTAGGCGAGAAGTTGCCGGATGACCTACTGCCTCCGCCCAGATTTTCGAGTGATCGTCCGACGGATACTTTTCTATCCCAAGAGGCCACGGGAGATATGCGTCATGATCAAGCGGCAACCTCCCTGTCTCTCTCTTGAAACCAACACGGAAGTGAGTTAAACTGCAATTCATCGACTGGCCGCTTGAGGCTGGCTTAGGGTTGCCAACCGTTCCGTATAATACGGAATCGTTCCGTATTTGACACATAAAGTCTTGTTCCGTATTGAACTGATACGGAACGCATTTTGTTCCGTATTTTTGAAAATAAATTCAGTGCACTAAAATAGTCTAAATGTTTAGTTTTTAAAAAGCTGGCTATGTCTATTTTGATGTTTCTGCGCAAGTTCAGCAGACAGTGGTTCGGGTTTGTTCCGATCAGAGCTTGTGAGCGGAGAGCGCACTTCTGAATACCCCGCTCCGCTCGCTCATTCCACAGGGTCGCTCGCTCAATCCAGAATGGCCTGCTGCTGGTTCGAAAATATGTGGAATAAGGGCTGCCTTCGACTAATTTTTTTTTCTAGTCGACTAGTAGTTGTTCATTTAAGCCATTTGTGGACAAATCGCCCCTTTATATTAATTTAATTAGGCTACTTAAATAGGCTGGTACAGAATAATAAGCGTTATGACCGCATGCACGCATAAAGCTTGCCACAAAGAACCGGTTAAAGTAATGATTATGAATGTGTCTAAATTAGCAAGGAGACATTTATTTGTTAGTAATAAATTGGTGTTTTCTGTGTCGCTGCAAAGAGAAATGCACATTTCATATGGATAATCAGAGAGTAGCCTATTTATTTTGAATAGCCTATTATGGTTTGAATATTTTAGTTTAAAAGTAGACATTCCAAGCTTTCTGTAATAGATAGTCAATATTTCTCAAATCTGTGAGGCACAAGCTGAGTTTCGGCGCCCTCCAGTTCATGTGAAATGCAAGTTGTGCTGCATGGCGCCTTATTACATTGCCTGCTATATATTTGCTTCTTATTTAATAAATACGGGTAATTTGTTGATAAAACATTGATCAAAATTAAGATACAATTTATACAAAACGAAAATCTTTTAAAAAGAGTTTTCTACAAAACAAAACTTAATGAAGTCGTCAAAATCATGTTTTACCAAAAACAGCGCTGTTGCTAGGAGGGCGCCAGTGCCTCTGCCTCTCAGCGCCTCTGCCTCGCGAGTGGATGATAGCCCTGAAGACGCCTAGCAATGGTATACCTTTAGTGGTAGTATACCTTTAGTCAAGTTATATCTTAAGAGTCTTCGTAGCGCGCTAAGAGTAATGTTATCGGAAAATGCAGCCCAGGTATGATGCATAATGGATATTCCAAAGCGCTCTTCTTTGGTCAGAACCATGGAGAGCGATCGTGGATATAGGTCGTCCTATGCACCGAAACTTTTAACAATGCAACAACAATTTTGCATCCAATTTTGCATTGAATTTACCTCTCGTTTCATCCCTCAGGCTTATAAATTATAAAAAATGCATTATTTTTTTTATAATTTATAAGCCTGAGGGATGAAACGAGAGGTAAATTCAACAAGAAAAAGAGGAAAACTTAAAGGAGATTTTTTTTGGCTATAACAACATATTCAAGAGATGACGATTTTGGGGTTTCTTAATAAAAAATTATATCGTTATAAGGATAAAACTGTGGGTCACATTAGTAGGGTTTAAAATATAACAACTTAAATCAACCCTAAATAAATTCAAGAAATAAATGGGCAGCTGTTTCTTCAACAATACTACAAAATGAGCAAGTTTCATCAATTTCAAGATATTTACAGATAGATGAATTAACGTGTCGTTCATATCTTTTAAGCTATTGCGCTTGTGATAACGCGTCGTGGGTCACATGATAACGTCAACATGGCAGATGTCGGATCGCATTCATACTTAACGAGATCTGGTTATAGTACCTACTCTTTTAGCGCTCGTTAAGTAAGTACTTATTGAAATGAAGTACCTACTTGATGAGGTAGCAAAGGAGACGGAAGGAGTGCCCTCTGGTGGAGATCATCATGGGCACTCCACTCCAGCTGGCAGATGTGACATCACCTGTGGCCCTATTTATATTACCCTGAGATTCTGATTAGTGTGTCATCAGTTTTGCTACTTAATGTTTACTCATGGATAAATATGTGCTATTTTAGTTCACACAGTGATGCTTCAGTTAATAATATTATGTGTCTGTGTTTTAAAGGTGCTCTAAGCGATGTCACTCGTTTTTTAGGCTGAAACATTTTTTTGTCACATACAGCAAACATCTCACTATCCGCTAGCTGCCTGTCCCCAAACGCGGTCTCTGTAGACAGCCCAGGCTCCACAAATGGCAACAAAAACAAAGTGGGCCAGTTGCAGCCAATAACCGACAAGAATGATTTGGGGGTGGGGGTGGGGGGTTAGTGTGCATGCACATGAAGAGGGGTGTGGGGAGTGGAGGAGAGAGAAGCATGAAGAGGGAAGTTGGCTAGAGGAGAGATGTCCTAGACAACGACAACGACTAACGTTAGAATTCTATTCTCTTGAATTTTGATATGGCCGAACCACGGCCAAAGAGACGACGTTCCGATGAACAAATAGCAAAGAAGAGGGAAAAGTCCCGAATTTACATCGGAAAAGTTTCCGTTTCTGTTTCAGGAAGCATGGAAGGGAGGGGGAGGGGACGGGATGAGGGAGGGTCGAGCTAGCCTCCGTTTTGTTTGACAGTACTTCGAACGTCAACAAGAAGTGACGTCACCCAACATCGCTTGGAGCACCTTTAAGAATAAGAATACACAGGTTAAACCTGTGTAAAAGGAGAGTATTTTTGTGTAGAGTTTTGCAGAAACCATTAAGAAAATTGTATTGTGAGTGAAAACAGGTGGAACGTGTTAATCAGGATTTACTAAAGACACGCAGTGAAAAATTTGTGCTGAAAAGGCACAGTTATATTTGTGGCTAACCATATTGCATATATGCATTCATAGGAGTTTCCCTTTCAGATGCAAAATGTCTGGGAAGAAAGTATTTATGAATCATACAAGGTGATTCAAAAATAAATAAAACTAAATCCATAAAATTATGGGAACCCCGTTATGGGAACCCCTAAAAGGTTCTTTATATGAAGCACCTGACAGAACCCTAGTACTTTTTTGCAGTCATTCTAAAACATTTTGGTCAAGATGGGGGAAGCACATGAAATGGAAAGAAAATGGAATTTCATGGTGCAATTGTGTGGTGATATTAGAAACAGGTAAATAAAAGGAACTGAGACATCAAAATGAAGAGAACTTATGCAATTTCTTTGCCTTGTGCAATGTGTTGTGCAGCACAACAAAGGAAAAAAAAGAGAGAAGGAGTGGAAAAAATCATGAAGAGGAGAATAATCAACATTATTTCACTTAGTTTGAATATCCACAAGCATGAAGGAGATCTGAGACCTAATGGGGTTATAGATTTGCTTTTTTTGGCCATTTGGCGCTTTAGCTGCTGATCACCTGCTTTATTTGTGTGGAGTTTATCATTTTTGTTTTTACTTGTTTATAACATTTAATAAAACATTTGACTGGGAATTTTTTTATATTGATATAAAAATACAAAGTGAAAAAAACAACATGAAGTGCTTACGTCAAGGTTTCCCAAACTGGGGTTCGAGAAGGAACAGCAGGGGCGTTGAGAAAAGCAAATGATTAATTAAATCATAAAACATACAAAATTAACAAATCAAATTAAAACACTTACTAAAAAAGATAAAATATTTGATTTGTTTAAGCATGTCATGTGACTATTAACCGACCCCCAGAAAACCATGAATATGTGCATGTGTTGTTAAATTATATTTACATACCTTAGGCCTATTGATACTCCTATCCAGAGGTGGACAAAGAACATTTACTTGAGGACTGTTCTTAAGTACACTTTTTGAGTATCTTTACTTGACGTCAGAAACCGACATCAGCTTGACGTCAGAAACCAACTGATGTTGGTTTTTGACATCAACCCACTGATCTATATAATGTCATTCTATATAGATCAGTGCATCAACCTGATTTTCATTTTCAATGTTGGGTTTGGTCTTCTAAATGTGCATTTTATTGTTTTGGAGCACACTAGCTAATAGATAACAGTAAGGCTAACATATTCATACTGTACTAAAAGCCCAAAAAAATTAAATTGGGTAGCCTATACTACTTAGGAACAGCCATTTGGGTGTCCGAAACCATTGTGGACGATACTGAGTGCACTCATTCAATCTCACATTCAATCCCACTACTGGAACTGTGTTCTAGAAATACATTTGATATTGATATGAGGGTAGGTGGACAGGCATATATTCAGAGGCATAAGGTACTGTAACTATTACATACAACAAGGCAACAATAATAAAACAATGCACTGACATTTACTTTTACTAATAGGCCTACTTAAGTACTTTCAAAAACGAGCACTTCTGTACTTTTACTTAATTAAAAATCGGTCTTTAAAACTTTTACTTGTAACGGAGTAATATTCAACCAGTAGTATCTGTACTTTCTCTCAAGTAAGGAAGTTGTGTAGCCTACTTTGTCCACCTCTGCTCCTATCATTATGAGGACATTCCATAGGCGTATTTGTTTTTATACTGAGATAATGACATTTCTCTAGACCCTAAACCTAAACGTAGCCTACCCATCACAGAAAACTTTCAGCATTTTTACATTTTTAGTAAAAATCGTTTAGTATTTATTTAGCGATTCGATTCATGTCCCCTAGGCTACATGTTGCCTGAAACCTCGAATGGACACTATAAGGTCTTTAAGCAGGCTACTCATAATGTATGTCAAACCAGTAGGCTACACACACACACACACACACACACACACGTTGTTTCCATGTTTTATCGGGACTTTACACAGGCGTTATGTTTTTTTTTTATTCTATCCCCCTAACCCAACACCTAAACTTTCTGCTTTTTTAGATTTTCAAAAAAGATCATTCTCGGGTGTGTTTCCCAAAAGCATCGTTAGCCAACTATGGTCGCAAGTTCCGTCGTTATCAGCATAGTTCAACGAGTCGGTGTTTCCTGAAACCGTCATTCCAGCGAACATTCGCAAACAGCATGGCAAACTTGTGTGGTTGGAAGGACAGCACTAGCCCTGTGGTTAGAAGCATAGTTTCTAGTTTGCATGACATTCAACCTTAATAAATCCTTATTTTGAGCAAAATAAGCAAGCTGACATTCAGTACAATCTATATCATTTATTTAGAATACACAAATGTCATTTACGCCAGTTTGTCAAGAGATTTAAAGCACCGTTTATGAAGACTGCGCATGTGCGAACGTGCTCTATAAGAACGAGCCTATAATTGAATCTGGAAATGAAGCAAAATAACTGAGAAAAATTAGAAATTGTTCTCAGATGCCATGTCTGTAATTTTTAGCAAACCATCTAGCATTAATTCGACCACGTGCGTGACCTCATAAACCAACGTGGTTGAACGACCATTTGCAACAATATGGTTTTGGGAAACAGTCGTGACCACCTTGTTGATTTCTTTAACGATGCATCGTATTATGTTAGTGAACCAGCGAGTTATGTCGTTGTACGGGAAACGCACCCCTGTGATTTATAAGCTTGTTTCCTCATGGGGACCAAAAAATGTCCCCACAAGGTCAAAATTTACTGGTAGGCTATATCCTTCACAGTAAAAAGTGAACAGAAACCCGTAGCCTTAAAATTAAGTAAATAAACTTCATGTAATTGAAAAAAAAAATGTTATCTGGAACTGTCAAGTTCAAATAACTTAATTTTTTTCAGTGTATTACTTTTATTACAGTTTATTACTTTATTACTTTTTAAAAGTGTATTACTTTTCCTCAGTTATTGGTCATGCATTAACATTATGCTAAATGTGGTTGTTTCGCTCTCTGTTTAAATAAGTATTGTTCATCATCATTCACACATATCCTCTTGTTGGATTTACAGCTAACCATGACAGCTGTTTATAGAGGATTTATTGGCTAATCGTCAGAACAGAATGGACTTATATAATAACTGAGTAACAAATAAAAGAAAAATGCTTTTTATTGTAGTTATTTTGAAACAAGATAAAAGTATTTAAAAAATAAACAATGACATTATGATTAATATGTGTAGTTTTATTTAATCATTTTAATATGAACATTCAGAAATTTCATATAGTACTTGTTAACTGTTGAGAGTGTAAGATAATCTGCATTTTATTACCCCAAAAAATTAAAAAATCAAATGTAAAAAGGAGGACTTTGCCTCTGAATAATAAAACATATGAATAATAAATCAAAATATCAGTAAGGCTGGCTGCATGTAGAGCACTCATCATACTAAGCTTTATTTTATTGTTATTTAGTGATACTTGGTGGTTGCTATTATCTAAAATGAGCCAAACAAGCTGGAAATGTAGTTGGCTCAGCTCATGTTTTCAATCTGGAACGTGTTTGGAATACAATGCTTATTTACTTTTAAGTCAATGCCTTTATTTTATTATTTATGGATTAATTTCTTTTCCTCACAGAAATATCCTTGAACATGTTTTGGTCCCACCACCAAGAAACAGAAAACTGAAGGAATCACTCAAAGAATGAAGTGCTCTATCAACATGAGCTTTGAGGTAATCAATCTGGAAGAGTGATCTGTGGAGCTTCCATTATCCTTTCTCTCAGTGCTGTGCTTGGGATGATTAAAGTTTTGAGTAAAGTAATGATGTTTTCAATGTGTTCTGTGGCTCAGGATGAAATTATATATGTGTCTCTATCACTGTTTTCTCTTTGCCTCTGTTTGTCTCCGTTGATTTATGCGCTACCCTCAACAGAATACAGACACACACAAACACTTTTCAATAGATTTTTATGGCACGTATATTTATGAGAATTATTATAATTTGTCTGTTTGTGAAACACTGGTTATATTTAACACTGCTCCTTGGGTTTTATCATTAACATTTGCCCTGGACAAAAATTGTATGGTGATTGATTCCCACAGATATTTGAGGTGGCATTTGAAAGACTATTTGGGTCAAGAGAGGTTGTGCAGCACTATTTATATAGAGGCACGGCTGTGTTGATAATCCTATTCCTCTGATGCGCTTGATATATCAATGTTTAATCAGAAGGAAAAGTAAGCAGCCTCTTTATCAGAGAGAGGAACTTTTTTTGCACCATGCACTGTGTGACTGCATTTTTGATTATTTTAATAATGGATGTATAGTTTGTAGTATTGTCAAACCCTTGTTATACTGTAAATATTTTTAGGATATTAAACATTTCATCCCCTTTATAAATTACTTGTTTTGTATATCCAGTTTGAGAACACTACATTTAACTTGCCCACAAATGATGTTAGTGTGGCTGAACAAAAACATAAATACACTGCATGAAAGTCCATTTATGCTACCATTGTCTCGCAACTTATTGATAGCAATTATTCTGTCTCTGAAAGAGCACACTGCATCCTGGAAGGCAGAGAAAATATAATGGACATATTGGGCTGCATTCATGAAACACAAACAGAATAAATGTCTGTGTAAATTGTACTCAAAACCATTCTGACATTCTTGCAATGTCTCATCATTGCAATGCGATTTCTGCACTCTCACGAATAAATAACAGTGCAAACATGATGTAAATACAGCAAGTGGTTCACTGTGCAGTGTAACAGTGTCACTGATTATAACGGGAGTTTTGTGTCCAGATAAACTTGTGCTGTGTCATCGACAGCTTCAGCCATTATAAAGAGAGCATTCTTTGATTGCTTACTGTATAATTTAATCACAAATTAAAAACACATAAATACTCATGTGTACTTCAAGAAAGACCAGTTGTTTGAAGTTATAGCGCAACACAAAGGTAAGCGCATTATTATTACTGTCATTAATTTTCTGATCACGATTTACACATTTTCGGCTTTTAGGTGTGTGCGAGGTTTAAAGTCTGTTAATTTCGTCACTGAAAGTTTTTGACAGACTTTAATAGTTTCTACCTGTTTGGGTATAGATTTTTTTTTGTCATCTGCTAATTTTCTTTTAATGTAGTAGCCATGTTTCAGAGTCAGAATTATGAAGAAAAGTTTTACTGAAGATAGTTTGCAGTTTCATCAGCAGAAGTCAGCTTCAAGACTCACACAGGAGTTCGTAGGCCGCCCCGCTTACAGTTACAAAGATCACAGCAGTTATACCCCTCACCAAGGTCTAAGCTACATCCTTGCTTCAGGTTGAATGATTCTCATTGGCTAAGAAAAAGATAAACATAGTAATTTTCCACACATATACAGATAGACTGAAGCATAACTCCATCGATTAGGCAATTATTTTGGAAATTCCTGACTGCACTGCCCAGTCTTTCAGCCCTGCCTGCACTGTCTCCTCTCAGCCCTTCAGCTCCTCCCATGCTGGCTCCGCTCCCCACCTGGATATGCCCTGGGCATTGTGTTTGCCAGTCCAAACCTGGAGTGTCTATCCAATAGCTCCGCCCAGAACCTCAGTGCCTGTCCCTCCACTTCGGCCTGTTGACCAGTCGGCTCCACCGTGGCTCCTCGGCTCCACCTAGGACCATCTTCCCTACGACTCCACAGGGCTTCCTCGCCCCTCCGGCTCTGCCTTGGTCAATCATCATTCTACCTGCACCATTGACTTCCGGGCCTTCAGCTGCGCTTCATTCCTCCACCCCTTTGGCTCCGGTGGGCTCCGCCTTGGTCCTCAGTTGCTCCGCTTTTGTCTCAGTCCTCCGGCACCCTGGCTCCAACCCTGGCTCGTTGCTGCCCTCCAGGACCAGCGTCGCTGCCTAGTCCCTCTCCATGTAGTCCCGCGGTTATACATGGGTCTCCACTCCAGCCATGCTTCGTCTTGTCCTGGTGTTCCTCTGGTCTCACCTGCCAAGGCTCCCTATGGCTCCTCCCTCCCTCGACTTCGCCATGGGCTTTCATCCTAGCCCTTCTGCTGGGGGTTCCACCCTGGCTCCTCATGCCTTTATCTCCACCCTGGCCCTGCCTGACCTTTGTCCCTGCTCTGCGTCCCCCACCTAAGCCCCCTTCCGCCCTCTTCTGTTGGACGCTTGTGTTTTTTTGTTGTTGTTATTAAGGCGCACGTCCGCTGCATTTTTGTTAATTAGATTGCTCTTTTATTTAACCACAGTTTTCATTGTCTGTCCTTGTCAAGATTAGGTTGGTTGTTCTATTCACAGTCATTTACGTTCTAGTGTTCTGAGAGTTGTTTCTTTGATATTGTTTCTAATAATAGTAGCTGCAGCATCTAGATCTTGATGACTTTTATTTATCGCTGCAACCAGCACGTGACACCCTCAAGTTTCTCGTAATAACTAGTTTGCCTAGCAACACAGTTTGCTTGAGGTTGTAAAACTGTGTAGCTTATTATATGCATTTTGGTGAATCAGACCATCATCTAATAGCCAGTGAATCATTACTTAATGGTTAGGGAGGTTCAAATTGAAAGTTTCGAACGCTACAACCATACAAGTTTATCATAGCTTATGAAAATGATTACTCTCTGTAGTTACAAGTTAGGTTTAGGTTATTATATCATTAATTTTTTCTCCATTAAACCCATACTCTTCATTCCGAGTTTTCTTACAATATTTATTTAGTTAAAATAATTAGTCAATGGATAAGTCTTTATCCATTGAGGTCCAGTCATATATGATATCAACATTTTAATTGGGTTATTGTTGGGTAAAACACAACTTAGCCATTCCAGTTGTGGAATTTGTTTGCTGTGTCTAACACATATAAACATTTTGTTTAAACGTACACTGTAAAAAATTTGCTGTAGTTTTGCAGCTGTTTGCCAGTAACTTACTGTAGATTTAAATTTATGTTATTTACTGGCAACAGTTTGTTCAAAGTTAAATGAACATTAAACATTAACAAGTCTTTGTCTTTAAAGAATAAAATTATAAAATAACAATCTAATGCAAAGCATTCTGGGAACCAGAAATCTTCATCAACCTTTTTCTGTTTTTTTCCTTCAGATTTTGGTTCCCAGAATGCTTTGCATGAGGATGTTATTTTAGTTTTATTCTGTAAAGATAAAGACTTGTTAATGTTTAATGTTCATTTAATTTTGAACAAATTGTTGCCAGTAAATAACTATTTTAAATCTACAGTAAGTTACTGGCAAGTAGCTGCCAGTAATACTGTAATTTCTACAGATTTTTCTAACAGTGTATCATGACAGAATGAAGAAAAGTCCTGAGAAAATATTACGACTAGCCCAATCTCCTCCATTTGAATTATTGTTAACATTAAAAGTTTCTACACACATGCATTCACATTTATACATAATTCATGGTCTCCATTATAATAAAGACAGCAGCACAAGAAAAGTTCTGTGCAAAGTATAAACACAGAGAGAGAAAGAACGCAACACAGCTGAAGTGATACATCATTCATTAGACTACTGTAATGTTACAAAGAGCTCTCATTGGACACACAATGCTTATGAAATCTTTATATATATATATATAGAAACTATGGGAGAGTCACTCAAGAAAATTGTTTTTCTGCATATTTAGGTTTCATATGTTTAGAGTCTGAAAAACTGAACAGAAAAAAAAACCTTGCTAAGTCAAGACTGACAAACATCCAGAGACAGTTAACAT
This sequence comes from Squalius cephalus, assembly GCF_949319135.1. Classification (NCBI taxonomy): domain Eukaryota; kingdom Metazoa; phylum Chordata; class Actinopteri; order Cypriniformes; family Leuciscidae; genus Squalius; species Squalius cephalus. Next base: position 30,999,370 of record NC_137126.1, read on the forward strand.
GAGTGCCAGTGCCAGGAGCAGTGACACATTAATGACCCAGAAATAACTGAAGTTCAAACACCTCCCTCAAGGGTTAAACAAGAGCTGGTGTGAAACAATGCCTCATTACAATTTTTCTCAATTGCTAAAACACATTTCTTGAAAGCATCACTTACTTTCTTAAAATCTTAAACACAAAACCAAATTTTCAAACCACATTCAGAGAACCCTGTGACTTTTCAAAATCAGATCATACACACAGCGAGTCAATTTTATAAACACTACAGATCATTTGTTAGACACTACATCAAAAAAATGGAGAACACAGAATCCAAAGCATGCAGTGAAAGTAAAAAAGTATATTGTAACAAAGTAAACAAATTTTGCAATTACATAAAAAAAGTATAGTAATGACACCTTACAGTAGTAAGGTGAATAAATTGTATACTGTATGCACTGCAAATATAGTATTGTACCAAATATAGGCCTATCGAATGTCTGTATATTCAGCACTTGCATACTGTGAAAACACAGAGACTCAACTGCCAAAGCCAAAAAGGTTGCAGCAAAAAAAAAAACTCTAAATGAAAAGCATGTTACAGTACACTCAGAAGAGTTGTTCAACTGCAAAATCAGGTCAGTGAGAGAGATTGATTCTGCTTCTGCATCATGTCTTCACGTTGGGTCCGGCCTGAGGACTTTGTCCACATCACAGACAATATCATCTCTGCAGGCAAAGGGAAAAACCCTAAAGCCAGATCCAGCCTTGACAACATTCTTCACACCTTGCTCTTTCTCGTTCTCCTTGTTCACCATCTCTTTTCTTCCTTCTCTCCATCTTCTATTGTTTCCATCCATTATTGGTATAAGCATTCAGTGCAACATTTTGAGTCAATTTTGGGACTCTGATGACTTGTATTTTGTCAGTTGGTTTGGTCACATACAAGAGGATTTCTATTCTTGTTCAAACTTGTATTTCAGCTTACTGAGATCCCTGCAAAGTACAACATTTACTGTTAGTAATGTTATTAAAGTGATAGTTGTGAAATTAAAATAATTTCCTCAGCCTTGTCACATTCCATATTATTCTGGTAAATATTCTGTTAAGATCCAAATATGTCCCAGAAAAGATCCTAAAAATAATCAAATGAGTCCACAACTCATGTGTTATGGGTTGTGTTGTAGTCTTCTGAAGCCATAATAGCTTCTTCTTTTTTTTTTTATCTAAAAAGACTCAACTTGGAAGTTATAATTCAGAGTTCAAATGTCTTATATTCAAATGTAAATGATTAAGGTATAAGAAAAAATGCATAGCATTATTGGTGCCAAACCTGTGATATTATTTTACATGATTTGAGAGCATGAGGGAAGATTTTCAGAGAATATCTGATTAAAAACGTACACAGTCAAACAATATAATTTCACACAGAAAAGTTCTTAGTAATAAAGTACTTGCATGTGGTGCAGGTGACTTACTGTAATTCAATGTTGCCTCTGAGATGTTCAGATTATTTTTAGAAATGTAGGCATACTGGTTGTTCTGGGGAAACAAAAGAACAAAGCAGATTATATCCATTCACAACATAATATTTCTTGGCCAGTAAAGGGCTTTAAAAGGGTATTTGAGAGAATGAGGGCACCTGTAGTAGGCCTAAATAAACAAAAACAGACCAAACTAACATTATATTAACCACTTGTGTAATTCATAACAAACGCCAATGACTACAGCATGAATAAGCTAAATTAGTTATATCAGCAATTTAAAGACACAGTTGTGCACAATACTGCACTACGTTGAATTGAATGACTAAAAAAAATCTAAGACAATAAGTCAATGATTTCAATTTGTGGCATAAATAATACATTTAGTTTATATATGTATGTGTTTTAATAGTGAGTAGACTGTATATATATTTCTTAGGTGAGTTTACAAACCATGTAACGGAGAGCCGAACAAACGGCGTAAGCTGCAGCAGGCTTTGATGAGGGGAGCCATTACTTTCAAATCCAATGATGATCAGCTGAGCTTTGTTGCGCGCGAGCAGCGCGAGGAGCGCGAGGATCACTGAAGCGATGACAGCAGAGGAATAGCAGCAGTTTCGTGACAGAAAAAAACTTTTCTCCTCCTGCTTCTTCTTCTTCTTCTTCTTCTTCTTCTTCATATTATTATTATTATTATTATTATTATTATTTATTGTTGTTGTCGTTTAAGGTTTAAATGAATCAATAAAATATACTAAATAAATGTAAGCCTATGTATACTGAATCAAACTTAAATATAAACACTGGATCCATTAATACCACCGCTTTCTTTTCTCTTCTCTTCTACTTCTGTTTTAAAAAATAAATAAATAAATGTATAGCCTACTGCGTCAGACTAATAGGGTCACAGCACTTAGCCTACATATTGTTGTCCTCTATTGTTAGTTTAACTGCTTCTATTGCTCTCCTCATTTGTAAGTCGCTTTGGATAAAAGCGTCTGCTAATTGATTAAATGTAAATGTAATAATAATAGGATAATAAAAATATTATTGTGGCCTCACAGAACCATTGGGTTCCTCCTGATGCTGGCTTAACATAAGAGATCTTTCAGGAACCACTTAAATGTTAAAAAGATCTTACAATAACCCTTTTATAGAATTCGAGTTCCTCTAATTTCCCCCAAAGCACTTCGAGGTCTCATGGTAATGAAAAGGTTACTCCAGAACCTCTGAACTGAATACAAAGTGCTCCCATAAGTTCCAGCAAGAACCACAAAGATTGTCAATGCTCCACTAGTAACCATATGAGAAAGAGCTTTGAGGCACTTAAATTACATTTTTAAGTTCATTGAGTATCTGACAGGATATTTGAGGCACCTTTAAAGGTTTTTACAGTGTAGGTACTGATAGCTTACTAGTCAAATACTTGAGGCACAATTTTTTTTTTTAGTTTATGAAAGTACACTTTACTCTCAGTAAACTACAAGTAGTTTTATACTCCAAGTATACTTGTGAGTTTTCTTTAAGTGAACATAACATCATACTTATAGTTTGCTTTTTATATATTATTTTTGCACTTTAAAGCAACACCAAGGAACTTTTCCTCTGCGGTCGCCCTACAGGTTGGAAGCGGAATTGTCCATTACCGCTGTCATAAATAATTTAGCCTATAATCCATCGGCTCTTTAATATCACTAAATTCGAGGCTTTTGGTCATACCTAGGATATCTAGGTCCACCAAAGGAGGGAGAGCATTTTCACATTTAGCTCCAAAACTCTGGAATAGTCTTCCTGATACTGTTCGTTGCTCAGACTCGCTCTCCCAGTTTAAAACTAGATTAAAGATGTATCTCTTCAGCCAGACATTCATATAATACTTTTAATCTTACAGTTAAATCCGACCTCTAGTTCATAGACGCCAGAGGAGAACTGGCCCCTGACTGAGCCTGGGTTCTCCCAAGGTTTTTTTTTTCTCCATCAGGTCACCTGATGGAGTTTTTCGGTTCCTTGCCACTGTTGCCTTTGGCTTGCTCAGTTGGGAATATTTGGGGATATTTAATTTAATTAATCAATCAACAATATTATAGATAAGCATTACCAAACGTGGACGTTTTTCACTAGAAACAAACATTGATGTATTATTTTAATTTAATGCTGTGAAGCTGCTTTGATACAATCTGTATTGTGAAAAGCGCTATATAAATAAACTTGACTTGACTTGACTTGACTACCGCATCCTACTGTCGCACGTGCACGCTCGCTGTTTATCCAGCACCGGCTTTGGAATCTATTGTAACGCTTGCCGTAAAGCAAGTCAAATTTGTAGTTTTCTTATGTCTCATTAGAACTACAGAAACGCGGCCCGATCTGGCAGTCTTACATAGCGGATACCAGATAAAGGACCGCAAAGTGGTGGCATAAGTGCCTTTCACCCTGTCACGACTTGATGAACCACTGAAACGATTTTGGAAATATTATTTGAAGGTAAAAAATCCTACTTAGTGTTGTTTTAAAGGTCCCGTTCTTCGTGATCCCATGTTTCAAACTTTAGTTAGTGTGTAATGTTGCTGTTAGAGCATAAATAATATCTGTAAAATTATAAAGCTCAAAGTTCAATGCCAAGCGATATATTTTATTTAACAGAAGTCGCCTACATCGAACGGCCCGTTTGCACTCTACTTCCTTCTTTAATGACGTCAGTAGAACAGTTTTTTGACTAACCTCTGCCCACAGAAATGCTCCCTCAACTCTACCCAAATTCGTTTATGTAGCCTACTTGCGCACTTTTTATAACTTACTGTGTTTACTCAGTTCTTACGTGATTTTCTAAAGTAAAACTGACGCTTCATCTTTTGTGTGATGTACAATAAACTTTATTAAACTCATCAGCATATGTTTGATCATCATTCAGACAGCAGACTTGTAGGCTATTAATAAATAATGGATGCATACAAGCAGATGACAAATACGTTATAATAACCGTAATTAAACTACTAAACTATACCTGTTTCATCTCTATACAGCACTCTGACTCTGTAGGCATTATTGTCCGACTCGAAATGAACACGTTACTGAGAGTTTCTGATATTATCATCATTCCATGAGATGAAATTGTCCTGAGAGACTGAGCGCGAGCTCGTGAGGCTCCGCCCCCTGTGTCGTGCAGCAGCAGCTTATTTGCATTTAAAGGGCACACACTAAAACAGCTCGTTTTTCTGAGCCCCAAAAAATGACAATTTAAACATGCTGTAAAAAATTATCTGTTGGGTATTTTGAGCTGAAACTTCACATACACACTCTGGAGACATCAAAGACTTATTTTGCATCTTGTGAAAAGGGGCATAATACAGGACCTTTAAGTATAGGCTACTACTATGTTTGTACTTAATTTGTATTATTTTTTTATACTGAAATACCATGGATGTTAACCATTTAATGCTTTAACCATTTTTAAAACATTATGTTCTAGCTTCCTGCATTCTTTTTTATCAACACTTGAATGTGGGTTACATAAGTTTCATAAAAAAGCAACATTTTAAACAAAAAGATGAGAAAATCGCATTTTTGTCAAAGACTTCGTCTAGATGGGATTCAGAACGATGATCAAAGATGGAGTAGACTGAGTCCATTAACACCCCCAAAGCTTCACAGTCATTAACCCTTCCTGGGTTGACATTTCATTCGGTAACGTTAGGCAGTTTGGAACTTATATGCTGTTTAATATTTGATGATCACGTTATTTGACATTTGCATAAGCAATATTCTATCTGCTTTTTCTTCTTCCCCTGTGTTTTGATCCAGAGATTCTGTACTATCTGCATATAACAGTGAAAACATGGTACCGAAAAATCCAGTCAATGTCGGGGAAAGAGTAAAATAGATTCGAAGTAAAGTCCTATGTGTGTTTGTTTGTTGAGTCGGGACAACAATGGGAAGTTTTTTGTTTTACTGTGCAATAACCGAACCACAAACTCTGTGAACACTGGTGTCTCTTTAGACAATTAACTGGCCAACCAAATTCTAACCCAGATTTTTTTTTTTTCATAGTCCAGCTTTCACATCGCTATGTTGATATAGGAAACACAATTGCCTGGACTAGCCTGCATTTGGTTGAGAGTTTGATGTCTTTGCTCCTCCAGATTTGGTGCATGCTCAGCATTGCATTATGTCCTAATAAAATTTGCTGTTTTATTTCAGATGTGCAGTCGCCGGTTTGGTCAATCATAGATCCAGAAGCAGAAGTCCTTAAAGCATTAAATTTCTTCTCCGTTGATGTTACTTTAATTGCTCCGGTTCCGGCTGTTGACATCATTTTTGTCTTTTTGATGTTCAGGTGGAGTTCCATCTTTTCACTTTCCTTTTGAATTTTTCATGATAAGGTGTTTCAGACCATCTTCGGTTTCTGCTAATGAGTTTGTATCATCAGCATAATGGAGATTATTGATATTTCTGCCACCAAACATAAAAATCTTTCCAAACATGAGAAGCATTTATGCTTGTCCAACAAAAGACAACATTTAACAAATCAATCAAAGCGTTTCAATCTTCTGTTGATTCAGCTGCAGTGTTAGTATGATAGCCTCTGGCTTTCAGATGCAGCAGCATTTACTACTGATCACAGAGCTGTGCTGCACTGACAAGCTGTGCATAAAATAACCGCAGCCTTTGCCTAATCACGTGTGGTTTCATTTCGATTAATCGTGCAGCCCTATCTCAATTTTGAACCATTATCACCATTCTGTGTTCGGACAACTGCTTCTTGATCTGAACAAAGCGATCTTATCAACTGGTTCAGATGTGCTGACACTCCCAGTTCTTGAAGTACCTTCCATAACTTGTCATGTTCAACTCAATCAAAAGCCTTGCTATAGTCAATGAAGCACATGTAGATGCTTTACTGATATTCATTACAATTCTAAATGATCCACTGCAGATTTGCTATGTGGTCCTGTGTGCTACAACCTCGGCGAAACCCAGCCTGAGAGATTGGGTGTAGGCGCTGCTGTATAATTTTTGAAGGATTTTGCTTGTGTGAGAAATTGGCTATTGAGTTGCAACAGTTACTTACATCGCCTTTCTTTAGTAGTGGTATTAAAACTGATCTGTTCCAATATTTTGGCCAGTCCTGAGTTTACTCTGAGTTTACTCAATACTCAAAACTACACTTCCTCCCCCCGAGATAAAAAAATCTCAAACAACAATTTCTCTTTTAACAAAACATTTCCCATACAAAATAAATAAACGTATGCTACTGTGTGACTACAATGTCCCACTCATGTTTTTTTTCTTCTTTTCTTTTTTTTTTTTTTTTTTAATAAATCAAGACCGGTTGGTGGTTTCCGTACACGGGTAGGATAACATTTCTTTTCACAGGTTTCAATTGGTGTTTGTGGTGCTTCACTGGAAGACACAGTGCCATCTTGAGATGTTGATGTATCACTTCCACTGCATGGTAGCAGCATTAGTAGTGGTGAATGGAAAACGTGCGGGAACACTTTCCAGAAGAACATTTGATCTTCTCAATTGATCAATGTGTCATCTCCAGAGAGTATCTGGTGCAATCTCAACTGTATATCAGAGTGGTCCTGTTCTTTCTTTGACCTCTGCAGGTGTCCATTTGTGATCTCCTCTGTAATTTGTATCAAGCACACTCTCTCCAACTTCAACTCTTTTGTTTCCCTCCTCCTTGTGACTGTTTCATCTGTCTGTCATGTACGGTTCTCCTCAAATTGGGTTTCAACAAATCCAGCCAACATGGTAGGTGTTCGATTTGATGTTACATGAGTTGCATTTCGATATGCAAACAACAATTCTCTCAGCTAAGCCATTTGTAGATTGGTTGTAGGACGCTGAGGTCACATGCTTGATTCCATTGTTCCTTAGGAAGATCTGGAACTCCACAGATATAAACTAGGGACTATTGTCACTTACCAGTCCTTGTGAAAAGTTCTCTCAGAACAGTCACAGTTTGGGCAACGGTTGTGGAGGTCATTTTGAACTCTTCTGGCCAATTTGAACACGCATCAACAACTACGAAATGAAACAGAAATGCAGTGTCCATGAAAGGACCCGCAAAGTCAACATGGCTCCTTTGCCGCGGTAACGCAGGCCACTCCTAAGGATGTAGCAGACCAGTCTTTGGCATATTTTGCACATGTTGACATCCAGAACAATGCATGGCGAGATACTCGATCTGCTGATCTATAGCAGGCCACCATACGAAGCTTCTAGCAAGTGACTTCATCTTTACCACTTCAAGATGTCCAACATGAAGCTCCTCCAAGACTCGAGTTTGCAACTAAGGAGGTACAACCAGAGGTGTAAAGTCCAGGTTCAGAAAGTAAAAGTCCTCCTCAGTATTTTGTTACAATCACCTGGATTTGCTAATTAGCACAGTTTTTCTGCCAGGAGATTTAACTAATTAGTCAAATCAGCTGGCTGAGTTCATGGGTGGAATAAACATATGGCAGGACTTTTACTTTCTGACCCTTGGACTTTACACCTCTGGAAACATTTTGTCTCCTTTCTGAGGACTGAAGATGGAAACCAAAGGCTGATAGTCCGTAACCAAGGTTTTTTTTTTCCAATGCAGATACTGATTGAATCGTTTCACACCCCATACCAGGCTCAAAGCTTCCCTATCAATTTGTGCATAGTTCTTCTCTGCAGCACTGAGGGAGTGTAATGCGAAAGCTATGGGACGCTCCTTCTATCACACATCAAATGCGACAGCACTGCTCCAATGCCATATGGTGAGGCGTCACCTGCCAGCTTTAATGGTTTGTGTGGGTCATAGTGAGTCAGAACTGTATCTGACATCTCCAGTTTCTTTGCTTCCTGAAAGGTTTGCGTGCGTTGCTTTGCCCACATACATTTCTTTCCTGCTTGTAACAGGGCATTTAGAGGATGGAGAACAGTAGCTAGATTTGGCAAAACCTGTTGTAGTAATTGACAAAAAAGTATGTGATGGTGACCTTGAAAAACGCACACTTGTCACGTCTTGCACACAGTCCATACACTACTGTCTACTGACTACTGTCATTGCCACCTGTGACGATGATGTCATCGATGTAGCATTGGGTGCCAGGGAAACCCGAAGTACCTGATCCATAGCTCTTTGCCATAAGGCCTGTGCTGAGGTGACGCCGAAAACAAGCCTGTTATAGCAGTACAAGCCCTTGTGAGTATTGATAGTCAAGACCACTTTTGAGTCCTCCTCCATTTCCATCTGTAAATATGCTTCCGCCAAGTCTATCTTGCGAAAGAGTTGTCCTCCTGAAAGTGTAGCAAAATTATCCTCTATTCTCTGTAGTGGATATGTTCTGCCTGCAATTCAGGGTTGATAGAGACTTTAAAATCCCTGCAGTGTCTTCCAGTTAGGGCTGGGTATCATTAAAATGTTTTCGATATCGATACCAATACCTTAATTTCGATACCAGTTCCTGAATGATACATTTTTCTATACCAATTTTATGAAATCCGTTTTAACAAGATTACATTATATATTACCTAAAATAATGTTGGTTTTAATTTTTCAGTTTGTTTACTTTTTTTTACAAACTCAATGGGCCCTATTTTAACAATCTGAAACGCAAGTATCAAGCGCAAAACGCAAGTAACTTTGTGGGCGGGTCTTGGGCGCTGTTGCTATTATACCGGCGGGATAAATGACTCTTGCGCCCGACGCAAATCTAAAATGGGTTGGTCTGAAGTAGCTTTATTATTCATAGGTGTGGTTTGGGCATAACGTGAAATAAACCAATCAGAGCATCATCTCACATTCCCTTTAAGAGCAGGCGCGCTTGTTCTAAAACGGATTCCTATTATAACGGCAGATTTGCCAGGCGCGCAACAGGCGCAGTTCACAGCCGAGGAGACCGACGTTCTTGTCAGGGACGTTGGGGATGGAGAAACACACACCCAAATTAACTTCGGTTAAACAGGCATATGATAATTTGGGTAAATGTGTAAGCTAGATGTATGCTTTTATAATAAACTGTCTATCTATCTGTCTATCTATCTATCTATCTATCGTAATAATGTATGATTTGCAAAAATGAAAACCGCTGCTTCTGTGTAGATGAGAGAATCAAAGTGTATGCGCGTTGTGCACACTCTACACTTTTTATGGCCAAGCATGCGCCCTTAAAATAGCATATGAATAACATGCACAACGCGCCACTGACTTTAAACTAGTTTTTTTCGGTCAGTGGTGGAATTGTTTTCTAAACCTGCAAAATAGCATGAGGGAACGTTTGCGCCGGAACACGCCTCCTCTTTGCGCTGAACCGCCCCGGGGAGCGCAAGTGTATTTCTTAGTTAACCAACGTGCGTCTGTGGAGGGAAAAGTCCGCTGTGTGTGGGTGCAAAATAGGAATGATACATGCGTCGGTGTACAAAGTCAATTGCGCTGGGTGCAAGATAGGGCCCAATGACTCAATGACATGCATAAAGCTTGACGCAAAGCACTGGCAAAAGTAGCCTAATGATTATGAATGTGTCGGGAAAAAATAGCAAGGAGATATTGTAATTGTTTATTAATAGTGTTTTCTGAGTCAGTGTTGGCTGCAAAGATGAAGTTGACGTTGCTGATTCCAACAATCTGAAATTATCTCCCCAATAATTATAGTTAACACACACCATCATATTTCATTGTTTGCTGATGACATCTTATTGTTTTTGGAGAAATTTTCACATTCTATCCCTCAGGTGTTGAATTTATTTGACCATTTTGGATCTCTCTCTGGGTTTAAAATTAATTGGAGCAAGTCATGTTTACTCCCCCTCAATTTTAAAATGGACCCCACACCCCTATCCATATATATTCCGGTGGTTCAATCCTTTAAGTACCTGGGGATAGATATCTTTCCATCCCTGCAGAAAATTATGTCGAAAAACCTGAATAGTATTTTAGCAAAAATATCCTCAGACTTAGAAAATTGGTCTTGTCTCCCTACTTCTTTTCATGCTCGTATATCTGTAATTAAAATGAATGTTCTTGCACGTATTAATTTCTTTTCATCTATGATTCCTCTTTCTCCACCTGCTGGCTTCTGGAATAAACTCGATGCATGCGTTTCTTGTTATATATGGGATGGGAAACATCATCGAATCAAGCTGACTACCTTTTAGCGTGGCAGATTACATGGAGGTCTGTCTTTTCCTAATTTTAGACTTTATGCTCAAGCCTTTGTCCTCCGCCCTTTATCAGTCTGGTTTGATCCTGATGCTTCTGTGTCATGGAGAGCAATTGAGGAATCTATAATTTATCCATATGAACTGAAGCATCTTGTTTTTTCCGGGGTTCCACTGAGGCAGTGTAAATCTCAATTCGGTCCTATTGTAACTCATCTTCTCTCCACTTGGAGGGAAGTCAAAAAGCAAACACACCAAGTTACAGTCTTGGCATACGCATTTGCCTATTTTCCATAATAATAATCTTTTGTCTGGCAAGGCCCCTTTTCATTGTCGCTATGGACAAAAAAAGTAAACACTTTGGGAGAGATCTATGATGATATGGATCTAAAATCATTTCAGAACATTAAAGCTCAATATAATTTACAAGGTACATCTTTTTATATGTATTTGCGAATAAGATCGGCCCTTCGGGCATATGGGGTGCCTTGGGACTCCCATTTACATATTCACTCACTGCGCAAATTAATCCTTCCTTCTGAGAGATCTCCCTCTTCTGTTTCGGTTATTTATTGGTATCTTATTGAGCATTCATACAAACCCTTATCTATTACAACTGTTTGGGCCAAGGATCTTAATGAAGATGTGCATGTTTTATTTTCGGATCAGGAATGGAGGATGTTTAAGCTGTCTTCAAAGAACCCCAATCATCAAATGATACACTGGAAATTACTACATAGGGTTTACTTGACTCCTATGAAACGTTTCTATATGAATCTATCCTCCTCTCCCAAGTGTAATCTTTGTTCTGAAGGATCTCTAGGCACGTACTTGCACTTCTTTTGGGACTGTCCCTCTCTCTCACCTTTTTGGACCCAGCTCTCACAGGACTTATCATATCTGTTGGACACTGATATTTGTTTGACCCCACACCATTTAAAAAAAAAAAAAAAACATTTTAGGGACCTTACCTTATCCATTCAACAAAGATATTTACTGTTAGCCGCTCTCACAGCGGCAAAAAAAATCAATGGACACACAATGGACAGACGAACATGGACAGTGTCTTTGCTGGACATTATATCAATGGAACTCTCAACTTCTCGTATGCATGGATCCAATGTTAAGACTGTGAATTTATGGCATGCTGCTTTTGATATTGTGTCAAAAAATTGTAATAACTATGTAATTTATTTATTTATTTATTTATTTTTGGGTCTACTTTCTATGTTTGTATTTTATTTTTACTTTCTTGAAGTTTTTATTTTCTAGATTTGTATAGTTGCTTTTTGCTTTGTATTTTTGTGTTTCTTGACTTTAAAAAAGAAAACTCAATAAACAGTTGTTAATAAAAAAATAAACAGAGTATTTGTTTTCTTTTCGAATTGGTTTGTTTAAAAGTAGATATTTCAAGCTTTATATAAGCCTATTTCTCATGTCTGTGAGTTTCGATTCATTTGTGACATGCTCCAGTTCTTCTTGCAGTAGAAGACAGAGCAACTTTCTGCTATTAAGTTTATTCCATGCACTGTCAAGTGCTTCTTCAGATTTGTTGCGTTGCCGGTCTTGGCAGTAATTATCTTGTCGCAAATATTGCATCGTGCGCTGTTGGCATTGAGCTTAGTGAAATGTAGCCACACTTTTGATCTTTTCCACATCTTTTCCATCTATGGGGGTTAGGATGCTTACACACTACAGCCTAGTAAGCTTGCCAGGATATATCCACATGTCGACCCGACTTGCTCCCGATGCCGTCAGGCTCCGGCTACCCTTTATCATATGTTCTGGGCTTGCCAAAAGTTAATAAAGTTTTGGTCTTTAATTTTTGACACTTTTTCTTACATTTGTGACAGAGAGATAAGCCCTGCTCCTGAAATCGCAATATTTGGTGTGACCCCTGCTGGGATGGCGATATCTGGTGCACAATCAGATGCCATTGCGTTTTCATCTCTATTGGCCAGACGTCTTATTTTGCGCAATTGGAAGTCAGATATGCCTCCCACACACAGGCGCTGGGTTGAGGATGTCATGACACACTTGAAACTTGAGAAGTTGAAACACACGGTCAGGGGTTCAACCCAGAGATTTTATACGGTCTGGCAGCCATTTCTGGATTATTTTAACTTACAATTTCCTGCTGGAAAAACTGGGACATAATTGATTAACAGGCTCTGTAACTCTGTAACATGTCAGTTTATCTGTTTTTTTATTTTTATTTTATTTTTATTTTATTTCTATTTTATTTTTTGGTTATTGTCATTTATTATTGTGTATGTTGGGGTTGCTGTATGGGGACTTGTTAATTGTTTTATAAGTGTTTATGTAACCCTTTATAATTAAACAAATTAATTATAAAGAGGAATTAAATAAAGAGTTGTTAAAACTAACCAGAAATTATTAAAGAGTGCAAGAAAAATTATAAAATCAAAAAGAAACGCATTTCAGTGTGATGATTGACATCTTAATGATTGTCCAATTGCGTGAGATTTATTGTTGATGTCCCGCCCCACCACGTTAGTTTCTGTATGGGGGAAGCCATTTTACATTCTCTGCGTTACTGCGAGACGAGCAGCAGCATAACTTTTTGTAAAAGTTCAGATCGACAGAGAGGATTGAAAAAGAGACATTTATATGATCTATTTTCTTTGGATTTGGTGAGTACACATTTTGAAATGTGTAAACTTTCATAAATGTAATTAATTGTGTACAGATGTGTTTAAATTGAGAGAGAGTGAAAACGTATTTCTTTGTTGGTATGAAATGCTGATAAGGTCTGATGTTAACGAGCAAAAAGTTATGTAATGGTAAGAGTATGTGTATATGAGTTCGTAATGTTCATATTTTGTTGTTGATCATATTGAACAAGTGATTTTCTTTCTTTAAGTTGCATAATGTTATCTAAGCTGTCTAATTACGATTGAAGTGTAGCACAATATGTTCAATAGGATAACAAGTGCTACTAATTATTGTTGTTAACCTAAAAGCAGTGAACCTAATGTGTATTGTGAACTAAATACTGCCTGTTACATATTCAGGTCGGGTTTTTTTTGTCCTGCTGGAACTGCGTTCATTTCGGCGCAACGATCTAAGATGGCGAGCCTTCCCAGTGAGATGAACATTGAATGATTTCAGATTTGAGTTCAAATCAACACCTGTGGATTCGGGTAGGAAAGTTCTGATTGCCTGATAGTTTTTTTTTCCTAAACAGGACTGAGCTTTGTTTTTGAAAGACTGCTCAGAGTATTTTATTTTTCTGCACAACAGATTTTTTCTTTGAAACTATAGAATCATTTTACGATTCTAAGGAACTTTGGATTCTCTGAACTGAATCTTTTGAATCGAATCTTTTGAATCGAATCTTTTGGATTGAATCTTTTGAAACGAATTTTTGAATCTGAGCCTCTAAACGAACTTGAACTGAACTTTTCAAACAACCTTTTGAACTGATTCATTGAACTGCTGTCTACTTGAACTGTTTATTTGTATTTTGTTCAATTCGTTTGAGTTTATTTTTGAATGTGATTCAGTGAGTTGTCAACATTTACAATTGTGACCATTTGTAAAGGTTTATAGGGTTGTATTTGATATTGATTTTGAAGGTGTAGTATTTTAGGATATTCTTATAGCCTAGAGGGTGCATCCAACTAATTGAACGAACAGAGTCAAGTGAAATTGTTCATTGATTGTGAATTTAATCCATATAACTGTGGTTTGATATTGATCAAAAGACTGTCACAAATTGTTTATTTAATTTATTTCAATTTATTTTATTTTTTGAATATCAACAATTACTTCCAATCATTCATTTAAATACAAAGATTTACTTTATTATTTAACCAGTGTTGTCATTATTACACCTCCATAGTCGAACCTACTGGCCTATAGTGAATATTAGTAACAAGTTCAATATTATTTGACGTGTGCTACATAAAAGTGGCGAGCCAGCCAGGAGGTGTAATTAATAGCTTTACTCCTACTTAACATCCAAAAAGCAAAAATAGACGAAAGAGACATTCAAATCAGTTTATTAGTGTGGCAAGTAAATTGACATTGAGGACATGGAAATGGTACAGAAGGAAAGTGTCAAAATTGTAAATGCTCTTCTAGTCAGTGGACCAATTAACACTCTTGAGGATGAAGAGGTCCTTGATCTTCTAAAACGTCATGGTTCCATCTCAAGAGTCCTTCCCATTAATGATCCTGAGTCCAAGTATCATGACCACACCATTGTAGAGTACAACTTTGGATCAGCTATTGAATCAATAAGTCCCTTGCTACCCCTTAACTACACAGGTAAAGACGACCCAAGATTAACTTACCAGATAAGAGCCCTGAGCAGTGTCTACTCTTGTGAGGAGAGTTTTGGTGCCACAACCTCTTACTTATCCACCCTGAAAACCATTGCTAAGCAAAGTGGAAAATCCTTCAATGCTCTGCTACGAGAAGAACTCTCTCAGATCTCAAGCTCTTTAATTCCAGATGAGATGGATGCAGATGAGCCTGCACTTGATGAGCTCAATTCCATTAAAGAGCAGAATGCATCCAAGAGGAATGTCCAGAGTCCTTGTTCCCTTCTCAATGAGCCAACACATGATCAAGATGACTTACCAAGATCTGAAAAACGGTCGTCAGGCACCATGAGTCACGTTCAGCTCAATCCTGCTGAGGTGCAGAAAGTTATTGTGGAGCATATAGTTAAGAGCGAAGTTGCTGCAGCAATTCCATCTACTGCTGTAGTTAGGCTCCGCCCTTTCTCAGGGAGAATTCCCCAGCCCAATAATGAATCCGATTACGACACTTGGCGGTGTAATGTTGAATTACTCTTTGATGACCCTTCTGTGTCTGACTTACAAAGAGTAAGGAGAATTATGGAGAGTCTCTTACCTCCTGCCACTGATATCGTTAAGTCTTTAGGGCCTCGTGCTTCTCCCAGAGCTTACCTTAATGTGCTTGATGCAGCTTATGGTGCAATCGATGATGGTGATGAGTTGTTCTCAAAGTTCATGAACACATTTCAGAATGATGGGGAGAAAGCATCTAGCTATCTCCAAAGGCTTCAAGTTGCTCTGAGTAAGGCAGTCAGGGGAGGTGGAATTAAATCATCTGAGGCCAACCATCATCTTCTGCGGCAGTTTTGCAGAGGCTGCTGGGATGACTTGCTTATCTCTGAGCTTCGTCTCGAAACTCGTAGAGACGACCCTATCGAGTTCCAAGACTTACTGCGTTCCCTTAGAACCAGAGAAGACAAGAGTGCACAGAAATGGTTGCGCATGAAAAGCCACACCAATGCTTTTAAGCAGAAACCTCAAGCGTCACCTAGATCTGCTCATGCTTATAGCCAAGAGACTGCCATTTCAAGCAAATCCCATCACGAGGCAAAGTTGTTGTCTGAGACCGCTGAATTGAAGAAGCAAATAGCTGAGTTAAAGGAACAGTTAACTTCATTGACTCTTCCAAAACCCAGAAAGACTGTCAAACCCAAGCATAAGACATCACCCTCTTTCACCACTCCTGAGTTTGCTAAACAAGCGTTCAAGTCAACTGGTGATCCTGTCACGAAATCCAGACCACGCCCTGGTTACTGCTTCAGATGTGGTGAAGATGGCCACATATCTGTAACCTGCGAAAATTCTCCAAACCCCAGGCTTGTTGAAAAGAAAAGAGACGAACTGCGGTTGAAGCAACAGGAGTGGGATAGAGAGAACAGTCATGTTGGTGCCGTTTCTTTAAACGCCTAACAGTTCCAGTTGCGGGACAAACTGGAACTAGTGAACCTAAAAGTAGTCCCCCCAGAATAAACTCAGGCCCACACCACAAATCTACTCCACACCACAAATTCCGTATTCATCGTCTGGTCGGATCCAAGTGTACAGCGCAAGTCAACATTTCAGGTACTGAATGTCACTGCTTACTTGACACAGGGTCGCAGGTGACCACAGTTCCTTGGTCCTTCTACCAAGCTTGTTTGATTAATCATCCCATTAAGCCCCTGAATCTTCTGCTTGAGGTCACTGGAGCAAATGGTCAGCCAGTTCCATACAAAGGATATGTAGAAATTCCAATAACTTTTCCAGAAGACATGGTCGGATCTGAGGTTGAAATTTCCACGCTGGCACTAGTCGTTCCTGACTTCAAATCTGAAAAACAATCTCAAGTCTTAATCGGAATGAATACGCTTGATTCTTTGTATACTGAATGTTCTGACTTGAATATCCTTGAACACCATTCTCCACGATACGGGTACTGTGCTGTGCTTAAAACTCTGGAATTACGGCATAAACAGAATACCAATGGATGCCTTGGACTGGTGAGACTACAAAGCAAGGAGCCCGTCGTCATTCCAGCACAGCAGACAGTTGCTCTCTGTGGAAAAGCAAATGTGGAGTGCTTAACCACTAAAGAATGTGTTCTTCTGGAGCCCCCATCAAACTCTTCCCTTCCTGGAGGTGTTCTTTTCCGAAGAGGTGTAGTTCAAGTGCCATCGTTTCCAACGCAAAAGCTGAATGTCCAGCTACGGAATGAGTCTCATCGGGATGTAGTCCTGCAGCCAAATGCTGTGGTTGCTGAGATGCATGCCATCGAGAGTATCATCCCTCAAGAACGCGAGGTGAAATCTGTACCTGCTGGTCAGAGCTGTTCCGAAGCAGTGATTACTTTTGACTTTGGCGACTCACCGTTGCCCAAAGAGTGGAGGGATAGGATCAGTAAGAAGCTCAGTGATATGTCTGATGTCTTTGCGCAACATGACCTTGATTTTGGACGAACATCCAAAGTAAAGCATCACATCAAGCTGTTTGACGAAACTCCCTGTAAGCAAAGGGCACGCCCTATCCATCCTCATGACCTGGCTGCTGTCAGACGCCATTTGCAAGAGTTAAAAGAGTCAGGAGTCATCCGGGAATCTGAGTCTCCTTTTGCATCCCCAATCGTAGTCGTACGTAAGAAGAATGGCGACGTAAGACTATGTGTGGATTACAGGAAGCTTAATTCACAAACTGTGAAGGATTCCTACGCTTTGCCGAACCTTGAGGAGTCTTTTTCAGCCTTGACAGGTTCTCAATGGTTCTCTGTCCTGGACTTAAAGTCTGGTTATTACCAGATAGAAATGGAGGAGTCTGACAAGTACAAAACCGCTTTCTCTTGTCCCTTAGGATTTTGGGAATTTAATCGGATGCCTCAAGGAATTACCAATGCACCAAGTACATTCCAACGATTAATGGAAAAGTGTATGGAGGATCTACATCTCACAGAGGTCTTGGTGTTCCTTGATGACTTAATAGTGTTTTCCCAGACCCCTGAGGAGCATGAAGAACGGCTTCTAAAAGTACTGAGAAGACTAAGAGAGTATGGGTTGAAGTTATCCCCAGAAAAATGCAAGTTCTTCCAAACTTCAGTCCGGTACCTTGGCCACATAATTTCAGAGACAGGAGTCCAGACAGATCCTGAAAAGATCAGTGCTCTTAAGACCTGGCCAAAACCAAAGAACCTAAAGGAGCTAAGATCATTCTTGGGATTTTCGGGATACTATCGACGGTTCATCCGCGATTATTCCAAGATAGTGAAACCCCTAAATGAATTAACTGCTGGTTATGCCCCACTGAATTGTAAGACCATGAACAGTGAGTTGAAAGGAAGCTATTTTAACCCAAAAGAGTCATTTGGGAGCCGATGGACAACTGCTTGTGATGAAGCATTCAGCACAATTATCTCCAAACTTACTAGTGCACCTGTGCTTGGTTTTGCAGACCCGACCTTACCTTACATCCTCCACACAGACGCGAGCACCATAGGTCTTGGCGCTGCATTATATCAGGAGCAAGATGGAGAAAAAAAAGCCATAGCTTTCGCCAGTAGAGGTCTTTCCAGAAGTGAGTCTCGATATCCCGCCCATAAGTTGGAGTTTCTTGCTTTAAAGTGGGCAGTGACCGAGAAATTCTCTGACTACTTGTATGGCAATCACTTCTCTGTCATAACTGACAGTAATCCTCTTACTTACATCCTAACTTCCGCAAAGCTTGATGCCATAAGTTATCGTTGGCTGTCAGCGTTAGCTACTTTCTCCTTTGATCTGACCTACAGATCAGGGAAGCAAAACCAAGATGCGGATGGGCTATCAAGACGTCCCCATGGCGAGTTGATCAATGACATGGTATCACAAAAGGAACTTGAACGGATACAGCAATTCGCCGCCAAGCATCTGGGTGGAGATGAAGGTTTTGTCATGGACTGTGCTGTTGTACAAGCTGTGTGGGACAAGCATCTGGTTCAGAAAGGATGTGGAACTCCTCATGCTCTAGTGGAGTCCCTGGCAATGGAGCAGGATGCGATTCCTGGTTGCTTTACTCAAGACCTGACTGAAGATGAGTCTGCAGTACCTGGTTTAACTGACATAGACCTGAAACGTGAACAAAGGGAAGATGTGATTCTGAACCAAGTCATCAGTCACCTGGAAGAAGGTCAAATGCCGTGCCGGGCAGTGAGGTATGAATGTCCAGACATTTCCTTGTTGTTGAGGGAGTGGAACCGCTTGGAACTAAAAGATGGAATTCTGTACAGACGACGGCAGTGGGATGATCAAACAACTTACCAATTGGTGTTACCTGTTAAGTTCCGTGCTATGGTGCTGGAGAGCCTGCATGATCAGATGGGCCACATGGGAGTAGATCGCACCCTCGACCTTGTCCGTTCTCGCTTTTATTGGCCAAAGATGAGTGCTGATGTTGAGAGGAAGGTTAAGACCTGCGAACGGTGCGTGATGCGGAAAGCTTTGCCAGAGAGATCTGCCCCCTTGGTCAACATCCAGGTTACACGGGCCCTTGAGTTGCTCTGTATAGACTTTCTTTCCATCGAACCAGACCGAAGTAATGTCCAGAATGTACTTGTCATGACGGATCATTACACCAAGTATGCGGTCGCCATACCCACCAACAACCAGAAAGCCAGGACTGTGGCTAAGTGCCTTTGGGATGGATTCATTGTCCACTATGGTTTCCCGGAGAGGATACTAAGCGATCAAGGAGCCGACTTTGAATCCAAACTCATCAAAGAGCTTTGCGAGATGGCAAAAATTCACAAGGTACGGACAACTCCCTATCATCCTCGCGGTAATCCCGTTGAGCGCTTCAATAGGACACTCCTAAACATGTTGGGTACCTTGAAGGAACAGGATAAGTCACATTGGCACGACTTTGTGAAACCATTAGTGCACGCCTACAATTGCACAAAAAACGAGACAACTGGATTCACGCCTTATGAGCTCATGTTTGGGAGGCGACCCAGACTACCGGTCGATTTAGCCTTTGGGCTACCCGTAGAAAAACCTGTCCATGAGTCGCATTCCAAATATGTTCAAAGTCTCAAAGCCAGACTTGAGGAGAGTTACCGTATCGCCACTCAAAACACTTCAAAGTCTGCAAGAAGGAATAAGGACAGATTCGACAAACGAGTGAAAGAGTCAACTCTTGAAGTGGGAGATAAAGTCCTAGTGAGGAACGTCCGAATCAGGGGAAAACATAAACTCGCAGACAAGTGGGAATCTACTATCCATATAGTAGTGGAACGAGTAGGAGACCTGCCAGTTTATAAAGTTCGTCCACAAGATAAGGATGTTCCTCTACGAGTGTTGCACAGGGATCTACTATTACCTTGTGGTTTCCTTACTTCTTCTGAGGAGAGTGTTCCCGACCCAGTAAACATCTCCAAGCCTAAGACACGAAGCCAAAGAAAGAGAGAACTGTTAAATGAGGAACAATCAGATTCAGAGGATGAAATTTGCATATTCAGTAGAATTCCTGTTGGAAAAACAAAGATTATCTATGCATATGACACCACGAAGTCAAAAGCGGCTGATGGGAAAGAAAAAGACTTACCTCAGGGATCTGACTTACCTCAGGAACCAGAACTACCTCATGAAACAGAATTACC
Organism: Squalius cephalus; assembly: GCF_949319135.1. NCBI lineage: Eukaryota > Metazoa > Chordata > Actinopteri > Cypriniformes > Leuciscidae > Squalius > Squalius cephalus. The sequence continues at coordinate 31,019,890 of NC_137126.1, forward strand.
CCAGACTGTGAACGGTCCAGCTAACATTCTTCCACTGGATGAAAGTTTAGGAGAGGTGACAGAAATGTATGAACCTGCAGATCCTGAAGTACAAGAAACTATACCAACAGGAAATGAAATTGAAGGAGGATACTTACCTTCATCCGATCCAACTGGTGATGAGGAGGAAAAAGATATATCCACGGATGCTCAAGATCTGGAAGAAGAAACAGAACCAGTTAATGCATATGCAAGATCAAGTGTAGATCAAAATCTAAGAAGATCAAACAGGGTCCAAAAACCTCCAAAGAAATTCCATTACCCACAGTTGGGTAATCCCCTTACCTCAGTAGTCCAAAACTTGTTCCAGTCATTGAGTGAGGCAGTAGTTAATTCAATGAGTCTTGCTGATATACCTATAACTGATTTAGTGCTGCCCAAGAGTTACTGAAGGGTCAAGTACAGGACAAAACGCAAAGAGACTTGCTTATCTTTAAGAGGGGAGAATGTAACCCTTTATAATTAAACAAATTAATTATAAAGAGGAATTAAATAAAGAGTTGTTAAAACTAACCAGAAATTATTAAAGAGTGCAAGAAAAATTATAAAATCAAAAAGAAACGCATTTCAGTGTGATGATTGACATCTTAATGATTGTCCAATTGCGTGAGATTTATTGTTGATGTCCCGCCCCACCACGTTAGTTTCTGTATGGGGGAAGCCATTTTACATTCTCTGCGTTACTGCGAGACGAGCAGCAGCATAACTTTTTGTAAAAGTTCAGATCGACAGAGAGGATTGAAAAAGAGACATTTATATGATCTATTTTCTTTGGATTTGGTGAGTACACATTTTGAAATGTGTAAACTTTCATAAATGTAATTAATTGTGTACAGATGTGTTTAAATTGAGAGAGAGTGAAAACGTATTTCTTTGTTGGTATGAAATGCTGATAAGGTCTGATGTTAACGAGCAAAAAGTTATGTAATGGTAAGAGTATGTGTATATGAGTTCGTAATGTTCATATTTTGTTGTTGATCATATTGAACAAGTGATTTTCTTTCTTTAAGTTGCATAATGTTATCTAAGCTGTCTAATTACGATTGAAGTGTAGCACAATATGTTCAATAGGATAACAAGTGCTACTAATTATTGTTGTTAACCTAAAAGCAGTGAACCTAATGTGTATTGTGAACTAAATACTGCCTGTTACATATTCAGGTCGGGTTTTTTTTGTCCTGCTGGAACTGCGTTCATTTCGGCGCAACGATCTAAGATGGCGAGCCTTCCCAGTGAGATGAACATTGAATGATTTCAGATTTGAGTTCAAATCAACACCTGTGGATTCGGGTAGGAAAGTTCTGATTGCCTGATAGTTTTTTTTTCCTAAACAGGACTGAGCTTTGTTTTTGAAAGACTGCTCAGAGTATTTTATTTTTCTGCACAACAGATTTTTTCTTTGAAACTATAGAATCATTTTACGATTCTAAGGAACTTTGGATTCTCTGAACTGAATCTTTTGAATCGAATCTTTTGAATCGAATCTTTTGGATTGAATCTTTTGAAACGAATTTTTGAATCTGAGCCTCTAAACGAACTTGAACTGAACTTTTCAAACAACCTTTTGAACTGATTCATTGAACTGCTGTCTACTTGAACTGTTTATTTGTATTTTGTTCAATTCGTTTGAGTTTATTTTTGAATGTGATTCAGTGAGTTGTCAACATTTACAATTGTGACCATTTGTAAAGGTTTATAGGGTTGTATTTGATATTGATTTTGAAGGTGTAGTATTTTAGGATATTCTTATAGCCTAGAGGGTGCATCCAACTAATTGAACGAACAGAGTCAAGTGAAATTGTTCATTGATTGTGAATTTAATCCATATAACTGTGGTTTGATATTGATCAAAAGACTGTCACAAATTGTTTATTTAATTTATTTCAATTTATTTTATTTTTTGAATATCAACAATTACTTCCAATCATTCATTTAAATACAAAGATTTACTTTATTATTTAACCAGTGTTGTCATTATTACACCTCCATAGTCGAACCTACTGGCCTATAGTGAATATTAGTAACAAGTTCAATATTATTTGACGTGTGCTACATTTACAATTCAAAACCCAATAAAAATATTTGAATAATAATAATACACACTACAGCCTAAAGTGTGAGACACGTTTCTGGACGTAACAGGCGAAACTAGTGTTTTTCCTTGATGCCTCGCCACAGCCAATCATGCTACATGCTTATTGGCTCACTGCATTGACGAGATTAATCCCTTAGGTATCGAAATTTGGTACTGAAAGACGAGATTATTTGATACTCGATGGTATCAAGGCAATTCGGTCGGTGCCTAAAAAGTATCGAACTTGATACCCAGTCCTACTTACAGTTCCATCTTTCTTAGCAACAGGGACAACTGGAGTTGCCCAGGGACTCCAGTCAACCTTTGAAAGTATTCCTTCAGCTTCCAAGCAATTCAGCTCCGTTTCCACTTTCTGGCGAATAGCATAAGGAACGGACTGCACCTTGTGAAACTTGGGTACTGCGTTCTCATTCAGGGTTATCTTTCCCTTGATATGCTTCAGAGTTCCTATTCCCGATTGAAACACAGCTACAGCCCCATCCAGCACGACAGTATTCAGTATTTGGAGAAAAGGGAGTTTTGCCCATCGCGTCTAGCAGACGTAATATGACTGACTGTTCAAAAGGGAACTGAATTGTTCTGCAGTGAGCAGCGGTTTTGGTGTTAGATGCTCTTGCAATACTTTCAAAATGTTGTCAAAACTAAGATCGGCAGGCTTTGTGGGAGCAGTGAGGCTTCTCAGCAGTGCACAAGCTTTACCTCCTATCGCACTAAACAACACCCGCTTGTCACCCTCAATGTCATTAGCTTTGAAATACTGCTTGTTTCGTTCACAGTACAAAGTCCAATTATCTGTAACATTGTCAAATGTATCAATCTTTGTGATATATCCTGTCATCTTCCTTATTTCACTTACTGTCACTGAATCTATCCCTCATTCTCCGTGATACTGAGTTTCTTCTCTCTTTATCACTTCTCCCAAGAAAAAAAAACAAAAAAAACGCCCATCCAGAAAAAAAAACTAGGAGACAGTGCGTCCATATAATATTCAAAAATCCTAGTCGAGAACTATTGTGTTTGTTTATTGTTTGTTTATTGTTGAAACAACACAAATAAGAGTCGTGACAACGATGGGCAGTTCTTTGTTTTACTGAGCAATAACTGAATCACAAACTCTGTGAACACAAGTGTCTCTTTTGACAATTATCTGGCCAACCAAATTCTAACCCAGAATTAATCTAGAGTGACCAAACAGTGCTTATTCCTAAATTTACTCTGAGTGTATTCAATTCAATACACTACATAGATGACCCCAAATCTTGTCTTTACTGTACTCATTTATTGTAATTTGTTGGCATATTTGTACTTATGGTGTCTGCAGCAACACTTCCCTGCTTTCTAAAGCTGTGAGCGTGTTAAATGTGTTGGCTGGCAGATTTCCGGTGGATGATTGCTTTGATCACAGTGACAGCAGCAATGTCACAGTTGACAAAACACACTCAGAGAAAATGCAACTGAGCATGTCGCAAGATCATTAAAATCTGATGTTGCCCTAAAAGGCTGATTTTGAAATGGCTTTAGAACTTTCAATGTAGACTTTCCACTTTCCTTATGAATGATTGTGTGTTACCTTTTGTTTTCTTCAGTTGTGTTACTTGTGTTAGTTGTGCAACATGCATGGGTCAGACAGGATTCTCCCAAAAACAGTCGAGAATATAGTGAACTTTGACTACTGCTCAAATTATTAAGGGATATGCATGCTCTAACAAGTGATTCAACATAAACAATGTGCCTTACTAACAATAAATATTTTTGGAAATGTCTGCAATTCAATGTGCATCGCAAGGCATACATCGCAAGGCATACTCCATACTCCTATTGTTTCTATAACGAAAAGAACCAGTGAATACACATTACATTTATAATAATTTTATTGTGAACTATTTCATATGCTGTTTTTTAACGCAGGGTTTTATTATTTTTACATAAGCATACATTGATATTGTTACTTCATTTCCTCAGGTTACGCAACACATATTTTAACTTTAGCTAACAAACAGTAGCTAACTACTGTATGTTGCAGATTTTCAAGAAATCAACATATGTTTAATTATAGAATAACTTGATGTAATTTAAATCTGCATTCAAAGCATTATTTGGCACAAAAACTATGACAATTGTTTGTGAAGTGTGACAACATTAAATATACAACTAATAAACCTAGAAGACACTGGAGACTATGAACATAAACATTCATATTATAATACTACATACTTAAAATTATTAAACGAAATATTTCATCATAAAAACACAGGGACTTCTGAGGGTTAATATTATTATTGCTTTAGCATTTCAGCATAATTGTTGTAAATAATTATGATTGGCTTATTCTCACCCTCTTGAAGTGTAGTGCATTTAATGGAGTGCTGTTGTGAATGTTTTAAGTGCTGTGTGAATATCTTAAAATAAAAGTTTGAGTGAGTGCCTGTTGTTTGAATGTTGCTATTATGCTATTGTTAAAGTAGTTAAGTTAGTGACATTGTTTCTTTCAATTACTCTCCAGCACTTTACACAACTGCCTACATTTACATAATGGTGGTGTTCTGTATCCAGTCAAGGTAAAATATTCAAGAGAAAGTTGGATAGATACTATTTATCCTAAGCACCAGAAAAAAATAGTTAGAATAATACTAGATTAATATAATGATGTTATGAACAAGTGCTGAAGTTTGCTGGTCCCTGATGTCATCAGTTTGACTATAACAGTTTGCATGGCACATTTCAGTGCTGACTGTTTTGTGAATGTGAACCCATCACAGTAATGCAGTACACTGAACCCGACAGTAAACGTCTAAGTAATTGTGTTATGACTATTTTGGTGCAAGACACCTTGACTAACGTTTTAAGGCGTCTTGAGAGCCCACGTCTCTCACCGAATTTTAATATATGCACTCCAATGTTGTTACATTCTATATTTCTAGTTAACAAAATAATGATTGAAATTATAATGGATTTTGGCAATGCATTCAACTTTTAACACTGCTCAAAGCCCTTCACATTGAGAGGTGTCAGGACTCGGGTTTGATCTCCCTTCTGTTTCCTTCCTCTTTCCACATGCATTTGTGCACAGCTGTTTGTGTTTTGCGCTCACCTGTCTCCCCTTATTGCTTGATTTCTCCTCTATATCTATTCTTCCTTTCCCTTTGTTCTCTGCCAGTGTGTTCTTTGCTGTTCACCTGCCCATTTTCTCTTGTCTAGTTTTGTTATTTTATTTGTTTTTTTCTTTTCTTTTTATCTCACAGATTTTTTCTCTACCCATTTGTGTTGCGGTTCTCTGTTCCTCTCCAGAATTCACTGGTCTCGGACTGCTCTATCGCTGCTGACCATTTGGACTGTTACTGGTGCTGGAGTTTGAAGTTTCCTGGGTTACCGTTTGCCTCTCTGTACTTTTTCTGCTGTGAACTCCTGCACAATATAGACCCTCAGACAACCGTTGTTGTTTTTCCTTAGCAGAAAGATGCATTCTGCCAATCTGCATGGGCTCTACACTATCCAATGGTTAAGGTATCTGGGAAGCAGAAGGATAATCGAAAAGTTCTTCCCGTTGCCTGGATAACTGTCCCCAGAACACGACGATGTAACTCCATTCTGGAATTAAGACGAACGGCAATGTCGATGAGATCATCCAGATCTTCTGGGGGATCACAAGCATAAATTTCATCTTTAATATAATCAATGAGCCCATCCAGGAACTGTGCCACCAGCACCTCGGGATTCCACTGACTGGTGGCTGCGTGAGTTCTAAATTCAATAGCATAATCTGCCACCAATCTCTTGCCTTGTCGAAGAGCTGCCAATAGCCTTGAGGCCTTCTTTCCAAACAGATAGACCAAAAACTTTGATCATTTCGGCTTTGAAGAGTTGGAAATCAAAAGCTCTGGGATTGAGCTCTGAGCTCCACAAATCCCTTCACTCGATTGGGAATGTTCTCTTTTATTCTGGACGGCAATGGCAGTGACTGTAACATTGAGCGAATTTTGTAGTATTAAACACGTATTTATACCGATTTCATCAGGCTCCGAAAATTCTTCAAAAAGAGCACAAAGAATGGCCTTCTCAGCTGCCATAGTTGCAAATCTTGCGTCATCAGAACAGGGTGTTCAACGCACCACCGTTTCCATTTAAAATACGTTTTGAAGCTTTTTGTCGGGGCTGAACGCAGCCCAGGTCAGATCATTTGTGTTCTCGTTTTTGTCTTTTTTTTTTTTTTTCTTCACACTTTGTTCTAATGCATCAAATGAAACACAATACAACCGAAAAATAAAACATTTTTGTAAACATTAGCTACCATTTGTTAAGTTCTCAAACGTTTTAGAGTATCGTACCCCCTAAGGCTTTTGACATCCTTCTGTGTACCCCCTCTCTGCAGTCACACCTTTTTCAGTAAGGGGTAATATTTGCCCTCTTAAATCGATTTTTCCAGTGCATTTTTACCTTTATAATATTTACCTGCTAGAAATACATGCTCAGTTTTAATGTTATTTTAAGGTGGGGTAGAATTAATTAAATGAACGCAAAACTCAGCATTTTGTTCGCGCACCCCCTTCTGTCACCTCACATACCCCCAGGGATAGGGGAGAGCGAGGCACAACCTAATGCGGGGCTAGTTGTAGCACCCTTGTTTTAAATACTTCCACACATGCTAGCATGACGAAACTTAGTGTATTTACTAGATGCCATATCAACACTCTATATAGAAAACATTGCGCCAAAATTAAAATCTTTGGAAGATACCAAAGTCTCCGGCACGGACACCACCGGCACGGACACCGCCGTCTCCGGAAAGGACACCACTGTCTCCGGAACGGACACCAACGACTCCGGCACGGACACCACCGTCTCCGGAACGGACACCAAAGTCTCCAGCACAGACACCAACGACTCCTGCACGGACACCAACATCTCCGGAACGGACACCACCGTCTCCGGAAAGGACACCAATGTCTCTGGAACGGACACCAATGTCTCTGTCACGGACACCACCCACCGTCTCCGGCACGGACACCATTGTCTCCGGAACGGACACCAACAATTCCGGCACGGACACCACAGTCTCCAGCACGGACACTACCGTCTCCGGAAAGGACACCACCGTCTCCGGCACGGACACCGGAACGGACACCACCGTCTCCGGAAAGGAAACCAATGTCTCCGGCACGGACACCACCGTCTCCGGCACGGACACCAAAGTCTCTGGAACGGACACCAACGTCTCTGGGACGGACACCACCCACCGTCTCCGGCATGGACACCATTGTCTCCGGAACGGACACCAACAATTCCGGCACGGACACCACAGTCTCCGGCACGGACACCGGCATGGGCACCACCGTCTCCAGCCTGGCACGGACACCACCGTCTCCTGCACGGACACCAACGACTCCGGCACGGACACCAATGACTCCGGCACGGACACCAACATCTCCGGAACGGACACCACCATCTCTGGCAAGGACACCAACCTCTCCGGGATGGACACCAGAGACTCCGGCACGGATACCACCATCTCTGGTACGGACAAGTGCACGGACACCGGCGTCTCCGGCACGGACAAGTGCACAGACACCACTGTCTCCGGCACGGACACCACCGTCTCTGGAACGGACATCACAGTCTCCAGCACGGACACCAACGTCTCCGGAAAGGACACCAACGTCTCTGGCACAGACACCAACGTTTCCGGAATGGACACCAACGTCTCCGGCACGGACACCAACATCTCCGGAAAGGACACCAACGTCTCCGGAACAGTCACCAACGTTTCCAGCAACGTTTCCCCTCATGCAGACATGTTTGAATGCTAGTGTTTTACGATAGGACTTCAGTCTGTAATCTCTGTCCAACACGTTCTTCTCTGGACCTCAATCTCTGCATGTGTTGTCAGTTTACGTGCATTTGGGAATTACTTTATTTTCACAACCACATTATTTCTAAAAAAATGTTTATGGTGATTGCACTAGATTTGTAATGAGACATGTTTTGCAGTTTTCCATCAAACCAAAAAAGCTTGAAGTTTAAACTTTTGAAAGTGAAAAAATGAAGACACAAGTATTGTCATTTTACTATAAAAATATTGAATATGCTATTAATAATTGATTTTTCATTTATGTTTATTTTATAGTGCCGTTGTATTATAGTTTCCAGCACGGACACCAATGTCTACAGAACAGACACCAACGACTCCGGCACGGACACCGGCACGGACTCCACCGTCTCCGGCACGGACACCACCGTCTCTGGCCTGGCACGGACACCAACATCTCCGGAATGGACACCACCGTCTCCTGCACGGACACCAACGACTCCGGCACGGACACCAACATCTCCGGAACGGACACCACCATCTCCGGCAAGGACAACAACCTCTCCGGGATGGACACCAGTGACTCCGGCACGGATACCACCGTCTCCGGTATGGACAAGTGCACGGACACCGGCGTCTCCAGCACAGACAAGTGCACGGACACCACTGTCTCCAGCACGGACACCACCGTCTCCGACACGGACACCAACGTCTCCGGCACGGACACCAACGTCTCCGGCACGGACAACAACGTCTTTGGAATGGACACCACCGTCTCCAGCACGGACACCACCGTCTTCGGAAAGGACACCAACGTCTCCGGCACAGACACCAATGTTTCCGGAACGGACACCAACGTCTCCGGAAAGGACACCACCGTCTCCGGAAAGGACACCAACGTTTCCGGAACAGACACCAACGTCTCCGGCACGGACACCAATGTCTCCAGAACAGACACCAACGACTCCGGCACGAACACCGGCACGGACTCCACCGTCTCCGGAAAGGACACCACCATCTCCGGCACAGACACCACAGGATGAGATCTCACAGATGTTAGCCTGCAGTACTGACTCTATCACACACATACAGTTGAGGTCAAAAGTTTACATCACATTGCAGAATTTGAAAAAACTTTAAAAAAAATACATTTTTAAATTTTAAATTTCATTTAAATTCTTCATTGGACTACTGAGAATGTCTAAACAAGTGCGAGGAAGGAAAAGACTAACAGACTGCATAGCAGTACCCTTTAATATCAGTTTCTGCCAGTTTTAGAATGCTTTCATTATTGTGTTTGCATATGCCATCAACCCTTCTCCTCCAGGACTTGAGAAGAAAATAAGCACTAGAGCAACTCTGCATTTTTTTCCAATCTATTACTCTCTTTCTCTCCCTTACCCTCTTTGCAGTATCCTTGAAGCAGAAACATCAGAAGATACCCAGAATATGTGACATACATTTTCCAGAAAGGCTTAACAGCCCCTCATGCAGACATGTTTGAATGCTAGTGTTTTACGATAGGACTTCAGTCTGTAATCTCTGTCCAACACGTTCTTCTCTGGACCTCAATCTCTGCATGTGTTGTCAGTTTACGTGCATTTGGGAATTACACTTTATTTTCACAACCACATTATTTCTAAAAAAATGTTTATGGTGATTGCACTAGATTTGTAATGAGACATGTTTTGCAGTTTTCCATCAAACCAAAAAAGCTTGAAGTTTAAACTTTTGAAAGTGAAAAAATGAAGACACAAGTATTGTCATTTTACTATAAAAATATTGAATATGCTTATAATAATTGATTTTTCATTTATGTTTATTTTATAGTGCCATTGTATTATAGTAATATATTATTGTCTTATGAATAAAAATAATACTTTTCTAGACTTAAGAGACTTTTCTTATAGTAATCAGCATTTTTTTTTTTACATTTAAACACTAATGCAATCAAGAGTAGTTATTTTAATCACAAGCGATACATGCTTTTCATCAGTATTCAATCTACAATCTGAATTCAATTACAAGTTGTTTTACTTAATATAATATGCGTTCAATTTCACTGTGCGATTGCATTAAGAGATTCATGTCATTTGTCAAAACACATTCCTTGTCACTGATGAAGTTAAAGCACCTCAGTCAGCATATAACAATCATCAGACACAATGTGCATTTCATTAATTCTGAGTAGTAATGAGAAGCAAAAAAATTAACAGTAGCAAAAAAAAAATACCTCTTTAAGAATCAGCAGAAGGTTAAGTCTCTCTCTCTTTCTAATTAATAGGACTTAAAGTAATCCTCTAATGGAGAACTGGCATTTCTCTCCCTTATCTAAAGAGTTTTAGAGATAATCTAATAATGGAAGATTTGTTGCTCTTATCAAGTCCTCCCTCAGGAAGCCCTTGTCATAAGTGCTGAAGTGCCGGCTCTCATTTTTGCTTGCTGCATGGCATTGTCATGGGAAGGCTTACCATTTACTTCTTCTTCTCTCAAAAATGCCATATGCCATTGGGACATATTGCTTTCTCATGGGTGTTGTGTTTCTCTAAGTAGAGGGAATCAGAGCAATTTTTCAACAATGTTTTGTGTCCACTCAATGAAGAAATGGTTGTTTTAAGGGCATTTAAAAGGGTATGTCTATAATTCCAATCTCCAATTCCAGTTCTCTCATTGTTGGTTCTTCTGGACTTACCTCATTTTTTAATACTGAATAGGCTTAATTCATGGTCTGTCTGTTCGTCAGTCTTAAATCAGAACGTTTAGACAAAGACAGTGGCATGTGAACATTTGTACTGCAAAAGCCAGCAAAACGAAGGTATCGACATTCTTCTCAGATACAATCAACACATTCAATAAACAAAATGTATTTATTAGTTTTATTTAATATATATATAGGCTATTAAGTCAATATTTACAGTCACATATAGTCTCCTATATTTTAAACAACAGAGATGAGCAGTATTTTTTCTTGTAATGATGCACAAAGCCATACAAATATTGAAAGGTGGAGAAAAACATAACTCCCACATTCCATAAATAAACATTTTTTGCTGTTTTCAGTATAAAAATGCAAAGTAGTGTTCAGTGAATTGACTCTGATACCAGGTTTGTACACACAAACTGTCACACAAGGGAGGACATCTGTTAAACAATCACAAAAATAAGTAAGCCCAGACAGTATTCAAATATGACATCATGCGGTTTCATAGATTTGACATTCCATGTACAAACACCATCCCAATGAGTTCAAACACAAAGATTATATAGCACACAATTACGGTTTGATAACACCACCATATAACAGATATTCACTCTTTACCAGCCAGACTCTGCCCAGATTAAATGTTCACAGTCACTGAAACATCTTGAACAAATGTATCTATAACATTGACCTTGTCAGTATGTTTCGAAGGAAAATTCCTACAGCATAGTTCTTCTTCTAGGGGGTCCCAAAGCCAATTGTCAATAGCTTACTCTTGGAATATGTTAAAACAGAAGGTGATGTGTTTGGAGACCTTAGTCTTAAATAATCTACAAACATATCAAAACAATACACACAGCAGTTTTAGAATAACTTATTAAGGGTACAAGGATGTTAATTGACAGTAGTGTAATTTCCATTATTTCTCCCATTTACTTGTCTTGTATATACTTGTCGTTAAAATTAGCAATGCAGTTATTGCATGGACAGAGTAGCCTGGTGTTGGTATCTCAAGATTTCAATAACTCTCCAGTGCACTCTTACTTTTTGTATGACCAACTAAATCAATGAAAGTGACAATGAAATCAAAATTGATCATTTTTAATTTTGTGGAATATTGCAGTGTTTTTTAATAAATGATGTATCCGTGCACATCACAGTTCATTGATAGGGCCCAATGTGTCTTCTAATCTTTAATCAATATAACTTCCCCTCGCAAAAACATCTCTTTTCTGACTGATGACGTGTGCACTGGTGCGAGGACAAGACAATAACAGGAGATCACAGCAATTAGCAAACGACAGTGAGCCAATCAATTCATGATGGACAAAATCAAGTCCCGCCGACAAAATCAAGAAGCCGTTTCACTTGGATATACAGTACGTCACAATAAGAAAGAAGAGAGGATCGTTTCATGCTAACTTTAACCACAAGTATGTTGCCACTTGATAGATGAAAGTAAGCTCCAAAGAGCTGAAACAGGAACATTTCCCATTCAATACAGAAGAAACAGAACTGGTTTCAGACCAGGTGCCATGGGCTGCTACACACTATCAAAATACTTGTGCAGATTTCTGCTCTTAAAGATGCTGTGCTGCATTTGGAGTTCAGACAGCACTCACATTGTGTGTAGCCGATAGGCACAAGCCCTTTTACCCAAACTGGACAAATAGGGGTGTAGTAGACAGGGGGGAAGGGGGGACGGGGGGACGGGGGGATAAAAGATTTCGGGCACAGTTGCTTATGCGATGATGGGAAATAGCTTGCTGACAACACAGCTTAATGCTCATTGGTTAAACAACCATGATGATTTGTTCTCTTCCAAAATGTTTAATTTTCTAAACCTGATATCATGTTTTAATTTATGTAAATTATGTGTGAATATTCTTAAACTCTCTGCATGAGATAAGTAATTGATGACATATTCCTAAAAGAAATCTAAAATACATGTCTTTATTAAACTAAAAATGGATGGAGAACGCATCTTTGGTATAGGAAAATTAATTAACCTACTAACCGCTACTTTAGATGACTTGTTCATCATTTTCATATAAAAGCAACGGAATTTAGATTACATCCATAGAATTACAAGAAGTGAGAACTATCCGTCGAATGCATAGGCCTATATTTCACTCCTTACCTGACTGTAGCGATCTACTTGACTACATTTCAGGTGAGGCACATCTCAATTGAGCCTGTTGTCACTTGAATATGTAGAAACATCTTTTTCCTGAGCAACCAATGAATGCTGCCATTACCGATTCTAATTTCCCCTGAACTGATGTCCTATTCTGGTCTCCATATGAACCCGTGTTAATACCGGGTAAAAAGAGCGACTGAATTAATTAAACTTTTTGAATACTTATTTTAAATGAATAAAAACGAGCTCAGTTTAATAGCTGCCACAACAACAGCAATAAACTAAAATAATTCCTGAAATTAATTGATTAGTGCACCACAAAACCTGAAAAGAATATCTGTTTCTGTCACCAATGCATCACATGTCAATGACTTATGAGAGATAATGAGCATGGCAGCACTTACTGTATGTGAGTAAGGTATAGGAGTGCTCCTATAATGTGGACAAATAGCCCTCTGAACTTCACTGCGATTCAGAGCTGTATGTAGGATATGTTATCAACATAACTTTGGGCCACTTCATGTCATATACCCACTCATTTAACTGTTTGAGGACATTCTCTGTTGAGACTCTGCAGTGTCAGAATGACTGTCTTTAACAAAGTGTCAGCACTACAGAACCATATGCTTTTTCTAGCCATTTTAATAGGTTTAATGTTACATTATCTTCTAGGAAAATATGCTAATTTGACCAGAAACACTGGAGAATGGAAGTCAGGTGAAACTTCCGTGTTCAGAAAAAGGATGATAGACCTGAAGGTTTTTGATGCTACTGTGGATGACATATGTGGGAATCATGTATAAATGCATCACATATCAACTCACTCCTTCGATGTTGGGACTGTTTCCAGATTCTAAAGAACAATAAACTGAATGTCAATGTAGAACGTCGTGCGAATGCCAGCACTGGAGACATTTAACAACTTTGAAATAGAGAGAGACAAAATTAGATGTTTTTCTTCCTGTATAATTTTCCTGTCCACTGTGTGACAGTATGTCAAAATAATGTTGTTTATAGGCCTACATTATCCTATAGCATCTTTCTTTGTTGAGATGAATATCTTCCAATGGTAACATTAGCAGCGCCGACATCCAACAAATATACTGTCAAATATGTCCCCAATAATAGGGCTTTAAAGACATGATTATGCTGTCACAACACACTGACATGACAAGTAGGCTGACACCCCACACTGCTTTTCACTTTTACAAAAAATAAAGTTGCTCATAATGACCATCAACAAGTAACACATTTCAACAAGGACCTGCTTCTCTCTCTAACTATTGTTCTCTGTCTGATGCACATTATGCAATAAGCAGTGGCGGTATAATGATAATTATTCCTTTTGTAATTTGAGCATTAGATAATGTAACATTCATTATGTATATGCTTTGCTCTCGTAGAACATCTCACGTACAAAATAGATTGTTCGCATGATTATTCATTGTTTACACATCATTGCAAATCATAGTAAGATGCAGAATTGCATACAAGAGGATTACCAAACTGAAAAGTTTCACACCAAGAAAAAGACTTATAGCATCAATACATTGTGTGCCAAGTATATCACTTTGTAATCAACAGCCAGGTTTACATTAGAAACACAGACAATAAAATTTCATTTTAAAGTGAGGTCTTTTTTCTACACATACAACATTGACAGCGTAGATTCTCATTCGCCAAAAGCAAAACTGTGAAATATGCATAAATGTCAGATGCAATAACCAGACACAGTTTGAATACTTGCCATTCCCTCGTGGATGTGTTTCTTGACTCATTCCACATATAAGACCGTTCAAGTTCTCATGGTTTCTGACCGCTAATGCCATTTTTTTAAGGCACAGCTCTTGTTCAGCAGCTCATTTTCATTGAGTTTTTGAGTCTGAAAAGATCCTCAGGCACTGTCCCCCATGTCAGGGCACAAACTGTTGAGTGTTTGTGAAAATAACTGGAAAAATGGCCTTCCTGTTACAGTCAACTATTTTATGCTAATACAGATTCATAGTTATGATGCTTCTCACAGACCAAGACCTACTACATTCACCATGTAAACACGCCAGCAAGAGACCTGCAAGTTTTGCTGCTGGCATTTATTCAATGTTGGTTAATAAGTAAACATGTTGAGCAGGCAATAAAAAAAATTATATAAAAGGTAACTCAAAGAGAAGAAACTGAACAGGCCATTTTGACAAAATGGTGTAATTTTACCATCCAGATCTAGAGATGCAATAGAAATCCCCCTCAAATATCCCCTGTTCAGGTACTTCAGTCAGTTTCAGATGTGGCTTAGAATCAAAACTTTTTCCATGGGAATATCTGTATTAGTTGTGGTCTTGACATTTGGTGTAATTTTATATGAACCTCAGGGTGTATTCCTCAGATTAAACCGGGTGTAAGCGCAAACATCCATGAATGACATTGTGCATAATTTGGCATCCAGTAAGATGTAATTTCATTTCTCATCTTATTAAGTCAAAGCTAGGTCCACAAAATGGCCTTGTTTGTGTTTGTCAAACATTGCTGAATATTAAACCCTCCAGATCAGACTGCCTTTCTGGAATGATTATTGTCTTAAAATTTCATGTGAGAAAAGGCAGAGCACATCCTTGCCTAGAAGATGAAAGAGATGAAATGATATGAAAGACGAACTCATGGTGCCCCCCCCAGCAGTAAAACAGTCAAAGAGAAGGGAAAAATCATCTGAGTGCACAGTACCTTTGAACAGGTTCCATGAAGATCATTAAGCACCTATAAATCATACATTACCTGTGAAGAAAAACAGACAAACAGTGGTTACATTTAAATCGTTTAACACCCTGAATTTTGACCTGCTCAAGTACATGCCAGTTTAAAAGTGTGGAATTTCAGTATGAAACTAGGGAATTTGCCATGCACAAATTCTGTTGAATAATGTAATTTAAGATAACTATCTCTTGAATATTTTCTCAGATCAAAAGAGAAGCCTTTCACCGAACTTTAACAATATTTAAATATTTTAGATAAAATATGTAATTCTGTATTTTATATACGCGACTATTCAAAAGTTTGTAGTTGGTAAGATGTTTTTTTGTTTTTAAAAGAAGTGTCTCACACCAAGGTTGCATTTATTTGATTACAGAACAGCAAGAACTTGAAATATTCTGAAATATTTTTACATAAAAAAAAAACTGTTTTCTATTTTATTATACTTTAAAATGTAATTTATTGCTGTGATGCAAAGCTGAATTTTCAGCAGCTATTACTCCAGTCTTCAGTATATATTGTAATATACCGATTTGCTGCTCAAGAAACATTCCTTATTATTATCAACGTTGAAAACAGTTGTGCTGCTTAATATTTTTGTAGAAATCTTGATTTTCTTCTTTGATGAATAAAAAATGTCAAACAAACAGACACACAAGTTTCTCTAACACACACACGCACACACACACACACACACACACACACACACACACACACCTTCTCCAGATCTTCCATGATCAGATCCTGTTCTTTTATGTTCTCCTTGCCTGAAGACTGGCTTCTGTCACCATTGCCCACAGACACCAGCTCTTGGATGAGCCCTTGTCCTGGTCTGGGACCCCCAGCCTCCAGTGCACACTCCTTGATCATCGGCAAGCTGGCAGGCAATACAGCATTCCCCTGCAGTCGGTGAGAGTAGCTTCTCCTCTTCCCCGAAAGGGCTGAGCAGAGCTGAAACTTAAAGGCCGCCTTGAAACCTTTACGGAAGTTCTCATTGAAAAACCCATAGACTATGGGATTGACGCTGCTGTTACAGAACGCCAGCCAGTGAGCCAGAGGATAAAAATAGATATTAATGACGCGATGCTGATGCTCACTCAAGCTTGCGTAGTCGCTCAGCATCATGAGAGCCCACAATGGTAACCATGACAGGATGAAGAGCAGGGCCACCACTAGCAACATTTTAATGACCCGCTTCTTTTTCCGGGATACCAGTTGACGACTTTCATTTCTGCTATATTTTCCAGAGCCAGAACCGGAGCCTGAGGTCCCAACTTGGCTCACAGCGGCAGGCATTGATGTTTTGAAGAGTGTGATTCCAATCCGAGCGTACATAATGACAATCAGGGTCAAAGGTGCCAAATAAATGTTAGCGAATAGAACTGTGGTGTAAATCTTGCGCATCTCCTGATTTGGCCAGTTTTCACGGCACCAGTAGAAGGGTTGCGTGGTGTTGCCATCACTTAGCAAGATGGAGACCCTGTGCTCTTTGGTGACCTGTAGCATAACACCAGACGGACACATGATGGAGATAGCCAGAACCCAGATGATGACAATGATAAGGGTGGAGGTGGAGATAGTGAGCTTCTGTTTGAAGGGATAGACAATGCAGCGGAATCTGACACATTAATATAAGGAAAAGGAAGGACATATTAAAAGGAGAAAAGAAAAGAGATGGATGACAGAAAACAGAGCAGAGGTAATTGAGTCAGAAACAGAAAATAAGTGTTTCAAGAAAGTGTTTTTTAAGAAAAATAAATACAATAAATAAAAAAATAAGCATTTTAAAAGTTTACCATTTTAAAACTATCATTCAGAAGTTAGGGGTCTGTAAGATTTTTATTATATATATAAAAAATAAATTAATAGGCCTACTTAAATGTCATTCTTCTGCACAATTGTTTTCAAATGTTTTCTTGAACACCAAATAAGCACAGAATGATTTCTGAAAGATCATTTGACACTGAAGACTGAAGTAATAGCTTTGCATCTCAGAAACAATTTACATTTTAAAATATATTTAAAAAAAGAAAACAGTTATTTTAAATTGTAATAATATTCCACAGTATTAGTTTTTTTTTTGTTGTTGTTTTTTTTTACAGTATTTTTTTATCAAATAAATGCAGCATTGGTGAGTGACATCTTTCAAAAGCATTTTTTTTTTAAATCCCCAAATTTTGAATGGTAGTGTATATATAATAATTGTCCTGAAAAAAAAAAAAAAAAAAAAAAAAAAAAATGAATCAGAAAAATAAAATATTTTGACAACAATACTTTTTTGCCCACCTGTCCACAGCGATGGCCACTAAAGTGAAGACAGAGGCGGATACCGATATTCCCTGCACCATCCCACTCAGCTTACACACCAAACTGCCAAAAGGCCAGCCTGCAGGAGAAAAGTGAAATATGAACAACAGAAATGACTTTGAATAACATAGCTTAAAACATTTTAAGAAATCACAAATTTTTTGTGATTATAGTTTTTCAGGCTCATCTCCCAAATTGCGACATTATTGTTCATCTTTCTATCTTCTAGAAAGTACAAACCTTGTCGGCTATACAACATTACTACAGCTAGTTCTTCTAAAATGTATTGTTTACTTTTATTTAATTTTATTTCACATTTTGCTGTCAATCCAAGACTATCACTGCGTACATACGGTATTGTACTTCTGTTTCCTACTTGTTTTCTCCCTCAGTTTACAATAAATACAACTTGACAGACTTTACAATCTGAAAACTCTGATCTCTCTTTTTCTCTCTCCCATTCAGTTTTCTCTCCTTATTTACTTCCTTTTTCACTAACTGACACCACTTTAAGCTGGCACTTTTTTGTGTGAGGAGTGGTGTTAACTGAGGGGATTATAGAGAAGACTGAAGAAAAGAACCCAGCTCAATCACTCGGGGACATTATTGTTTTTGTTCACCTCTTGTAGGAGTAAACCCAGAAGATCCTTTTAAGAGGCTGATTAAATGTGGAGATATTGTGCAGCAGCTGGTCGACATGTGGGTATGAATAATGATGTGATAGACAAGGAGGGTTTTAAAAGACAGATGGAATAAGAAGAATAGATGAAATAAGAGAGAAAATGAATAAGGCAGAGATTGTGAGACAAAGGCCCGGCGCCACGAGGGGGCAAAAGGGGGCATTGCCCCCTCAGATCTGATTTGTGCCCCCTCAGTTTCATTTTTGTATTCATGGTTACAAATTAAATGTTTAACCTTTTGAGCGGTACGGTCCCATATATGGGATTTTTATTTCGGTGCCCCTGAGAGTACGGTCCCACATATGGGATTTAGAATGTTCAGCGGCGTCACATAACTGCCAGATTCAAAATGTGCCTTCGCACATTGGTTGGCGCTGAGCCAGAGACGGATGCGCTCAGCGCTGTCATATATCACAACTATGCATTGTTTTCAACCTCATAATGTTTATTTTAGGTTTCAGACATTTAAATACACATAAGCACTAGTAAAACAATACATTTGGAGTTTGTAAAATACACACTGATGTCTGTGGAAGCAGCAATAACAATCTATTCAAATATAATTTGCCGACGCGTGTTATTCATGTCAGACAAACATAGTGGAAGTAAATATAAAGTTTACACTATTCTTCTCACAGGTAACGGCAACTTTCTTACATGGATTTAGGGAGAATCTGATGACTGACAGAACTCTCTGAACTGTGGCGCAAAGAAACATGGTGGCACCCATCTCACGTTATAGATCAAGATCAATATTATTTTTAAAGGTTTTTAAATGACCAAACACACTTACACTGAGTGTGTTTGTATCCTGTTTCTCCTGTGTCCTGGTTACCTTGATTCTCTGCCTGTTCCCTCGGATTTCTCTCCTTGCCTCAGGCCTTTTCTGTTATTGTTTGGATTGCTTGTTTGTGTATGACGCTTGCCTGGATTTGGATAACGTCTTTGGATTACCCTTTCAAATAATTGCATTTGGATCCTCAACCTTTGTGTCTCAGAGCAGTACGTGACAGAGTGTTTGGTGGATTGCATTTTCCAACACCTGAGCAGCAGATGAAATACCAAAGTTGAGGCACTTGAGAGCTGCACAAAAAGAGCTGCTTATATAGTAGAAATTGAATTTGCACGGCAAACGTGGGCGACGCCGGGATGGTCGCTAACAGTATATCAATACAAAGGTATTTCAAACTTCTTTTTCTCCTCAGCAAAGAACGAAAAAAGACTTTACCGTGAGTTTATCGAGGCCTTTAATATAAAGCAGAGAACTCAGAGCCCAATTTATTTTATGCAATCTGTTGCTGGTGTAAAAAAATCTTCCTGCCATATGTCAACACTTACTCTTACTTGGCATGGGTTTTGGAGGTGTGAAGTGTGGAGTCAATTACATGATGGAGTTGTTACATTTGGGGCCATAAAAGCACCTCTGGTGAGGGTGAAATGTTGGTTGTGCATCATGATGTGTTGTCATTACCCTGGAAAAAAACTCTTTAGCAGCCCGCCTGCTGTAGTCTTGTTGGTGGAGACAAAACTGAGGGAGTTCAGTGTTTTAATGATATCCGCCTCTCTGCCTGCTGTAGCCAAGCAAAGAGCAGGCGTCAGCAGGTATCACATAAAAAGTTCCACGGATCATGTTGCTATGTAACAGCTAAATGCACCCAGGATAGGAAGCGTGTGCTTGGAACCGTAAGAGAATATTGCTGGTTGGCCGTAGTTCTGGTGGCTGATGATTGTTACTGAGGATTCATACAGCAGCTCCCAAATCAATGACTATTAGTGTCCTTTTGTTGTTAATTTCAGTGTTTGCAGTATCTTAGATATTCAAGATTTTAACAACATAAACATGCACATTATCATATTTAAGTAAAAGAAACCCAGGCTAAGTCTACCTTAGGATACATTTGAAAACGGCATTTTTGTTTCAAAACATTAGCATTTTCCACACTAAAATGTCTGAAAACACATAAATCATCTTACTGCACAGGTGTAAAACTTATTTTTGTGATCACGTTTTCTGTCATGCTTGCAGGAAAGTTGCAGGAAGATTGTAGCCTACATAGTAATATTTATTTTTAACAACACCATGAAAGCAAACAGCAGGCGCATGGCGGCCGTACCTAAAGATAGCTATGGGTAAAATATGTGTCACATAACTAACCATCGTTTGTCATTGTTTTCAAATGCCTCTGTTTTCACAGTCCACACTACAGCACGAAAACAGCATTTTCAAATTCATCCACAGAGAGCATATTTAAAAGCTCAGTTTTTGCAGGACAAAAACACTGTCTCAGTGTGGAAGGAAGGCTGAAATGTAGAGAAAAAGATTTCAAATGTATCTACAAGAGAACTACAATAAATAGCTAAACAATACGTAGCTAAGGACAATTAGGGGATAAAAAGGGAATCAGGAAACAAAGCAAAACTACAAGCTAAGAGTCCACGTAACAAAACACAGACAAGCAATATGCCAGATGACTGCAATTGTGAAATTTCAAAAGGTCTACTATGTGCTAGGACAGTGGTTCTTAACCTTTTTTTACTCCAAGGCCACCCTCCACTCCAAATCAATTCTCCCCCACCTCATCTTTTTTTTATACACAAAACATTTGTATTCTAGTATTATCACTTTTCAACTATTCAACTATTTTTCAAGTATTTTACACACAGCACAATAACAGCCATCATTTTAAGCTGTTTTTAGCAAAAACTGTGCTGTTCGCTTCAGCCAAGAACCACCCTTTCTAAGATTTTTCAAGTAATTTCAATTTTGAACCATTTTATCCACACAAAACGCCAAGAATATTGGTGTCACTGTAACGATGCGGTTGATCAATACTGCTGATCTTACTGTACTGACGCTGTTGTATGAATGAACTGAACTGAGCTGGTCGATGACATATTTTTTTGCAGAACTGCTTTATAGATGAAATGACCTTATTTATTAATTGATGATTTTTACAACGGAACTGAATCAACACCAAACTGACTTCAGCTGTACAACAGCCGAAATGCATAATCTTCCTATATTCACTGTAAAACTGCTTTGAAACTATCTGTATTGTATAAAACGGCATATAAATAAAGGTGGCTAGACCTGCCTTGACACTTTTTATGTCACCACTGACTGAACAGTGGTGCATTTGGTTTTATCAAACTATCTTTGAATATATCTAATTGGCTTGTTTATTTTGCAAAGCATCATGGGAATGTGCCGTTTTGGTCTAACATTCCTGTGTAGTGAATTTAATGGTGTGCTGTTGTGACATTTAAGCTTGTTTTATGTCTCTACTGTTGTGAGTTCATCTGTCCTGTGTTTCCTGTGACATTATATATTTTTTGAACAATTATACCTATATATAATAATATATAATAAACATTTAAACGTTAACTATAGTATAATTTCAAAGCAATTGTATTGGGATGGAAACTATCTACCATGGTGGTCATAGCAGCAACAGAGTGACTAATATTTGGAGGTAATTATGCCTAGACGGTGAACTGTGCAAAATAATATTTACTGTAACTAATTAGATAACAACAATTGTTTTGTTTGTTTAAATTTAATTCAAGTAAACAAAGAAAACATTTCATCACAATAGCAAGAAGGGCCTTACCTGTGATGATGTTGTCCACCAATGTTGTGGGCATGCAGAAGATGCCAACCAACAGGTCACTGATGGCCAGGTTGAGAATGAAGAGATTGGTGACCGTACGCATGTTCTTGCTCCTTAGCACGATGAAGCACACCACTCCATTTCCCACCATGCACACGATAAAGATGAGGAGGTAGGATACAATGAAGATAGCAGACACCAAGGGCTTGTGTAGATAGAAGTCCACATAGATGTTTGGATAAAGATATTGATGAGAGGAGGTACGGTTCACTGAGACATTGTGGCCGTCCTCCACAGGAGAGAAAAACAGAGATGATGTAGTGGAGTTGGGGTCCAACAGTGTCATCGCCATCTTTCTGAAGAGAGAAAAATAATTCATTCATTCATTCATTCATTAACTAATTAAAAAATGATTGACCTTTCCTACATTTCAAAGCAGGAGTGTCAGACAATTCAGGCCAAAATATGACACAAAAGGTGATTAGTCTAAAAAAGTTTTCATCCCTGCTATACCTTTTTAAAATAAATAACTGGCTGACCTTTCCATTTGTTGACATGACATGGTTACATTCAGATGGGAAATTTCATATAGCTATTAAGTTGGGTGTCCAACTTAGAGATAATCACCATATTTATAATGAAACCATAATATTTAATATTAATTGTATAATAAAATATAATGTATTGTTACTACTGTAAATCTATATTAAATTATGGGATCTCCTTCAATGCTTTCAGAATCATTACTTTTTAAAATAATTTTGTTTCTGTATTTTAAATATCAAGATATTTTTATTTTAACATTTTAACTCTT
The DNA here is from genome assembly GCF_949319135.1 of Squalius cephalus. Classification (NCBI taxonomy): domain Eukaryota; kingdom Metazoa; phylum Chordata; class Actinopteri; order Cypriniformes; family Leuciscidae; genus Squalius; species Squalius cephalus. The sequence continues at coordinate 31,042,822 of NC_137126.1, forward strand.
CCGAGTCGCCGATCACGCCGGCGTGATCAAATCACATGACCAGTTTAAAGGGGTGATGAACTGAGAAATCAAATTTTCCTTGAGCTTTTGACATATAAGAGATCATCATACTATAATAATATCCTGTAAGTTTCAGAACTGAAATCTACCTTGTTAGTCCAATAAAAGCTTTTATAGACATCAGGCTCAGCAAACGACTCGTTTTTCAAAGTGGGGAACTATGACGTCAAAGAGGATAAAACACCACCTCCACAAAAGAAGATCAACGCCTACTTCAACACGGCCTGTTTAGCCCCGCCCACCGATTCGCCCAAAAAATGCTAAATAACATAGGACGACATGATGATTGCTAAACCGGATCGAGCTACTTCCAAGCAATAAACATGCTGTTGACTAAATATTGTGCAGTGCCTGGTTGTGCAAGAAGACAGCATGCTTCCTTCGGATTCCAGCATGGTTAAACTTTATAAAATCAGTCAATCACAATTTCCCGACGGATCTGCCAGCAACATGTAAGTAACCATGTGTATTCTAATGCCTGATCTGCGATCAGTGATTTCTGATGTGTAATTATTCAAGTTCAGATATCTTTCTCTTAAAATCGTTCAATACTGTTTATGCATCAGTGACTAAACGATCAACTTCACATAATTTCTCGTAGTATTATGAAAATAATCTTTTTTAAACTGTTATTAAATTATATACAGAAAGCGATCAAAGAACGATCCCTTTCCATTCGCCCAAGCTGTCAATCAAACAGCACAGCGCGAGCCGCGAGAGCTTATCTGGACACTTACCAAACTCGTGATGAAATAATGACAGTGTTACACTACACAACGAAGCTCTTACTGTGTATTCACATCGTGTTTGCATTGTGATTTGGTGTAAGCATTTGTGAGAGTGCAAAAATTGCGTTGCAATGATAAGATCTTTATTCACGCGATCAACAGACTGTCTGTCACCTGCTCAGTCAAAGCTCATCATGCTGCAACCTTTCATGTGATGGAGTAGATTTAAATATAATGCTTTAAACGATACTTTTCACTATTTGTTAATCTCGATAGCTGTAATAGTAAAAACGTAGTAAAAGTTTTCGAGAGAGTTCATGTAATAGGCCTACTAGCTATTTCATATGCAAGCATGTCAGCCAATCACAGCAGTGGGTGTTTGCACTGCAGTCTCACAGCAGACACGCCCCTTAAAACGGAGCGTTCAAATCTGAGGCTGAAATCAGGCTTGGAAAAATGGCTTTTATTTATAAATTATGACAATTTTTGATGTAAAAATCATACTAACATTATAAGGGCACCCCAGGCAACATTATAAAATAATAAAACAATCCAGTTCATGACCCCTTTAAGACGTCGAAGCATAAAAACAAAGTCACGTTGAGCGCTGCTGTCCACTTCTGTCGAAAGTGCTGGCTTGAAACTCTATTTTACTTTTTGTTTTGTGTTGATAGACCAAGTAAAAACGGAGATATGATCATTTAACCCTCAGAGAGTCTTCGTTTAGCAGTCACACTCAGTGCCTTCCCGGTCAGAAGTGACCGGACACCTAAAAATGAAACTTCCTCCATCCCAGTAAAAACCAATGCAATTTATTTTTGTTCTATAATATTTATTCTTTTTAATTTAGTATTTTGAGACAATTTGACTGAACTTATTAATATTTATGCAATATTTATAGTCCATTTTTTGCCATTGAAAATAATGTTTTTTTTTTTATTGTTTTTTTTGTTTGTTTTGTTTTTTTCTATGCGGTATTTTCGGTTAAAATAGAGACTAGGCTTTCAGAAAAAAAAAAAAAAGAAAGAAAAAAAATCAATTTATTAAACATAAAATTAAATAAATCATGTTATTGCATGGGTTTACCACTAGATGCCTGTAATAGCTCTAAATGGAGATGCTTGTGAATTCTAGTTGTTTTTGGACCAAATTACTTACTTTTAAGATGTGGATTGATTGTATTTTTTTAGAAATTCTCAAATAATACTTTTTGCCAAGGTTTAGAACATTTTATTAATTATTATTTTAATAATTTTTATAATTTTTATATTAATTATATATATATATATATATATTAATTATAATTATTAATTATGTTATGTTTTTCACTCTTGATGTTTTAGAGTTTCACCCCTTCATTGCTGAGCACTTTTTTTCTGCATCGTGGCCGATTTGTAGAGAATTTTTGTGTTTTTGTCAATTTCCCATTCATTTCCTATGGGGGTCATTTTTGACCGAAGACCATGAGTGTGACTATTTTTTTTATGACCACTTAGCATGCTCGGATCATGACCTCAATTTTTTTCTGTGTTCACATACCTAATGCCAGAAAAGTCACCAAGTTTCGTAACATTCCAATGAAGCTGTGATTTTTAAAAATTCAAAACAGATTTTTTGTAATCTGAATTTATTGGTGTGTATGTGTATAAAAGTGTGTTTGTATGTGTGTGTGTGTGGGTGGGTGTGATTTTTTTGCACTCTTGATGTTGTAGAGTGTCACCCCTTTACTGCGGTGTACTTTTTTTTAGAATCGTGGCCGATTTGTAGATTGTACAGACAAAAATTCAGAGAATTTTTGTGTTTTTGTAAATTTCCCATTCATTTCCTATGGGTCGGTCATTTTTGACCGAAGGCACTGAGTGTGACTATTTTTTTTACGACCACTTAGCATGCTCGGATCATGACCTCAATTTTTTTTTGCATACACATACCTAATGCCATAAAAGTCACCAAGTATCATAACCTTCCGATGAAGCTGTGATTTTTTAAAATTCAAAACAGAAAATTTTTCGGTCAGAAGTGACCGAAGACTCTCTGAGGGTTAAACTTTATATACAAAAATATTGAAAATATTGACGCGTTCGTAAAGGAACGCAAGATGGGATGCGACAGGCGTTGCATTTATTCTCATAACTTCGTCGGTTTTTGTCATAAAACAAAACGGAGAAAAATGTGTGAATCTGCTGACTCTGCTCTTCAGGCTGCACATTTTAGGGAGTGGAGGAGGAGCCAACTGAGCAAAGAAGTGAAATTGAAAGGCGCCCGCGGGAGTCGGGAGATTGACGGAGTAGACAGAGAGACATATATATAGAAAGAGAGAGAGAGAGATATTATTGCTTGTTTTTGGAAAAGTTTGAATAGATTTTGAGAGTAGTTTAGGAGTAGTGTAGATAGTTTAGGTAGTTTTTTGTGGAAGGAAAATGAAGCGAATGTCTTTGGTCTCATTGTTGACAGAAACTGTTTTGAGGAGTGGCACAGATAAAAAAAAAAACTCACCTGATATTCGTTGTAAATAGTTGTATATATAGCCTAGTTTGATTTTGTGTTCATTTTACCTTTTGTATAGTATATTTGCACTTTTTAGGAACCCCTCTTACTCAAGGAATGAAAGCCCTGTAATGTAGCTGTCTGTGTAATTGTACATGAAGTGTTTTGTAGAGTTTCTAAGCAAAAAAGAAAAGAAAAAAACGCCTATTGCCACACCTGCTTTTTGCTGTATATAGTTTGATTTTATCTCAATTTTACCTTTTTTATGTTGTATTTGCACTAATTGGGAACCCTCATACTCTGGGAATGCAAGGCCTTAAATATAGCTCTCTGTATAATTGTGTGCATAAACTTTTAAAAAGTGGCAAAGCTAAAAAGAGAAAAAAAAGCCTATGGCTACACTCGCTTTTTTTTTTGTAAATCATATTTTTTTTGTATATAGCTTGATTATATCTGAATTTTACCTGTATATGTTGACATTTACAACTTGTGTTTACATTTTAAACCTTTTAAAATGCTTCATTGAGCATGTTTGTGTTTTTTGTAGTAAAAAAACTATAATTTTTCTAATCGGATTTTGTGTTTTTTGTGTGATTTTGGGTCCAGTATGTTGATACAGTAGCCTACATAAAAGTGAAAAAATAATTGTCTGTTCATATAGGTGATGTTGTGCTGAAAAAAACAATACCAAACATTGGTATGGTAAACATTTGTTTATGTCGCAAAATAAAAAAAATAAAAAGTACTCAAAAACGGCCAAAATAGCCCAAGACTCCGAAGAGTTAAAGTCCGCGTGAACCGGAAGTTGCAAACGACTTTTCTCCAGTGTTGTGACGTATTTCCCAGTGAAAAGGAATATTGAACAGAGGGCAGGGTTTTACTCTAGCGCTCCTCCTCTCCAACTCTGCTCATAACAGACTAACGGTTTGAGGGGAGTGGTTAAGCGTTTCCCAACCCAAGCCGTCAAACTTATATCATCAGAGAAGGAACGCCATTCCAGACCGGAAGTAACTTTTCAGACTTTGATTAAAGATTACGACGGCAAACAATTTTTTTCTGTGTATTAACTTGCACGGATTAATTTTTCACCACACGACTCGTAATATGCGCTAACAAAGTAAATAGGGTAAATTTTGATTTCAGTTGGACTTTAATGACAGTATAGCCTACTTATTGAACAAAAATTCTTATTATTATTTTATTTTTTTAATAAACAGAGAATAGTACAAACTTTGCTAAAGTGATTGTTTTGAACAAGTATTAACTTAGACATTATTAAAAAAGGATTTCCCCCTATTCTGGTGAGCCTTTTACCCCGTGTGTGGTAAAAGGCCCCCCTCGCCACCACATACATTTATACGATTTTTAAACAAAATTGCTCCATAAATGTTCAATATAAACATCTATTTTTTTTCAGAAATCATACACTATGGGAGTAGTGAAAAAAGCAATTTTTTTCTTAAGGCGTGGCTTTAGCCCTGTTGTTCTCTATATGATACTGGAACCCTCATATCTTTCACATCATATTGAGAAGAATATTTCCGCCACTTCAATATGTCATATTCCCACAAGGTATAGTTAAATGTCATTATTTAAATGACATGTGCACGAATACACTCTCAGTTTTATGGACATTACCGTGCATTCAATATTATAAATTCTATTCCATTCTCTAACCAAATAGTTGTGTGTTGTATGTGCTTTGTATGGCTAAAATTGGGAGGTCATGCATAATTCAAACTGTAGTCACATCTTGTTAGCAAGCTCCTTTCCTCATGAAAGCTTAAGGCGAGGTCACGTATGCAGGATAAACAAGTGTGACATATAAGATACACTCTAAAAAATGCTGGGTTGTGTTAACCCAATGTTGGGTCAAATATGGACTAACCCAACGTTGGGTTAAAAATTCAATTTAAAAATGGACAAACCCAGCTGTTGGTTTACATTTTTAATGTAACCAATGCAATTTGTCCATTTTTAAATTGCATTTTTGTCCATTTTTGATTTTGTCCAAAATGCAATTTGTCCATTTTTAAATTGCATTTTTTAACCCAACGTTGGGTTAGTCCATATTTGACCCAAAATTGGGTTAACACAACCCAGCAGTTTTTAGAGTGTGAACAATACTATTGAGCCTCTTTTACGCAATTTATTGTTTAAAAGCAGTTTAATGGCTGCATTGGTATTTTATGCTTACTATGGAAAATACTTCCAATGTGAAAGTGCTCTTGTTGAGAGATGTGTGAAAAGACATGGGAGACATGAGGTGTAAAAGCTCAAGTTTAAGTAGGGTTGGCATATGACAGCACATTACAGATGTTTTTCTTTTCTTTTTTTATTATATAGTTATGTCAGAAATTAAATGTTGCATTGAATCATGTTCTGACGGAGACCTCTAATCATATTTAACAGTAATCTGATGAGGATAGCATGTATAAATAATTCAAGGTTCAATCCACATGTATTTACTGTCATTTTCACCTTCACCTTGACTGTTCTTTGAGGTGAGAGAACAATGGCTTCTCTGTAAAAGACATAATGGTTGCACAAGCCAGCAAATTTAGCAAAGATGAAAGAGAAAATTCATTTGAAACCAGCTTGCATCAGCTACTTGAAACAAAAAAACAAAAACAAAAAAAACAGGAAAAGATTATGACAGTCTACAAACACATAAAGCTAAAAAATATATTAATAAAAAAAAAACAGATTGGGAGGAATTTTCAGACAGGCTGCATTTACATATGAATTAAGTTGTTTAATCAAGTTGACTAAAATTGTGGACAAAGTAGAGACAAAGCTCTATTTTTTTGTATTTTTAAAAAGAGTTGGTAAAAAGAGAGTCAGTGACTGACTTAAAAGAATAAGACTGACTTAAAATGCTCATAAAAAATAAGCTAAGAAGCAAACAATAATCTGCAATAGCCTTGAAGTCTTGAAGTTTTGATCAACATTTCACATGTTCATGTAAATTACCATGCATCAGTATTTATAGTCTGTTTTGACAGAACTTCATCTGCTGGAAGAAACTCTTCTGTATTTAATAACCCTGCTGAGCAGTGCTGAGATAAGGCGCATTAAACTTCATTTTTTAGTAACGTACTGTACATATATCTGTCCCTGCTGTCTAAATTATGAACAGCCTTTAGTGAGTCTGTGGCTCTGAAAAGGAAGAAAAACTGATTTTAAAGCAGCTATGTGTTAATATGATTAACCCTTATGCGCTGTTAGGGTGTATAGGGTGACCCGAAATGAACATTGCTGGATGTTCATGTTCCCTTCATCAAAATGGCATGAGACTTAATGACTTTGTCATTTCATGACTTTGAATCTGGTTGTATGTTAGTGTGACAAAATCACTAAATCACTGCCACAATGCAGAACACTACACATAAATGTGGCAGCAAAACCATAACACATCCACAATGTGGAACGCTCATGCTCTCTCTCTCACACACACACAAAATCACCCATAGAAATCAATGGGAGACTACAAAAAATGACTTTCTGTTACATCATTTCTCAAAAAATGTCTGTTACAATGCAGAACATATACAAAAAGGGATGACACCACAATACATCCACAATGGAGTAAACACACACAATGATTTTATAATGTCTAAAAAAATAAAAATAAAAACTTGTATACCTATGTGGAAATGGCAAAAGAGCCAGTGAGTGATGCTTTTTCTTTAGCAGATGACATCAACTTTCCACTAAACCATGGCACATGTCCATGTTATCTTCAAAAGGGAAAGTTAGAAATATTGAAATTTTAAAGGATATTTTATAAAAACCTATTTAAAAATATGAATCCCTCATAAAACCCACAAATATTTTTTTTCCACCCATGCGGTGTAAACGCATGAGAACAGGAAATACTAAGTTGTTATAATCATACTGCCTTTTCCAATAACAGTTGAAACCCATTGAAAAAATTCAACTTATGTGAAAAGCTTTCAAAGAATATATTTTTTTTGTATTGAATACGTGTTATAGTTATTTTCAATCAGCCACCTTCCAATTTTATTATATCCTTTAATCTCCCACTTTAAATTTGCAACTACATGAGAGAAAAAACATAATTCAGTCTACCACATCTGGCAGGGCTCTACAACAGCTAGCTAAACAAAGTATTATTTGTAGCCTACATTTATGGTGCTATACTTTGGTCAAACCATCTTGTGGACTCGGGTGAACTGTGTTGTTTAAATAATACACACTGTGCCCCCTCTGGAGTGTGAATTTTGTAACACAGTCTCACCCCAAAACGTCACATACTGACGCGTCTTGACCATACGGCAACATACGACGAAAAGGGTACCCCTAAAACGTCCATATGTGACGTTTTGGGTTATGGGTAGGTTTAGGTATGCGTTAGGGTACCGCTAAGAGGCGCTGCTGGTGCGCTTATGTCTTCGTCTCATATGGACGTTTTAGGGGTACCCTTTTCGTCGTATGTTGCCGTATGGTCAAGACGCGTCAGTATGTGACGTTTTGGGGTGAGACCGGGCTGAATTTTGATAATCTAACTTCTCAGAGCTCCCCATCCAAAACAGCAGCAATTTCACCTCAAATATTTGAACTCTCCATGCACTGTTTGATCAAATGTTTGAATCCCTATTATCTTTGTTATAGCTATACATTATTACACAATTTATGTGATGTGAAAAACACGCATAATTTTAATTTCGCAATTTATCTAACAGAAAATTGTGGAAAATGTTTACTAACAGGTTTGTCATTGTCTGTATAATCAACCAAAGTCAATTCCCCTCTCTCACGACTGACAGCAGCCTTGAGTATATTGCAGAATAAATATGAAGTATTTGTGTTACATATTATCAACATAATATCAGAATTTATGTTGTGGAAATTTAAGGCAGTCACTATTCTAGAAAATGCCAATCTCTTTCATAATTGTAAACATAACTGTAGGCTTAACACTCCAACAGCACTGACAAGCAAGCCTTCCAATACATTTAGCACAATAGGATGATGCCACTTTTTTTGAATGAGTGAAGTTTGCCAAGTCCAACAGATGCCACTCATAGATTCAAGTTAACTGAAGAAGTTTGAAATCTTTTCCCCAATTTAAAAATTGTAAACATCGCATGAAACAAGATACTGTCTCCACAATTCAATCATCATGAACTAATGATTTCATAAAGATTAAAAAGCTAGCCTTTTAGTAAAAACCACTCATTCAGATCAATGATCCAGCCACCATGGATTATAGACTGCAGTTTATCACAGCCTAAAAGTTGGGCACAGGTAGATGAATGAGAATTTAGCAAATTATGCACTCAAAAGTGCTGGTTAAAAGTGCTACACCTGATCTGTGTCTATTCCGTTTCCTTTATAGTCATAGACTCTAAAGAAAATATATTTATATACTAAAATGTATTTGAAATACATTTATTTTATGCTAAGTAGCCTACTACAAATACATTTACATATTTATGTACTTAATATAAATACCCTGCAATTGTACTTTGGTATACTAAATTGGTATACTTAAAGTCTGTAAAATTGGAACAACCAATTTTGTAGAATGCACTTTAGTTATCCGGAAATAGTGCTGAGGTCCAACTAAAGATATAGGCCTACTTATATTTGATTGTGCTAAAGGAACTATTGCAAGTATACTTAAGGTACACTTTATCTTGCATGTAAAGACTGATATTATACAGAGATCATACTATCCTTACTAATAGTGATATTAAATACATTTTAGGCTTAGTATTAAGAAATGTGCATTGTGCAATATAAGAAAAATAAAATTGTATTATAATATTTATATCAGTAAGTCGCAAGCGATATGTCAGTAGGCTAAATAATGGATTTGTAGTAGGCTATAGGCCTACTTGGTATGAAATAGCCTAAATGTAGCCCTATTTTAAATAGCCTACATTTTTTTTTCCATACAAGTTTTTTTTTTTCACTAGGGCAACCACAAAAGAAAGCTTATCTTTCCCATATATTTCCTTTATAATCATTAAATTGACTGACTGATCTGATCTGTTTTGATCTATAACCCGTATATTTACCTTTCTGACTTGACACATTGAGATGTGCTGTCCTCTGCTGACATAGGGAACAATGACCACATGCTGAATGTTAACTGAAGGAGAACGCGATGTTCAGTTATAGTTGCAGATGAACGAACGAACTTAAAATTTATGTGTGTTGGGTTTACCTCTCTAATTTCATCAAGAGCGCGCTTCAGAGAGACGTAATAGACGCGCGGCAAGATGAAGCGACAGGAGCAGCTACAGCCAGTATGGAAACTTACATCAAAGATTACAGTAATAAATACTAATTCACTAATTCATTAATAGTGCTAAGTGTTTAGCAAAGCATATACAAATGAATATATAAAAACTTGATATTATAGCTATTAAATATAGCTTAGCCTACATTGATTGTATTGCTGTTACCTATAATTTAGTCAATATGATTTCATATTAAAATCCACATAGCCTCAAGTAAATAAATAATACATGCCCATTAATATGAAATAGAGCCAATTTCAATCAAACCACGTGATCTTTCAAAACAACATTTTCCTAACCACAGACAATTTAAAAAACGTACGTCTCACCTTTTGTGAGATAAACGTTCCCACTCCTGATTCAGAAGATCCTCTCTGCTTTCTTTGAGGGGGAATTAGATCAAAGCGAGGAAAGATCCATAAAAGATCAACAGATATTTTTTCTGAGTAAAGTTGCGGCGCGCGCGGGTTAATAAACTGCTGCTTCTGCACGCGCTGCGCTCTACTATTAGACCTGATGGAGAGATTCCCGCCCTGCCGCTCCTGAGAGGAAAAGAGGAGGAGAAACAACACGGGCTGAAGGGTATAAAGATGCCCTATGAAAGGGGAACTATGAAAATAGAACCAGTCTGTTCTCCGAAGAACACGCACGCACATTAATATACACAAAAATTAGTATCATATAAACTACAATAAGCCAAGGTATTCATTCTCTTAGTGTTGCTGAGTGAATGTTTTGGGCTTCAAAAAGTGGCTCTGGTGTTGTTTTCATAATGGTTGGTCTTACTTTTCTTTCTTCTTTTTTTTCACAGTGTTTTCATTGCTCTGTTTGCAACTACAAATCACTTTTTGGCAAAGCTATGGCGATTGAGAACAGAAGATTCAGCAAGCTGAGCAGTCATAACTCCAAAATCAACTTGAGCACAGCCAGGATCAATTCCAAGAAAGCTTGTAACTCAGTGCCACCCACGTCTACTATTTTCATCAGGAATTCAGTGGCCCTCCAGAGGGCAAAATTAGAGACCAAATTTAAGAAAAAAAAAAAAAAAAGATGACCCCATCTTTCAAGACAATGTTATCTACTCCTCTCATGTACCCTTCTGCTGGCCAAATGAGGAAATCTTTTTAAATGCTCTTAACATTCAAAGGCCAACCATCCAATATTTATATGAAATATAAAACATATATGAACACAGTCAATATTTCAGACAGCAACTTGGGGCAACATGTAGATGAAGATGAATGCAGGTTATTTTGGGGTTTTATTTTTTTAACCTAAAGAAAATGTCAGAACGTTCCCTGCAGGTTATTTTATAACCTAAAGATAGTGTTCCCATATAGACTAAAATTATTGCCATTTATTAGGCAAATAACAAACTGAAACTACTAAATAGTCTTTATTCACACATAATAACCAAAAAACGTAATTTTTTTTATGCCATCCTTTGGCCTTGATAACAGCTTCCATCTGGCTGGCATTGTTTTTATGTACAGTCTCTGTTGTTAATGACTTCCAAATAGTTTAGTTGTTCTCAAAGACTTGCTTTTGATTAAACTTATATGCAATCTATATTTTTATCCACTAAATCCCAAATTTGTTCAATAGGATTCAAGTCCAGACTTTGACTTGGCCAACTATGACTAAAGAGCTTACACATACTGTATGGTGGATTAACCATTACAGAAACATAAAAAAATGATTTTGGTAATCACCAATATAGGGCAGCTGTGGCACAAACCTTACATTAGGTGGTGGTCTAATAAATGAGTTAAGCACTGTAAATATATATTATCTATATAAACGAAGTATGTAGCCATTGAACCGTTAAACAAAAGAAGAAGAAATTTGTCTCAGATTCATCACTCGGTTGAGAATGTTTTATGAGTTAACCATGAACATACTCTGGGTTGGCTGAACTTACTCCTAGACGGGACACGTTTTTGGAACCAGCATGCCTCGGGTAAGCAAGGTTTGCGTTAATCAACCGAGAGTTCAGGGTATGTTTGACGGTTATATGCTTTCTGGAATACTCCCTGAATTACTTGGCTTTTATATTGTCACTTAAACTAACGACAAAACAAATTATTAAAATATTATCTAGCAATGTTTATTTTCCATTAAGTTGAAATCACTTCTATTTCCATTCTCTAGAGTAATGTTAGATATTAATTAAATTAAAACTGGGCTGTCTTAAGAAGAAATATAATTACTGATTAACCATGTTTACACTTTATTGTTGTCAGCCCTGGAAATATTTCATTCAACATTCTTTCATTGTCACAAGACAGTAGATTGAATCTAGATTCATCCATAAAAAAATAAAAGAAAACATATAAACTGTTTATCAGTGGTTGGTCACCATTATAGAAAAGTGCATTTATCAGATCAAAATTTCAAAGGGTAGCCTATATAAAATGAATACGATGGCTGGTATATTATGCTTGCCGATTGTTGGGAGAAAAGTGCTGCACTTAGCTCAAAATCTAACTTTCACAAGCTACTTTGATCTTTCAACACAATTTTGAAGAAGAAAAAAAATGTACTGACATCTGCTCTTGACTAGCCATATTCCATTATAAAGATACCTGCCTAGTGACCGTTCCGGAAGGCTTTTTTAAACCCGAATATGCTTCTATCAGGCAGGTGGTAGCAGTAATAACTAAAACATGCTTCTTGTGAAAGGGGGTGGTTGGCTGACAGCGGAACAGTTAGTCATGCAGGCAAGGGAAGACAGGAAGACTTTAATGGGTGTACCAAAAATGGACAAACCTATGTGAAGGCTGAGATTGTTGAGAGCTGTCTCAATTTTTCTAAAACAGGTAGACTGGCAAGAGATGACTGAAAAACTTTCTATGTGTGCTCCAGAGGTAGAAAGCTACATTAGTACTGTACATGTCCACAATAAGGGATTTGATAACTAAAATAACTGTGTTGCCAGCCTCCTCCACAAATGTCAGTTGGTGGTCTCTGTTCAAAAATACACCAGTAATTAAATTATTTTATTTAATGTATTTTTTTACTCTTTATTGGCATGACAATGTAAAATTGCTCAAACTATGTAAATGAATTGCATTATAAAGAATAAAGTAATATTAAATTAAAAACAGAAAGACACAAAAACTGGCCTAAAACTGTTTCAACTTGGATAATTGGGCCATGCATTTCTTTAGACTTCTGGTACATATTTAAAACCACACAATTATGTCAAGAGAAAATATTTACATAATCCTTTGGTCCATATTTCAACAAGCCATTTTATAATAATGGCATTTTGACATTTACGGTAAAATACATGTAGTATGTGCACAATGCAAATTGTCACAAGTTTAATTCTTAAGTTTATTTTCTACCCCATGACCAGCATATGTGCAAAGTTAACTTTTCAAAAGACAAGACAGAACACAAATATGCTGTCGCACACATCTTCAGAAAGAAAAATAGGTCCTTGGCTTAAAGAAGCTCTGGAATTAAATGTGCCTTAAAGAAATTGTTTAAACTGACAAAATGTTATCATAAAAATGGTTAAATTGGTTAAATGCTTTCTTCAAAATTGTTAAAATAATACCCCTAACCAAATTGCTAATTGGAGGAGAAATCACATTTTGTCAAAATCTGTGTGTCACAAAAAGACCATCAGAACAGAACCAGGGTTGCAGTCAGGAATAGACACACCAGAAAGGCATACATAAAATACTTAAGTAGGCTATGTTATTTCAGATCTTTTTCGCATTCACTGCACTTTGTCTAAAGTCTGAAAACAGTTTAATACTTTGGACACACTTCAAATTAGCAGTTTTATAAGCTCATATTTCACAATTCTGAACAAGTTGAAGCCCCAGATATCAGGAGCTTAATGGGGCAATTAATTTAAGAAGTAAAACACAACCATGCTAATAGAATATTGAGAAGAACTTTTTAACAATTCTTGAGAGGTGACACAAGAATAGCAGTGTTGTTTTCAGTGAGTCAAAGCAAGTCTGCTCTAACCTGTTAACATGGGCGGCGAAAAGAAATATGTGCTGATACGCTCTGTGTATGTGAAAACGGCCTGACACAGTGCATTTGTAAGAGTACACTGACCTATAGAAGGCATTATTTGTTTAGATTTCATAAGATTTCATTGTAAATCATAAGCTCTTAATGTTCCCCTGGGGCAATTCTAGACCCTTTACGGGCCTTTACTCTAAATAAAGGCACACTTTAGAAAACAATTTTAATGCTATTTTCCTTTGAAAACTGAATGTTTCATTTAAAAGGACTGAATTAAAAGGATTAATGTAGATTGTGGCTTTACATAAACAAGCAGACATATGCAAAAATGAATAGGGACACAAGCAGTGACTGACAGCACTCTGTCATTGCACTCATTTAAACTGCTTTTTAGAGGAGACAGAGAAACATCATGTGGTGTGTGTGTGTGTGTGTGTGTGTGTGTGTGTGTGTACTCCATTTGGGAACAAGGAATCAGGTAGTCTCGTATTTGGGATACATGAGGGGTGGAGAAAACAATGCAAACAACACTATTTTTTGCTGTAAAGTATCCCACAAGCAACCAGGGAAGAGCAAGGACGAACTTTGACTAGCTTGGACAATTATGACGCAGGTCTGACAAATCCATTAGGATGCAGCCCCACGTGAAATAAATCGTCTGCAGTTTACGAAGGTTTACAACATTGTAACCTGGAACAAGGTTATTGCTGGGGATTTCAGCGCAAAAGTAGGTGCTGGAATTGAAATACCTGTTGTAGGCAAATTTGGATTAGGAGAACGGTGTTGGTGAGTCCTAGGTGTAGGAGAATCCTAATGGATTTGTCAGACCTGCGTCATAATTGTCCAAGCTAGTCAAAGTTCGTCCTTGCTCTTCCCTGGTTGCTTGTGGGATACTTTACAGCAAAAAATAGTGTTGTTTGCATGCAAGTGTTGTCAAGAAAATCGATTATTGATCGGAAACACATGGTTTGAGCAGCCAAACTGTCACCTATACACATTGACAGCTCCAAATCGACAATATCGTAATCAGATTGATTATTTCAAAGTTGGAGGTGCTCAGTAAAAATAGTCGAAACACTCCCTGGTGCCGATCACATCTCCAATCATCAGCTGCTTGTAGCAAAAGTCAAACTCATGGTTCAACACCATTAAACAACGTTTTGATATTAGTAACATCCAAACACAATATGCGGTTGAGGTAAAGAACAGATTTGAATTACTAAATACAGCTGAAAAATCTCCAGAGGAATGATTGAAATGATCAATCATATTGGACACAGCTGAAAGACAAAAATTCAGCAAAAACAACACAGTGTCAGGGTTCTGCCCTGTCAGTTTTGTCTGTGTTGTCTTTGTTTCATGTCTCTATGTTTGTGTTGGCCATGTGCTTCTCTGTTCCTGCCTCCTTGTTTCCCTGTACCACGCCCTCTTGTCTAGTTTAGTCCTCGTTTACCTGAGTGTTGTCACCTGTTCCTCATGTTCTCTGCTCCCTTGTTTGAGTCCTCGTTTACCTGAGTGTGCTCACCTGTTCCTCTTGTTCTTAGCTCCCTTTATATGTGTGCTCTTTCACTCGTGTGGCCAGTTTGTTAGATGTTGTGTTACATTGTTTGGTGTCGGTTCGTCACTCTGGTCTGTGCTCTCTTACCCAGTTCCTGTACCTGAGTTTCCTTGTGGAGTTATTTCCTCAATCTCGTCTGTGTATCCAGGCTTCTGGAGGTCGTTTGGAATTTCGTCATCCAGTTCCAGTTTGCACCCACGCTGGGTTTATCCATGTCACTCTTCCTCTCCTGAGATTGTTTATCCTGGATGCCCGCCTGCTATACTTGGTGTTTTGAGTAAAACCCCTGTTTAAGCTTGTCTACAATAAACTCCTTGCTTGCGTTTGGATCTGCGACTCTCGTTCTGACTGAACGAATCGACCACATATTGTCATCTGTCAACTGTTTGTTAATAAACCTGTTAACACTCGTTCTGAATTTGAGTCCTCCTTCATAGATCCGTGACACACAGTGGCTATCAGATGCGACGATTGAAATTGCCAACTGGAGACGAGCAGATAAGGAGCATTACTGGAATGAACGGTGCACAAAATTGTAAGAGATGCACAAGCCAGGTCACACTCGCGAGCTCTTCACATATATGAAACAGGCATGGACTCCATTTATGCCCCGCAAAGCAGTGACCATCAAAGATCAGGATGGCAAAGGATAAAAACCAAATTAAATGTAGGTGGCAAGAATACACAGTGGATTTGTACACGGGTAACCAACCAAACCAATCATCTGGTCATGAAGACCCAATTAAGCAAGAACCAGATATTCTGGAGGAGGGGGTAGCCTGGGCTCTGAAACAACAACCAAACAGAAAAGCCCTAGGCATTGATTGTATCCCGGCTGAATTACTTAAACCAATACTGATCCCAACATTAACCGAACTCTGCAGGCAGATTTGGAAGACCAAATCGTGGCCCAGAGATTGGAAAAATTCCATCTTTATCCTACTTCCTAAAAAAGGTGATATGCAAGAATGCTGCAATTATCGGACCATCGCTCTCATATCGCATACAAGTAAAATCTTGCTGAAAATCATTCAAAAGTATGAATATTTTTCTTACACAAACGCATCGCTTCACTTCAGAAGGCCTTTATTAACCCCTCGGAGCCGTGTGGAGCAGTTTTATGATGGATAGATTCACTTTTATGGACTTCAAAACAGAAACCGCCATTCCCTGCCATTATAAAGCTTGGAAGAGCCAGGACATTTTTTATATAACTGCGAATGTATTCGTCTGAAAGAAGAATGTCATATACACCTAGGATGACTTGAGGGTGAGTAAATCATTGGCTAATTTTCATTTTTGGGTGAACTTTCCCTTTAATGCTTGGCATAGTCAATGGGACAAGTAGAAGAAGAAGATGCCAAAGAACATGTTGGCTGGATGCAATCAAGGCTGATACAAACATGCCTATGAAAGAACTGAAAGAAGCAGTCAAAGCATAGAGCATGATGATCCATAAAGTGATCAAAAGTCGACCTCGACTGAATGGTTAATTCATCAATAATCACTCATAAGTAACCCATTAATGCAATACTGTGGAATGGGGTAAGTATACAACCCTATAGTACATATATTTAAGGGATCCTTGGCTAGGTGTGCATTACATAATTTCAATGCATGATGTGGAGGTAAAGAACCACCCGACACAAAGTGTGCGTGTACATATATATATACAGTGCTATGCATAAGTTTAGACACCCATGCTAAAGTTGACTAAAAAGAGGAATAAAAAATCATCTTTTGGAAATTGAACTTAATGCCTTAATTAAAAAAATTAGGAAAAATCCAACCTTTAAGGACACCAATTTTCTTTGTGAATGAATAATGTATCGTAAATAAATAAATGTTCTTCCTTAAAATACAGGGTGCATAAGTTTGGACACCCCTATGTTAAATTCCCATATAGGCAGGCAGATTTTTATTTTTAAAGGCCAGTTACTTCATGGATCCAGGATACTATGCATCCTGATAAAGTTCCCTTGGCCTTTGGAATTAAAATAGCCCCACATCATCACATAGCCTTCACCATACCTAGAGATTGGCATGGAGTACTTTCCATAAGATCATCTCTCAATGCAAATCAAACCAGCTATTAGGCTAACTGAAATAAAACCATGCCAATCTCTAGGTATGGTGAAGGCTATGTGATGATGTGGGGCTATATTATATATAAAAATCCTATCTTCAAAGGGAGCTAAGGCCCGCTAAGATTGAAATTGGACTGAATTACTGAATGAGAAAAATTATATATATCCTTATTGCAATGCTCCCAGTATTTCATATATATAAGGATATATATCATTTTTCTCATTTCATTTCAGATTTTGAAAGTGCATGGAAATGCACAGTTATATATGTAAAAAAAAAACAACAAAAAAAAAAAAAAAAAAAAAATTGGCTTCACAGTAATGCTCTAAGCCGATGGGGATCAGAAAAACTGTTGACAGGTAGTGTATAATCCACAGCTGAGAGAGCACGTTTTTCTGGCATGTTCTGAAAAAGCCATTGCCTCGAGCAGTGTATACTGCAATGGTGATGTTTAATGAAGCAGTCTTGCACATAACATATTGCCAGTCAATTTTGGGATTTTGAGTCCTAGATCAAATTAAAAATATGAACGTAAGACTTTTTATTTATTTTTAACTATGACAAATTCGAAAAATAGATAAATCAACTTGATCCAAATTAATTCGATTTCTTTTTTTTGGGGATCAGATTCTAATTATCTCCGAATATTTGGCATCCAATGTTTCATAAATATCTAAAGGGAAACAACATATAGCTAACTTCCTAAAAATATAAAATTAATTATACATTCATTGATCACTCAGCAAAGGCAAAAAGCATCACAGCATAGAACAGGGATTAACTAAGAATATTCCTTTTGATGACTGATTTTCGCTAAACCTATATGTGTATTATTTTGAGACAGATGCTTGAAAGAGAACTAAAACAGCACTTATTTCAAGGTTATTTTAAGGTTTATTACAGATGCGTGATAGCAGAATATAACGCTGTGAAAAAGAGCCTATATCAAACAAACAATATTCGAAGAGGACATTCAAATAAAAACAATCTACCAATTGCAAGTCTGCACTCAATAACAAAGGCACTGTGCAAACATGATTCTGAACATTAGTAATTTTCAAATATAATTTAAAAAAATCAGCGCTTCTTCAAAAGGCCAAATGTTTTTCATCATTGGAGGAAAATATATTAAGAGTACAGTGTATTTCACATTGAGTTAAATAGAAAGTAACAAAATGATCCTTGTCTGCACATGATACGAGTGAAAATACCTTTTTTCTTTGATTTCTAATTGTTTATATAGTGGAGTCAACATAATTATCCCCTACCTCCTACCTTTTTACAGAACAGCATGTTTGTTCATACTCGCTGATATCTTTATAGGTAATGTTAGCCGTATAGTGAATGAACATGTTCAAATTAACATCCTTCTGCCCTAAAATATTGTTGAGTTTATCACAGTATTGGGGTTAAGAAATGTGGTTGTATTCAGAAATGCAGAAGTCAGTCTTTCTGTCTTCAGAGGTGCACAATAATATGATCAAAATACTATTGGTTGCTGCATCATAATAATGATGAAAACAGCATAAAATACACTTTAAAATGCATAAAACACACTTTAAGAAAATGTGGGTGTTTCTATAGCTTCTTTTTAGTCTCCTTTTATTACGAATTGATCCTATTTGTCGGTTGGATCAGCAGTGTTGCTATCTATTTTGAAATAGGCTATCAATATATTTTTTTAATTTATGTCAGATCTCCTGGAGATAGTACAGATTTTTTACATACTGAAGCTTTATGAAGAATTGTCTGTGAGACTTATCCAATTAACTTTCGAAAAACGTTGTGCGCACCATTCAGGTTTTTAGATGCAATAGGAGATCTGGTTGGCAGAATTCTGTAAGATAGCTCCGAAAACATTCCATTCAGCAGCAGCAGCAGTGGCAGAAGATCAGTACTTTGCAGAGCACCATATTATAGACTGCCTTATGCGCTGTTCGGGGGCTTTTTGACCCCAAATGATGTTTGCTGAAATAAAAAAAAAGTTCCCTTCTAAATGGCACGAGACTTGATGTTGTGGTTGACACTTGCTAGCTCTACAAAATAAAAATTAATTGGAATGATATCTGGTTGTATGTTAGTGTGAAAAGAGTAGAGAACCCACATTGAAACAAAAAATCAATACTTTTTTTGTCAAATAAAAAAAACAGCCAACACAGAACACAAATACACAGAAGTGAAGTGCATGAGGGACAAAAAGACAGAAGTCACATGCTGCTCATATAAATTATTTTTTTCTTGATACAAAAATTCCATGGCCCCTGATTTGTCATATCATACACTATGGCAGTATAGGTTTGAGAAACTCTGAAAAATTAAGTATTATTTGTTATTATTTTGACTATTTTTTTAAAATATTTGTTGTCAATTTTTTAGTGGTAATTAGCCTGGCTGACTGATGGTAACAAAGCACATGGAGACATCACCATAAAGGCCTGCTGAATATTGGTGTAACATAAGACTTTGCACACAGACCTTTAATATGGCGAGACATTTGTGTGACATCAATGAAAACAGACATATCTTTCACAGTATCCAATTTGAAGCAAATAAAGTTGTTTTCATTTGAAGTTGAGACGTGCAAAGGCATTTAGGCAGTGCCTTGAAGAAACAGGAAACCCTGCAGATAATTGACACTACAGAAAGTCAAGGGTTATATTTGAACCTTCTGGATAGTTTTTGGAGATCTCTGGTCCATTCCAGACTGGAGTTTTGATCAGATGTGCTACAGGTGGAAAGTAGAGCCCAATTATTCTGCAGACTACTAGTTGCTTTCCTCAATTATTTTCAGTACAACATTTTCTGTCCTGTACCTGTGCTTGGACCTGTGGAGCCTCTCATCTTGCCAATGTGTTAGTCAGAGCTTAAAAACAGCAGTCGATGTGCCCCTCTGCTTCACCTAAACTGTATTTTAGCCCTTTAGCCTGAGTGTAAATTTGTGGTGATATGGACTGCAAATCGTGCTGAGCCTTTTCAGCATTTCTTTAAATATACCCAGACCAAGACAAAATATCTCCCAATGTGGGGTATAAACAATAGGAATTTGCATTGACTATATGGTCATAGACCTAGGGAGTTCACACCTTTTGAAGACCAAAAGTCATTTGCATGAAAGTCTCATCCTCCTCTAAGCAAGATCTCTAAACTCTTAAAAACTTTATTACCTTTTGGTAATGAGACCATTGTACCAGTCGCACTGAGACATTTCAAATGACACCAAACATGTATAGTGTGTTGTATGATAATTGTTCACATTAAACCATAGATTTTGGGGTGAATTTCCAGGGATCACAGCATGTGAGAGAAGAGATAGGGGAAAGAGGGAGTGAAGGGAAAGAAATGTAAATTAAGACAATACTGAGGTGATTGACTCAATGTGATTGCGTCTCAGATGCATGGTGATTTTGCAAGAGAGAGTTCAAATGTTAATTTCCAGAAAGGTCCTTTGTTTTCTCAGAGAGTAGCCCAGACGGCTGTGCTAACTCCAGTTCCAGTCTTACAAAATGGATTATATGCCCAAAAAAATCTGTAGGGTTTTGCCTTATACGCTGTTCACTAGGTTAAGATCGCTGTTTGTAGCGCTTACACAAGGAGGATTTTCATGAATATGACATTTGTATGGTCTACCACATCACAGGTGTCAAACTCAGTTCCTGGAGGGCCACAGACAGACAGACAGGTATTTTACACCTACTATATGTATACTAATGTAAATAAACGTGACCTACACTGTTAGAATTTAAGGGTTTTTTACAGAAACTTACTGTAATTAAGAGTTACAGTACCAAACTGTATTTCAGTTTTACAGTACATGGTACTGTAATTGTGTAATACAGTGCATTACTGTAAAAATGAAGCTAATCAGTACACTACTGTAATTATTTTTATTTGTACTAAGTATAAATTAGATTTCATAATTTTGATATATGATTAATTTTATTTTTATCCTACATAAGTACTACTGACATACAAACCAATTAGACAAAGTTATCACAAAATACCATTTTTTTATTTAAAACATTTCATATATATCACAAAATAATGCCAATGCTGGAAATCATGTGTGAAATTTTTACACATTAATGGGTGAGTTTAGGGACAACATTTTTTGTGTTAATTTGAACTCATTCATTGTGTTAATGATTTTAACAAAGTAAATATGTCAGAAAGGTTAGCACAAAGATGTGTAAACGTGTTAAATGAACACATTATGTGCTGTACTTCACTGCACACATTTTTAAAAACATTCATAAAACCATAAACAAAACATTAGCATTTGACTAAATGAATGTAGAGTCATTGGTTGTTTAGCTTATACAAGTATTATAATGAAATATCAACCATTATATTCATAAAACTGCAGAATATAAATAAATTTTTAAGCAGTCAAAAAGGAAATGTCCAACACAGGACAAAACACAGTTCTTTTCCCAATACAACACATAACCTTCAAAATAATTTCACTTATTTCCAAAAATTTGTTGGATTCATGTACACTGGTGGCCAAAAGAAGTATTTAAGTGTCTTAATGTTTTTGAAAGAAGTCTCTTTGATGCTCAAGAAACATTTCTTATTATTATCAATGTATGACTGTCTACTCCTCCATCTTTTCTACAGCATAGGAGTAAAAGTCATCATCAAAATAATCTTTAAAAAGCCAACACAATGTTTTTGTCCACCTTTGCGAATAAATGAACAACTCCAAAGATTGGTTCCTGTTCAGAACTTGACTGACAACATCAGAATGTTCCCTGGTCTGCATGGGTGTCCACAAACACAAATGTACTCAGTCCTTCAGAGGAGATCCCGGTTCCAACACTATATGAGAGAGAGAGAGAGAGAGAGAGAGAGAGAGAGAGAGAGAGAGAGAGAGAGAGAGAGTATTAGTGTCACATTATTTTTAACCTCCTTTTTTGTTAATTTTTATTATTATTTTCACAAAAACTTAAGAATATATATTTGTAAACAGCTTTTGTCAATAAATAGCATACAAAAGAACTAAATTAAATTATGCCAGATTAAATTTTAATACTTACAAATCCTAAATTCTGTACAAAAATGCTGAGATCCATAGAAAGAAAGACTGAAATTGATGATTTTAGCCCATTTCAGCTTGTCTGCAGTGAAGGGGTTCCTGTTTGAGACAAATACACAGTAAGACACATGCAAGAAATCACTGTGTGATGATCGTTCTCCTTCCTACAGTAGTTAACCCACCTGTGCGCTGATATTAGGACCTTCCTGGTCAGGTGGGACTGCAATGGTAGAGTCTTCTGCCTAATAAAATAACAAAATAATGCAAAAATATAAACTTAAGTTGTTCAGAATGCTAGATTTGGTATGAATTAATTATTGAGAGTTTTACTGCAGTGCTTACCTGGATACATTTAATCTGGTGAGACTGAACAAAGACAATGGTCCATCTTCTGATTGGTTCATTTGCTGTGTAATAAATATAAAGTTAGACATGATGCAAAGGTCACTTATTTGATATGAAGTTAGCCAATTTTATAGAGATTTTATAAGATATTGTAAGCTACCTAGTCTGCACCAGTGGCTCCAAAGCAATTTTCACATATTGCTAATCATTTCAGCAAACTTATCTCAAGATATAGGCCTATCACAAATGGCCTACCTCTGGAATCTTGCTAGAAATCACTAGCGCGAATTGGCGCTTTGTTGCAGTTGCCTTTAAAGCTACACTGTGTAACTTTTTTAGTT
This sequence comes from Squalius cephalus, assembly GCF_949319135.1. NCBI lineage: Eukaryota > Metazoa > Chordata > Actinopteri > Cypriniformes > Leuciscidae > Squalius > Squalius cephalus. The sequence continues at coordinate 31,065,726 of NC_137126.1, forward strand.
GATTCTTAGCAAAAAACACTTAGTTCTTTCAAAAATACATGTGCTCATTAATGTATATTTACTTATTTCAAGTAATAAAGTATTCTCTTAAGTTTATAATCTGCCACTGAAAGTACATACGGGTGTGGGGTTCGAATGCCAGTCGCCATGTTGCCCCTCCATCTTGAAACTACATTAGCCAAAGAGGGACATACCTGTAAATTCAAGCTTCGCCTTTTGCGTTTTTCACTCAGTGACACCGTGACGAATGCGAGGGGGAGATTACTCGCGAGCTCGCGAGTGCCGGCAGATTTGAAAGATAGTGTGGTGTGGTGTGTGTGTGTGTGCGTACTCACATTTGAAAGAGAGAATTAAAAAAAACGTCAACGCGACAGACAAATCAGCAAGACCATAGTCAATATTGGAGTAACTTTTCCCAGATGGAAACAGCTCATGAGGAGAAAAGATTTTAAAACGGACGCCGAGGTTGCCTCCTTTCTTCTCGACAGGTAATTCAGCCTGTTGTAATTCATTTGTGTAAATTCGAAGTTTTATAGTTGCTTGTCTAACCATAGCATGGTTGTGCATAACGCCAGAACGACCTCTAGTATAACTTCATCCTCGCGTCAATGGTGAAAAAGTATTGTTTACCTTGTAACATAAATCTGTGCTGCGACAGATCACAGGTAATGAATAGTTTTAAAGGCGCAATTTTTTAAGCTATATATAAAAAAGGACACTGTAAATTTTTGTTATTTTTAATTGCTTTTACTTTGTACACATTGTAACGTTAGCCTAATCTGATTATGCTGGGATAGCCGATTCCAAGGGTGACGTTTACCTCCTGACATCTGTCCTGTAGTTTTATTCATTTTAGACGTATTGTTTATTATTGTCATGGACGAAGTCGATAACTGGAAGCCATGTTAATCTTGGAATAATACGGCCACCGTAGGAGTTAAAACGCCCTCGGAATTGAGAGGAACAGAAACAAATATTCACTGGGTAGTCATATATAATTTCACCGCTAGATGGGGGTAAAAATCACACAGTGTAGCTTTAAACACATATAAAAATGGAAGTAAATATTCAATTCCATTTAAAAAAAAAAACTATAATATGTTATAGTTTGCAAACTAATGCTAAAACTACAAAGGTTCTCATCAGTAGGCCAACATTATCTACAACCAAAACAGAATTTCACATTAGTTTATTCACATTTATTGTTAATGTAAACGCGTTGCTCGTTGGCATATTTTAACTCGACAATTCAATAATCTAACAAAGTGTGTAAAATGAAACGTTAGCTCAGTTTACCGTGGTAAAGTTCGTTACCGCCATGTTGACGAGTAACGTTAGGCTAACCTTATAGGTTAAACTGGGCACAATCCTGTCAACACAAACAGAATGTTTTTTTTGTTTGTTTTTTTTTACCTTGCTTAGTGATGCGCCGTTATTTCTGACGTACAGCACTCCGAGTCCAAGCGCTCGTGCTATTTCTGACAAGGGACAAACAGGTTTGCATTTTGTATTAAAGGTCCGGTCGCTTCAATGTGTCCAATATAGACAGCCTCTGGCTATTGTAGCATTGTAGACACGCGGTGTAAGGCAAAATTAGGAAATAAAAAGCACGATGGAATGGTGCCAGCCAGAGAGGCCGTTACGTCAAATACAGTAGTATACAGCAAATTTAAAAAATACAGTAAGTCTCTGTATGTGGTGTTAGACAAATACAGTAGTATACAGCAAATTTAAAAAATACAGTAAGTCTCTGTATGTGGTGTTAGACAAATACAGTAGTATACAGCAAATTTAAAAAATACAGTAAGTCTCTGTATGTGGTGTTAGACGTCAGAAAATTCCCATGATGCAATGGGAATCACAGTTATTTACTGTAAAGAGAAATAGCAGTATAATACTGGGGGATTTAAAGTAAATAACTGTAGAAATTACAGAAAAGTCTAACAGTGTACAGGAAATAAAATCTAAACTGTTTTGTAAACCTCATACACTTTTAATTAACAACGTACCACAAATTGAGCGTCAGCGTCAGTTCTGGCAGGCCAAGTAGTCAAGACGCTGCTAACGCTATTGGCCAACAACACGGTCTCATCAGCTGATTCTGCTCAGCTGATCTGCATCAGGGCATCAGCTGTTCAACTTCCCTCGCTGCTAATGGCTACGCTCAAAACAGGACGCCCTATTTTAAGCAGATTCAGTTCGCTCCTAACTGCTTGATGCTGACTTCTCTGCAGCCCGCCACCTACCCAGCTCCTCCTTGTCGTGTATAACGTGGCATTTGCTTTTCTGTCATCGTTGCTGCTCTGTTCATATGGGGAATAGTTCAGCTCTCCCAGTCCTAAACTGTGTGAGCGTTCCCTAATGCTGCTGCTGTCCTCTGACTCTCTGCTATTTCATGGTGCTCATGAAAGGTCAGAGGACTCCCTGAACAGAGCCATACCGTCAAAATTTAATTCAGAATTTATCAACTTGAATTGCAATTTATTCAATAATTTCCTAAATCATTTTAATTGTCATGTGTGTTCTTGACTTAATGGACCTGTCAGAATGATCTTTAATATCAGGTTCAGGAATAATACTGTAATTAGGGTTTCCGCAGCAGGTCTTAATTCAGTGTGCCAGCAATTAGTGCTAATTGGACTGAATTAAATGGTTTGGCCTTTTTTCTGCCTCCCATTAATTTACTATAGCACAAGAATGGAGAATTTGAAGTTTTGTGTGCAAGTTCACACAGCTGTAGCAGAATAACCACGGGGATAGTTCATCACATGAACATGCACACATGTTGCACTAACGTTTGAGAACCTAAACGTTTCCAAATGAAGCCTCAAAAAGACAACCACAAGGTTTTATTTTTAAATGAAGCCTCAAGAAGATACAAAACTGGTTAGAGGTCAGGTGAAAACTTCTGTTGAGACCTTTCATACAGCAATATGTGCTGCCCACTAGTGGTTACATTACCATATATACAGTATTATGTTGTTGTACATGTTACATTATTAATTTCTTAAAATTATAATTATAATTATTATTTTTTGGTATATCACTTCATTGTTTATTTGGGTAACACTTTATTTCGATGGTCCACTTCAGACATTCTTTTAATTATAAGTAGCTTTTTTGCTAATACCGTAATGAGAGTTAGTAGTTTCTGTAAATATTAGGGATTACAGTGCAAAGCAAAGATTCATTTTGACAAAACAGCCTATTCACCTCCTTTAGCATATCCCCTTAAATAGGGGAAGTGTGTACATACATTTCCACAGGTGCTAAGCAAAAAACAAAATGATATATACACTGTAAAAAAGAATACATTGATTTTATTGATATCTAATTAATAAAAATGAGGCAACAGATTACAAGCAATATTATTAATTAAATTTAACAAATTAGAATTGAGTAATAATTAATCAAATGAATTCCTTAAAAGTTAACCATTTAAAATGAGTAAAATGTACAAAATATCTTTTATTGCCAACATTGAAGACACCTGATGTTAACAAGCAGAATCACTGAAGGAGAAAACCATAATTAAAGTCACCATTGTGGAGATCAGTGTGTGTTTTAGTTATGGGCTCTTGACCTTAAATTATTAACTTTAAGTTTTGTTTGGCTGCTGTACATGAGTTATAACAGCCAGATGAACAAAGAGAAAAGGTGATCTGATGGTGTTGGTTGTGTTTTAACATAATCATTATTTCACAATCATTAGACCTGAATCACTGAACTCATAGAGTGCAATTTATGAGTTAGGTTTACTTTATTAATTATAGCAGCACTGGCCTTGTACGGCATAATATTTTTTAACTTTTACAATGTAAGGCAAATAATTTCTAAAAAGTTTCTCTTACTTAAAAAGGAGACACACAGACATCAATAATCAGCCTGTGAATCTCAACAATGGTGACATTTATAAAGCATGTTGCAGTGCATTCTGGGTGCCACCAATCAAAACTCATTCATGGCTCCCATCATGCATTGCTGCATGAATAAATAATGAGCTTATGTTCAGAGGTGATCTGTTCTTCACCATTGCTGAGATTCATACGCAAAATCTTGATGTGTGTTTGTGCCTAAAAATTATATATATATATATATATATATTTTATTTTTATTTTGTATTTTTTTTTATTATTGATTTGATCATTTGGATTTCATTGAAAAGGCTAAAAATATTATACTGCTGTAATTAATAAAGTTAACTTAACTCATAAATTGGACTCTATATGAGTTCAGTGATTCAGGTCTAATGATTGTGAAATAATGATTATGTTAAATCACAACCAACACCATCAGATCACCTTTTCTCTTTGTTCATCTGGCTGTTATAACTCATGTACAGCAGCCGAACAAAACTTAAAGTTAATAATTTAAGGGTCAAGCGCCCAACTAAAACACACACTGATCTCCACAATGGTGACTTTAATTATGGTTTTCTCCTTCAGTGATTCTGCTTGTTAACACCAGGTGTCTTCAATGTTGGCAATAAAAGATATTTTGTACATTTTACTTATTTTAAATGGTTAACTTTTAAGGAATTCATTTGATTAATTATTACTCAATTCTAATTTGTTAAACTTAATTAATAATATTGCTTGTAATCTGTTGCCTCATTTTTATTAATTAGATACTAATAAAATCAATGTATTCTTTTTTACAGTGTATAAATAAATGTTCATACTACAGTTTTTTATCATTATACATCCATTGAACTTCTTACTCCTCACTTACTAGTATGTAGACAAGTTTAAACGTGTTTTAGTATGTCTACAAGAAACTTTCTTCACTTTTAGTCTTCATTTATACTTTTAAGGGAAAAATATGTTTTTCTTTAATGAGCTTTTCAACTTAACAGGTCAAAATCAGGTCAACCCAGACCAGAAACTCCTAAAAGATGCTTTGAACGACCTATATGTGAGATATAAATAGATAAAGGATATAAATAACCACCTTTAAACAAATGCTTTGGTGAAGCATCTAATGCGCCCAAGACTTTAGCATAGTGTATGTTATGAGCACATGCACCACCCACTGCATCACAGCTCAGACACAAGGTTTGAGAAAATGTATTCATATAGTACTTAGTATATCATAGTTCTTTTTATAGTACATGATTTAAATATGATTTTCCAATTCATCCATCCATTCTCCAAACTACTATGTATGTAGGGCTGCTGGGATGCAAAGAGCCTGTCCTGGTCCCGAAGATAAGGGAAGGAACACCTTGAATGGATGGCCAGTCCATCACAGTGATGATTCATGATTTTTTTGTGCACAAAATTACCTGTATCTGAAATAACTACTCATTGTGGGTGACAAAAGGAACAAAAACATAAGTGGAAATAACCGCAAATAGACAGGAAGTGCTGCTATCGCAACATGCAAGTGTAAGGACAACACTGAAAGAGAGAAGATTGCAGGCGTGAACATGAACAGAAGATATGCAATTTCACATGATAGAACAAGTCAGAGCTTTGTTTTCCTGTTCTTAATAGTATTAAAATTAGTTTGTAATGATGAGTGTGTGTGTGTGTGTGTGTGTGTGTGTGTGTGTGAGAGAGAAAAAGAGAGAGTTTGTCAGTTTGTGTGTGTGTGTGTGTGTGTGTGTGTGTGTGTGTGTGTGTGTGTACTTGTTTAACCTACATGAGGACCAAACGTCCCAACAAAGATGGGGACATTTGGTCAGGCACTAAAATCACACTAAAATAATGTTTGAATAAAAATGCTGAAAGTTTTCTGTGATGGGTATGGGGTAGGGTTAGTGTTAGGGTATAGAATATACAGTTTAGTATAGAAACCATTACGCCAATGGAGAGTCCACACAAAGATAGCGAAACCAAGTATGTGTGTGTGTGTGTATGTGTGTGCATGTATTTCAGAGGCAATCAAAACTGAAAACGTGGGTCCGTGTGTACAGTATAGGGCTCTTTCCTGGACAAGAGGCGTTGCAGCACTTAACAGATATATAGTGCGCAGATTTCACAGCTAGTCAGCAAGTTAGAGAGAACGAGAGAAAGAGAGGAAATAGACCGCTTTTGAAGAAAGACAAATTCCTGCATGCCTTGGTGAGACTTCAGGACAGGTATGTTTGTATTTTTTAAGACTATCTGTGAGCTATGTGTCAATGTGATTACCATTAAAAACAATCAATGTATACAGTGCCCTAATCAATTTTTCTTAAATAATCACACACACACACACACACACACACACACACACACACACACACACACACACACACACACACACACACGCACACACACACACACACACACAAACACTATTTTTCTTGAAATGCATGCATCAAACAGTGTACTGCCTGATACTTTCAATCACAATAGAGGAAAAGAGCCTGATACTGCAAACTTGCAGTACCAGGGATGTAGACACCAATTGCGTTTGTCTCAGTAATGCAGTTCCCTTTCGAGGTAGGTCTCTCGACATTGCGTCACTAGCTGACACTTTGGGGAAACAATGCTGAGGCCTAATTGAATCATGCAAATGAAACTGCATTAGCCAATGGTGAGGGTCAACTCGCTATTTAGCTCAGCATTGAGCGCTATTGCTCAGAATCTTTCTCCTTCACTCGGCTATGCTGTCTTCAAAAAGCCACTCATCACTCACCGTAGACATCCGCTCTTCATTGGACGGTGCCTGGACTGCCGTTCCTCTGCAACATTCCGGTTAGTATGACATCTTATAAATTATGCTACGGATAAGCTGTCTCCCCCTCCCCGTCTTAGAGCGGTGGTCTGTCTAGTTTACATAAAGCACAAAATGCTCCGTCCACATGCTATTCTCTCGCCAGTGTAAGGCTGGAAGCTTACGCTGCTATTTTGAACTAATAATCTGAACAAAATGCAGTTGAAGGATGACATGCATAATTCAGTTATTTATCTGACTCCAATATAATTAACCTGACTCCATTAAAGTTGTTGTTATTATTCTTTAATCTCTTATTCTACAAAGGTAAAAGTCTTAGAACTGATAGGAAAACATAGGATTTAACCTGAACGTTTAGATAACAAAATTGACAATCACTTAAAAGATTCTCAAAGCCTATAAAGCAGGCAAAGTTATTTATTAAGTTGCATGTTTAATTAAATAGACAGTAGAATTGAACAACATACTGTATAAAGAAATTAGTTGTAACAAATAATGCACTGCTGTGCAGAAGAGGCTATAAAAACCTTTCTCATAGCATGAGGTTATGCACTGGTGTAGAAGGGGTTTAAGCCTTTCTCCCAGATCAACAGTTCCCTTTCCTTCATATACCCTGTTTAAAGCATTGTTAAGCATGAGTGGAATACCAACACCAAAACCGTCCGACAGGAAACCAAAAGATGAGGCAAATGGGTAGTGATCAAGAAGGAGAGAAGAACATTAACATATTCTCCTCAATGCATGTTTAAGCAACAGTACCTAGATTGTACATTAGGATAATTTAATATCTCTATTAAGTTCATCACCATTCAGTTCTGTTTATAAGCTGTCAGATGAGACCGAACATGGCATAGTTGCATGTTAGAACACACTAGTAGATAAACAGTATGTAGTGGAAAGCACATATGTCCTGTTAAGCAAATTGTACAGATGTGTCATTGAGGTGTAAATGACTCTGTCTCTCCAGACAGAACCATTCTGTGCCTGGAGTGTCCCAACAGTCCACAATCAGCATATTGTGGACTCCCTTGCATTAGCATACAAGTGATGTTGAAGGCCATTGTGCCACGTTAAATTCACATGTATACTTTTAAAGGGATTTCTGAAGTACTTGGGCAATAAAGAGTTCTGCCCACATTTGCTCAGCCCTACACGGCTTTGCCTCTGTTTTCAGTGCTTTTTCTCTATGCGCAGTGGACTGTGCGACTTTTGTCTAGCCCAGTCTCAACTCCTTGTATTGGGCCCGAGCAAGCTATGAAACCAGAAACCGATGTGACAAAGCTGGAAGACAGAATTCAGAGGGTGCTTCTATATCAGAAATGTCTATAATGCAATATCATACAAAGCACAGATTGCCCCGTTTCAACTGTGTTATGAAGCTGTGAAATGCCCCAGCGTTACGATTACATTATCAATTCGCTCCCTCAAACTGCTTACACGGAACAGATCCTCTGGCAAGTCTACTTATGTATTCAGATAGGCTTCATGACAAGTGTTTCTGAGGTTGCTTCATAGACACAGTGTGCCACTTCGCTGTCCCTATGAACAAGCAAACATTTCTGTGTACATTCATGAAATGTTAGCCTAGAAATCTAGACGCACCCTAGCGGCAGCAAAATTTATTTTGCAGCCAGGGTAGTCTAGCAACTCTCCGTTGACTTTCGGAGCTGTAAAAACCTAAATTGGGTCAGGCCAATCACATCGTGTATAGAGTAGGCGGGGCGGGCTTAACATAATGACGACAGAGTTGCGACGGTTCCCTGCTACTTGAAAACAAAGAATGACAGCTGCTGCTGGAGAACAGTCTTTCGAATCGGCTTTGGCCGTGACTCTGGAGGACTTTGAGTTAAAGGGGGGGTGAAATGCTATTTCATGCATACTGAGTTTTTTACACTGGTAAAGAGTTGGATTCCCATGCTAAACATGGACAAAGTTTCAAAAACTAAGTTGTACGTTTGAAGGAGTATTTTTGTTCCAAAAATACTCCTTCCGGGTTGTCACAAGTTTCGGAAAGTTTTTTTCGAGTATGGCTCTGTCTTACGTAAGATAGGGCGGAATTTCCTTATATGGGTCCTAAGGGCACTTCTCCGGTAAGATCGCGGCCGCGCGCGCACTCGTAGACTAGAGCAAGAGAGTGAAAGCAGTTCGCCATCAAAGCGCCCTGCCCGGCTTTTGGGAAGTCAATGTCACCAAAGAAGTGTGTTTTTGGTTGCCAGGGCAAGACAACCCTGCACAGATTCCCAAAGAACCCGGCGTTAAGGCACCAGTGGATGGAGTTTGTTTTTCTGAGCATAAACGGAGTTGTGTAAGACTGTTGTTCCCTGCATTTCGACGATGATTGTTTTATAAACAAAGCCCATATCGACGGATTTGCAGATCGTCTAATGCTTAAGGATCGAGCAGTCACAATGATAAAGGTTGGCGGTCGTGCGTTGGAACCGGACGGTGAGTAAAACTGTTTGTTGAACAAATGTCTCTGTGTGTTGTCACTAGCTTGGCGCGTTAGCACAGCTAAGCTTCGCCCACAGGGCCCGCCCCCAGCCGCTCGGTTTTTTTCCGGAAAGACTCGGTACAGCCTATCTTTCTGTTAAAAATTTAATAAAACAAAAGACTTTTTGGAGATATGAAGGATGCAATATTACTCTATAGGTACTCAAGATTAACAGGACATTGAGTGAAAATGAGCAGTTCACCCCCCCTTTAAGTTTTTCTTTGAGAAAAGAGCAAAGAATGGCACTTAAGTCATTCTTAAAAAAGGAAGATGTGTTCGTAGTTTTGCCGGCCAGATTCAAAAGTTGAATCTATAAACTAACGTTAGCTCCGCTGTTGGGAAAACGCTCTGGTTGGTTGAAGCGCTCCTATTGCGTGCAGAGGGAATTTGAAAGACAGCCGTTTATCCCGCCCCTCGGATTGAGCCGTGTCTATGGTGATTTGCCAGACCTAACATCTTGATGTAGGTCTGGCTTGCCAGGCTAATGAAATGTGTGATCACATCTCTAAAATGAGTGGAGTTCTCGTGCTGAATGATTGACTAATCATGTTTCATTTAGGGAGTGTGTCTTCTTAGGAAGTGGAGTTGGGCTTTATTTTAGCATGGGTCCACCTTTCACTATTGGCCGACGCTGGTCATGTGTGTGATGCTGGCCAATAGTGAGCCTACGTTCTGACGTACAACCCAGAAGCGCTGCGCTGTTACACCACGTGAACTCACTCAGAGGCCCACACAGAGGAAAATGAATAGTTGAATAAAGTCGTTATTTTTGTTTGTTTTTTTGCTCACAAAAAGTATTCTCGTCACTTGATAAACTTAAGGTTGAGCCACTGTTGTCACTTGGACTATTTTATCAATGTCTTTACCAACTTTTCGGTTAAGTTAACTTATCGGCAGATATCGATTACCTAGCAGCCTATGAAGGAGAGAGCCAGCTCTCAGATTTCATCAAAAATATCTTAATTTGTGTTCTGAAGATGAACGAAAGTCTTACGGGGTTGGAACTACATGAGGGCGAGTAATTACTGACAGAATTTTCATTTTTGGGTGAACTAACCCTTTAATATATTATTATAACTCATATAAATTATAACCTCTGTTGCTCTGGCTTAAAGGATAACGGTATAGTGATTTATGATTTATGTGCACTCCTGACGCAAATTAATAAATTACTGTCACTTTAACATTTTTATTGTAAAACATTGGTCAAATATCGATGCTGGATTCTTAAGTCTTTAAGTAAAGACCAAACATTTGCTTCTGTCATGATACTTTTGTGATCTAGCTAGTTTTCAGTCAGCTGGTGAAATGGTGAGGTTGTGTGACATCGTTCTATGGAGGTATGTTAAGGGCAGATTTTAGGGTAGTGCTGTGGGGCTACTGGCCCGACACTGGAAACGCAACTTAATTTTGGCCTCGGTGCTTGAGTTCCAAGGCTATCAGCATGTTTTTAGCCCTGGCTCGCACTGGGCCAACAGTGGAAGTGGAAAAGCGGCTACTAGTCTGACACCGTGGCTTTAGTCCTGTGTTGGGTGGTGCTGAAGGCACTGGCGCCATCTTGGCCGATGGCCGACCTAAGGGAGACCTGCGCTCTCCTGCTTGCTTATACTCACTTGCTATGGCATGTGTTTATGCTCATTCCCGTTTAGATTTGTGAATTTTGTCGTTTTTACACGGCCGGTATTTTATACGATCCCCAAAGCATCAGCTAGTGACGCAATGTCAAGAGACCTAACTTGAAAGGTACTGTCATTTTACTCAACATAACCATGGTTCCCTAAGAGTAGGGAATGAGGCATTGCTTCAGCTTTTTCTGAGAAAGGAATTTCCCCAAAGTGTCAGCTAGAGACGCAATGTCTTGTTCCTTACCCTCAGGGAACCATGGTTACGTTGAGCAACCTGATATGTTTCTGCCAGTCTTCAGTCAATGCAAATTGACTGTTCATTCCTGTAAGGCATGTTCTGTGGTTTCGAGTTTTCAGTTCCACTTAATTTTAATGCAATCTGACTATATGCAAATCACAACCCGTATCATATCCTGCAGTTGAGTCTAGCTGTCCTTCTAGAACTTTAATGTCCAAGGGTGTCACAAGAAAAACCAGTCTTGCGACAGTAAAATTTGTGCTCTTTCACTGAATGACTGAGCAGCACCAGAGTTTCCGGTCACATGTACTCAAGTACACAAGCACACAGACACCTTATCACGGAAAAAGGAAATGAAACATTTTCATGTGCAAACCCTAAGTATAGTTAAAGGTTAAATTCTGTCAAATGGAAAAACAAACTGGTTTACATTCCTGACTGTCTCCTAGGGTCACAGAGAGCATACAATGACTTGGTTATTTTGACAACAAACACAAAATGTTAGCCTATGTTAGTTTAATTATTTTAACATCAACAGAAGTGTATTGTGAATAGGTTAAAATATGAATGTGTCTGTAAGTATGCATGACAAGCAAGATCATCTCCAGTCTACTGAATGAAGATACTGGTCTTATTATATATTATATCGTTTGCCATTTAGCTTTAGTCTGAGCACTTTAGTTGTACAGTATGTCATGATCACTCACTGACGCAGTTGTCAGTGCAAACACTTCTTATTCCAAGTCTACAAGAGATACTTAAAGAAAACATCTAAAATAAAAATGTAAAAAAAAAAAAAACTCAAAGGTATTCAATCAAAATGAATATTACACAAATCGAATATCTTGGGATGGCTGCGTTATTATAAGAGTGTAATGTTTCTATTTTTTTTTTACATTTTATTTAATAAAACTAACTATGAGTCTAACTCATGGTTTGCAAAGTGAACAGAGTAGGCTATACTTCTATTTACTCCATGTAACTGAATAGATTTAAAAACATATCCATGGGAGTGGTTCAGATATTCTGTTGTGACATTGGTCTCTTTGAAAATTTTCACTGTGGTGTAACTGCCGTGTTGATGTGGTTTTTTTGTTGTTTTGTTTTTCAGTCTCTCGCATAGCTTTATCTATGGCAGGTGAGTCTAGAAAACTTTTACCAAACTCAAATCTATTTTCCAATTATAACTCTCTCTATTTTTGGTGCGCCAGCATTAAATAATTAATACTTGTATTTATTTAATAATAATGTATTGATTTAACATTTTAGTAGCATTTATAGTTTAGTAGTTTTAACATTTAGCCTAGTTTATCAAAACTCGTCCAACGATAATGATGTAGAGCATCTAAGAGTAATTGAAATAAACTTTTTAACTTAATTTGATTTTGTTTCAGCGCATTATTAAACTATGCTCTTCTCTAGCAGACAGCAGCTTTGAAGCTGAGTTCCTACAGGCTCATAACGCGTACCGCAGACAGCACGGAGCCCCGCCGCTCACCGTAAACAAAAACCTCTGCAGCTCCGCACAGGCATGGGCGGAGCATCTGCTGTCAATCAAGACTCTCAAACACAGCAACAATGACTACGGAGAAAATCTTTATTATGCCTGGAGTTCAGCTACCAAAAAACTCACAGGTCAGCTTTCTGCTCTCAAAATTAGTACATGAAAGTCAAATTATTTTAATTGGGTAATCAAACCTCCCATAAATGTAACCAGTCTTTTGACCAGGGGGGCTGCGTTTCACAAAAGCTTCGTAAGCGTCACCAATGGTTTCTACTACGATCAAACGCTTTTGAGAAACGCAGCCCAGGACAGTCATATCAAGTCAGACCGACCTTGGTCAAGTGGGGTGCACTAGAATTAGATGCCATTGCAGGCATTCTCAATTGTCAAAACTTTGTAATTTAATTACAAGACACTATACGATGGAGATAAAGCATTTGTGTTGTCTTTTAATACATTAGTATTGCGCACTGTGAACCAATCCAGTGGTGTTTTGATACGGCAGAAACAATTAGCCCTACATCCCTTTTTCTCTGCTTTCTACAGGACGTGAGGCAGTGGAAAGCTGGTACAGAGAAATTAAGGACTACAACTTTAGTAGGCCGGCATTCTGCTCCAAAACAGGTGAGTCTGTCTGTAAACACTCTGGGTGGTTAAGTTGGCTCTAGTCTCTTTTACAACACTGACTCCTGGTGGTTTCTCCAGGTCACTTCACACAGGTCGTGTGGAAGGACACGAAGGAGTTGGGAGTTGGACTGGCTACTGATGGGAACACAACTTTCGTAGTGGGTCAGTACCTTCCAGCAGGAAACATCACAAATGGGGGTTATTTTGAAAAAAATGTCCTACCGACAGGCTCCAAAGTAGACTCAAAGCCCTCTGGTACAAGTGAGTACACTTTCAATTGAATGGTTATTTCACAGTATCCATGTCATGATATTTATGAAGACATTTGTTTCATGTTTTTTTTCTATATCCTTAATATTACACATTATAAATAATAAGAATTATTTTTATTATTAAATTATTAATAAAATGTTACAGAGTACTTCAAAAATTAGATATAGTTGATGTTCATTACAGTATAGTAAACATGTGATTTATCTGGCAACATTCAGCTGACAAAGTGGGTCCAACGCCTGGTGTATCGGGCATTCCTTCAAACAGAGCACCCTCAGCTCCTCGCAGTTCTGAAATATCACCATCAGGAGGCAGAGGGGATCTTCATGTGCCAACCAGCTTAAAAGGTAAGTTCAAGGGATAGTTCACCCAAAAATGAAAATTAATTACTCGCCCTCATGTCGTTTGCAAACCCGTAAGACTTCGGAACACAAATAAATGTGCATGTTACGCAGCGCGTTTGAGCTTCAGCAAGAAACCAATGAGGTTTGTTATTGCGCGTCAAGCAGGTTCGGTTGAGTTTCTGTTTATGTCCGCTGATCAATGTTTGAATGTGAATAAAAGCCTAAATTATATCTGTTTATCATATAAAGCAATCGAGTCTCATCAGAAAATTTGGACTAAACCACTCAATTCATATGGATTAGTTTTACGATCTCTTTATGAACTTTTTGAAGCATCAAAATGTCAGTTGCATAGCTGTCTATGGAGGGAAAGAAAGCTCTAAGATTTCATCAAAAAGATCTTCATTTGTGCTCCGAAAATGAACGAAAGTCTTACGGGTTTGGAACGACATGAAAGGGAGTAAGTAATGACAGAATTTTCATTTCTGGGTGAACTAACCCTTTAAGTTTGGTGAGGGAAAGGTACCTAAAAATCAATGCAATTTGTTTAATCTAAATGTTGTATAATTATGAATAAATGGCCATTAAATATATTTCAAATTGTGCAGCTTTTCTTCTCAGCATCTTTCCAATGGTGTCCTCTTTAAACAAATGCAAACACACAGGTTAAAATGCACCTTTTGGCATATTTATCTGTCTAGCCATAATGCAAATGAAATGTGATAGTCCATTCTTTCTTTGTAATAATGTTGTTTTATGGTTTCTGAAACAGCATGTGCACCTCAATAGACCTTATTCACAGCAGTGAATAAGGTCAGACAAGGACAGACATACATCTCTTCAGTGGGCTGTCTTTATCCTTTCAGTCAGCATGAAATGTGCTATCTGCAATTCAAATAACTATTTATACAAGATACAAGATATATTTATTATCATATGCACAGTAAAATTCTTATTTTGCAGTCTCCCTTACACAAAAATATACAATATAAATACAAACAGTGAAAAAAAGTGCAAATGTGTATTGTGCAACAATCAAGATAAACAGTCAGTAAGATAATGGGGAGTTCATATTTTAATGTTTTGTTCAGTAATCTCAATTTTTTTCTACCTTTATGTTTGTGTGTAGCAGACAACGGCTTTGAAGCTGAGTTCCTACAGGCTCACAATGCATATCGCAAACATCATGGAGCCCCGCCGCTCACCATAAACAAAAACCTGTGCCGCTCCTCACAGGAGTGGGCCAAACACCTGCTGTCAATCAAGACCCTCAAACACAGCAATGGAGATCATGGAGAAAATGTATATTACGCTTGGAGCTCAGCTAACAAACAACTCACAGGTCAGAGTTTAGTAGCTACTTTGTCTGTATCATTTGCTAATGTTTCGCTTGCTCACTTTTCAGTCAGGCATCTTAAATGTGAAGAAAAAATTGGAGCTTGGGTTATTTATTTTAAAGCAACCATTATTTCATTACCAGTTGTGTGTCTCATGATCTTGTTTGCACGTTTTGAAAATCGCGTGTTTGTAATTTCTACAGGACGTGAGGCAGTGGAAAGCTGGTACAGTGAAATTAAGGACTACAACTTCAGCAGGCCTGGATTCACCTCCAAAACAGGTGAGTCTATCTGTAAACACTCTGGGGTGGTTAGACGTTTGCTCTAGTCTCTGTTCTGACATCTGGTGGTTTCTCCAGGTCACTTCACACAGGTGGTGTGGAAGGACACGAAGGAGTTGGGAGTTGGACTGGCCACTGACGGGAACACAACTTTTGTGGTGGGTCAGTACCTCCCAGCAGGAAACATCAGCAATGCTGGATATTTTGAAAGAAATGTCCTAGCGGCAGGTTCCAAACTCGACTTCAAATCCACCCCATCTGGTGAGTCTGATATACATGTGCAGGGATATAATACTTAATATATTTTGTATGATTATTGTATAAAGTAGATGTAGATTGAAAGTATGACTATTTATTATTAATACATATATATCCAATTTGTAATTATATTTATTGTGTAATTATAAATAATATATAAATTAATTAAATTAAAATATTATATATATTCAATATAATTCAATTATATTTAACTCTTATTATATAATGTTCACAGAAAGTTTTAAACATATTTTTTGGTGTTCAGCTGACAGAGTTGGACAAGCACTTGCTGCTCTCAGCATCAAGTCAAACCAACTGCCTTCATCATCTCACAGTTCTGGACCAGCACCATGTAAGAGTCAGTCTCCACAGAGCAGCAGCTCAGAAGGTAAGCATTGAGGACATGAATACCTCAAGAAACTATGGAGGACTATTTTCTGCCATATAAGAACATAATGCATGCTTTGATGAATCAGTTAAGTCAAAATTATGAAATTATGAGATTATTATTTTAATTTTTTTACATTTTA
The DNA here is from genome assembly GCF_949319135.1 of Squalius cephalus. Lineage (NCBI taxonomy): Eukaryota > Metazoa > Chordata > Actinopteri > Cypriniformes > Leuciscidae > Squalius > Squalius cephalus. The sequence continues at coordinate 31,081,897 of NC_137126.1, forward strand.
TCTCATAATTTCAATTTATGTCACAATTTCGATTTAGTATGTCATAATAAAGATTTTTTTCCCCGTTATGTAGCAGAAATGGACTTCCACAAGAAACAGAATTGTTTGTTTTATAGTAGGTTTACTATGAGTAAACTATTATAACGATTTTCTGATCATCACAGCACACTATTGTTTAATAAAACAATGCTTGTTTTTTTAAGTGGTTTTGCATCGATTTGAATTCAGCTGAATAAATGCAGAATAAATGCTTCCTTTCATGCCAACATGTACTTACTCAAAAACTATTAGTAGTTTTAATGAGTAGTTACCAGTAATTGGTCATTAGTTTGAGAAAATCAGCTCCTACAAAGACTGCTTTGTGGAACACTTGCAATTAAACATAATAAAGGCACACAGTCAGGTCCATTGTTTTCATCGATGTATAAAGCTGTGCACAAACTTATTTGAAATCATGTGAAAAATGACGTCAAAAAGACCAAAGCCTTTCAACTCAAAAGTGTCTTCAGGATTAACAGCTTTTTCTTTTCCTGTGATAAAGGTGAGATCTTGTCCCAGTTTCGTCAGTCTCTGCTTGAAGCTCAAAATGATTACCGGCGGCAACATGGGGCACGGCCTCTCTCGCTGTGCCCCATCCTCAGTAAAGAGGCTCAGGATTGGGCAGCACATCTGATTAGCATTAACGCCCTGAAGAACAGCGGCAAAGGTCACGGAGAGACTATGTCTTACAAATGGACATCCAACATGGTGCATCCAACAGGTAAATTGGTTATTCCCCCAAATGGGCCTCTATATAAGAAACTATAGCACACCAGAATGATAAAGTTAATAAAAAAAATATTAATAATATATATATTTTTAACTATAGGAAAAGAGGTTGCTGAATCATGGTACAAAGAAAATGTAAAGTACAACTTTGCAACTCCTGGCTTTCAGAGTGGAACTGGTAGGTTATTCATTTTGATATCAACTGAAGAGGTTAAACGGTTAAAGCTGTAAAATATTATAGAAAATATCGATTCAATATGTACGTTTATGTTAAAATACAGATATATGTACAGACAATATATATCACAAACCATAATTACAAATTTACACCTGAAAAAACTTTTATATGTGCACAGGTAACTTCACCCAGATGATCTGGAGGTCTACAGACCAGGTTGGGGTCGGCCTGGCATCAGATGGAAAGGGCAAGTTCATCACTGTGGCCTTTTACAAACCTGCTGGCAACGTCACCAACCCTGGTTACTTCCAGGATAATGTCAAACCTGCTGGGAGGTGATCTGCTGAATGAGAAAGATTAAGAAGGTTTATCCATTTTACCAATGAACAAAAATAATTTAAAAAAATCAGAATGTGGGAATTTATCTATGTTATTATTCATATGTAAACAGAAAGTCAGTCAACAGAATATATTGCATGTACAAATACATCAGTTCACAAATGTCAACTGCACCTTTGACAATATGCTTGTTTTAATGGTTCTGATATACATATAAATCATTTGCTAAGGTGATATCCACTCATAGGGCCCTATCTTGCGCCTAGCGCAATTGACTTTGTACACCGACGCATGTATCATTCCTATTTTGCACCCGACGCACAGCGGACTTTTCCCTCGACAGACGCACATCGGTAAATTAAGGAATGAACTTGCGCTCCCGGGGGTGGTTCAGCGAAAAGAGGAGGCGTGTTCCGGCGCAAACGTTCCCTGGTGCTATTTTGCAGTTCCAGAAAACAATTCCGCCACAGACCAGGAAAAACCTAGTCTAAAGTCAGTGGCGCGTTCTGATGCTATTTTAAGGGCGCATGCTTGGCCATAATGTAGCGTGTGTGCACAACGCGCATTCACTTTGCTTCTCTCATCTACACACAGACGCAGGCAGCAGTTGCCATTTTTGCAAACCATACATAATTACAAGGAAAAATATTCCACATGAGGGAAATCATTGTGGTGTCCATGAGAAGTGAAAAAATAGGCATAAATCTAGCTTACACATTTACAAAAATGATTATACGCCTGTTTAACCGAAGCTAATTTGGGTGGGTTTCTCCCATCCCCAAACAATGTCACTTCTCTGTCTTTTACGGCCCTGACAAGAACGTCGGTCTCCTCGGCTGTGAACCGCTCCTGGCGTGCACCTGGCAAATCCGCCGTTATAATAGCAATCCACCATGGAACAAGCACGCCTGCTTTTAAAGGGAATGTGAGATAACGCTCTGATTGGTTTAATTCACGTTATGCCCAAACCACACCTATGAGTAATGTAGCTACTTCAGACCAACCCATTTGAGATTTGCGTTGGGCTCAAGAGTCATTTATCCCTCCAGTATTATATCAACAGTGCCCACAAAGTGCTTCAGATCCGCCCACAAAGTTACTTGCGTTTCAGATCGTTAAAATAGGGCCCATTGTGTTTATATGTGCTCTTGAATGATACAGGAATTTTTAAATGGGGAATTTCTTATATAGAAAGAAAGTGTGATAAATAAAGAAAATCAACATATATTTTGACACAAAATAATCATTAAATGAATGCAAATGTTCTGTCCATGTAGTTATTTATCTTAAATGCAGTCTATGGTGTGATGTGACAAAAATAATTTTATAAACAACAATTTAATATTATATATTTTCATATCTTAAACTTCAGCTTTCATCAGATATATAAAAATACTGAAATGCTAACAAGTCTATTACCTCTTCCCCAAACACTCAAACACATTTGCATAAATTGCATTCTCATACACAAATCATTGACATTTTGCATCTAGATGTGAATGCTTTTCTTGCACAGCTCCAGAGAATTTGGGTGGGAATGCAAAACTGAAATGCCAGGGTGTCATGTTGTGTTAACATCTTATCACATTGTGTTGCTGGAGGAAATGATAAATATAATTTATAGATGCCCTCATTCATGAATAGCATGAAGGTCAAACAATTCAATTCAATTCAAACAAGGTCAAACAAATTGTCTGATAAACTGAAATGCATATATACCTTTATGGGTGCCATTTTGTTTAAATACAGCACGCTTTGGCCAAAACTAAAATAATAAAACTACCTTATCAATAATATAATTCGCCTTTAGGATAAAAGTATGATTTTTAAAAATAACATAAGAACATTGCATTGTAAAACACGAGTATGCAAAAGAGCCTCAAGTTGCCAACATTATGCAAGGCTGGCATTGAGGACTTATTTAGGTCCATGCATTTGTTAATACAATTTGATTTGATGGTGTTTTGGGGTCTATCCTAACTGCAAAAGAACAAGGATATAAACATATTAATTTATTTATATTGATCCTTGGCCATGAAAATATAGTGCATACAGTTGAATGAGGCAACAGATACAGTGTGGGGAGAGTTTCTATAGTACTGCTGCCGTTTCTATAGAGCTGTTTTTGTTGTGCATGGAGGAGGATGTTTTCCAGCTAGGTTATCTTTCCTCAGAGGGATCACCAGCAACAGTAAGGGAATGAAAACAGGATCAAGCCTTGCCAAAATAACCAGTAAACCTGAGTGTCTGGTACACGAGACTAAAAAATATTTCTATACTTATGTGTCTAGTCAACTTAAACTAAAAAAGGTGAAATCACAGTGTTTCAGGTCAAAAGCTGCAGGAAGGTATTCATCCTTATGTCCCACTTTTTTGCGTATTCAAAGTGTGTGTGTGTGTGTGTGTGTGTGTGTGTGTGTGTGTGTGTGTGTGTGTGTGTGTGTGTGTGTGTGTGTGTGTGTGTGTGTGTGTGTGTGTGTGTGTGTGTGTGTGTGTGTGTGTGTGTGTGTGTGTGTGTGTGTGTGTGTGTGTGTGCGTGCATGCGTGCAAGGCAGCTGCTGCCAGTGTTGCTACACTTTGAATGTTAATCAATAATGCAGTGCATAGTTTTGCTTACACACATGCACAGACAACCTCTCAAGTTCATACTTTCCCAATCCCTGAGGGAGTACCTCACACCAGTTCCCTAGTTTTCATGAGCCTTGCTGCATATTGAGCAGAGGACACACATTATTACATATCAAATAATAACTACTAATATCTCAGAAACCTACAATACCATTCACAATTTTGGGGGCCGGTAAGTATTTTTAATGTTTTTAAATGGTCGCCAAGGCTGAATATATCACTATAATTTAAAATAACTGTTTTCTATTTTAATATATTTTAAAATGTAATTTATTCCTGTGATGGCAAAGCTGAATTTTCCGTAGCCATTTTCCAAAATTCATAGTCACATGATCCTTCAGAAATAATGCTGATTTGGTGCTCAAGAAACATTTCTTATTATTATTATTACAGATGAAACAGTTTTGCTGAAACTATCCAGTTGTGTCATAGAATCTTGCGTCCTTTAATCTAATAACATTATTTTGACCTTGTGATCTGTCAAAATGCTGATGAGTAGACTTGATTATTATAATACAAATGTTGTACGTTATACATCAACAACTATACTGCATAATGCATCGTAAGCTCTGCTGTTGAAATTCATTCTGCATGCCTTCGTCATTAATCCTATTTCATTTTGTTCAGCCTACGTGTGCTTCTGTCATAGCATGCATGAACTGAATCCCCTCTATAAGGATGTATGACACCTCAGATACTCATAATTAATTAATCGATGCTGTGCATCCCACTTGTGCTGAGACACTCAGTGCTTCAGGGATGGCAGCACAATATTGGCCTACACAAATACTTGGTTGTATTGGAAATTTGCTTCAGCAAGGAACAATTTACTGGCCAAGTTTTTTTTTTGTGTGTGTGTGTGTGTCGATTTAAATAAAGAGGTGAAACAGGGTCAAAGATATCAAAGCTCTCATTCAGTTATTTTCATCAACAGCTATAGATCTTTATCAGAATGGGTCAACTAGAGGCATATAGGGTTTGTTCTTATTCAGAAAATACAAAGACGTACTGTATAAATGAAGTGGGCTATATGTTTTTTGTGATCTCTATTTGAAAAGATGCATATCTTAAACAATGAGCAGATTAGGATGTGGACAGTAATGCTTGCACTACAGCAAAATAGGCCAATTGTTATTATTTTACATTTTGGTCAATCATTTGTATGAATTTGTAATCTCGTTTATATATTTTCATTCGATGTGCTTACGCTCCATTGACAGTCCATACAAGCAAACATGAAAATGGTTAATATTACAACCATGAAACCATTAACATAACACAGTCTGAAAAAGAAAATGGATCCTTTTTGTTTCTAAATGTCAGCCAAAGATGTTTATAATTAGTAACATAAATTACTTGAAAAAGAGTATGGCTTTACCCTATGGTCTTTACAAGTAACTCCCCAGCCATGACATACACTGATACTTTTCAGAGACTTCAAATCCCAGCAAAACTGCTTAATGCAGTTACTTCAGTTAATTCTTTTTTTTTTTCCTCATATGAATTTGAGCTTATATGAAGCTGATTTAAAATATAATATATAGCAAGCGCATTCAGTGTACTGTATGTACCAAATCTAACAAGTCCAAACATGCAATCTACTGTTTGTTTGGTGTAGGTAGGTGTGCTTGCTTGGTAACACGATTCTCAATGAAAAAAAAAAACTATTCTTCTGTTCTATTATAAAAGCAGGTCTCTGGTTACCAATACAAAACGGTTTCTGTGTGAAATGTGATCCGCGTTGTAACCACTGGCAACAGATTACAACATCCCTAATCCAATCAAAAGCAGGAGCTCCAACAGAGCGCGTGTTCCTCGACCAATCAAAGGCGGACGGATAATGATTGACGTCTCGTTCATCCACCTGCGTTTGAATGCGAGGGTTGGCGTTATTTAAAACTGAAAACCGTTCACTGGGCTTTGCAGAGTTTAGACGACGCGAATTTGGAGAGAGTCCACTACATTTGTTGAGTTGTTTTTTTTTAAATAAGAAAGTGCTTTTTCCTTAACGATTCAACATGAGAGAAATTGTTCACCTGCAAGCTGGTCAATGTGGAAACCAAATCGGTGCCAAAGTGAGTAACAAGGGTATTGATTACGTTAGGCCAATAAAGGGTTGTCGCGAGGGACATAATAGTTTGTTTGTTGTCTAGTTATCATGTGTATAACTAATTATACTTGAATATTTATGTTTAACTGTGCTTTTCTAGAAAAAAATAACATCATAAGATAAGCAACTACCGATCTAACGTTATCGTTTAGTTTTTTTCCTCAGTTTGTAGTTTTACAAGTTGCCATGACAACACTTAAAAAGTGGCCATTATTTAAAATCATTTTATTTAAGGGGGTACTATGCAGTTTTTTTTTTTGTTTTTTTAAGCTTAATTTACTTTAACTGAACAGCTTCGGAGTCTTTGTTTTTGTTTTTTTTTGTTTTTTTTTTAAGCTTAATTTACTTCAACTGAACAGCTTCGGAGTCATTGGAATGGTTCTATGACTTTTTTTTCGGGTTGAATGGTGGTCTCCCAACTAACAAAATTATGTTCTGAGAACGTTTTCCAAACGTTCCATTTTGGGTGTGGGAACGTTGATTTGAAATGTAAAAACGTGCATAACGTTGCTGGAACGGTATCTTAAGGTAAGCATAACGTTCCTGCAACGTTCTTTACCCCAAACTTTTATTAACAATACAACGTTCAAAGAACATTAAAATGTCTACTTACTTTCATGTTAAAATGTTATTTCAAGGTTAGAAAAATGTTTCTGCACCATTCTTTCAACTTTGTTTTTTTTATTAACTCATACATGTGAATTATAAGCCACACTTTTACAGCACATCAAAAAGTTGAAAATTTCATGATTATCATACATTTGAAACGCTACATTATAGCTTAAAAAAAACAACAACAAATATTTTCATATCAACATTTTAAATGAAATGGAAACGGTGTTAAAGGGTTAGTTCACCCAAAAATCTTCGGAACACATATTAAGATATTTTTGATGAAATCTGAGAGCTGGCTCAATCCTTCATAGGCTTCTAGGCAATTTCATTCTGCCAGTCCAGAAAAGATAGTAAAAACAGTTAAAATAGTCCAAGTGACTACAGTGGCTCAACCTTAAGTTTAACAAGCGACGACAGTACTTTTTGTGTGCAAAAAAAAAAAAACTTAAAGAAAAACTGTTTAAAATGGTTCTAAAGTGTGCATTTCCTGGATGTCCGAATCATGAGAAACCAACGAGAAAACGTAAAAGTGCCTTACCAATGCTGCAAAATGAATGGCTTACCTTTCACACTTTTCCATCAAATGATCGTGAGTGTCATCTTCTCAGTTCTCGCGCATGCGTCATGGCGTTTTCGTGAACTCACTCAGAGGCCCACACAGGAAAAAAATGAAAAGTTGAATAAATTTGTTTGTTTTTTGCGCACAAAAAGTATTGTCGTTTTCTAAAGTTCTAACGTTAATAACGTTCCAAAGACATTATTTTAATAACGTCTTGTACTAACATTTACAAAACTTATAAAGAATGTTAGTGAATGTTCTGGGAACGTTCCCTGTTAGCTGGGCTTCTTGCACCCCCCTAGTGCCTGTGATAGGGAAAACCACCATTGCAACTTTGGGCCGGCTCCGTGTGTTCGCCGGCTTCTTTGAAAACAAATGCACATGACCAGAGGGAGAAGATGGGAGGGGGTAGAGTCGCCAACAAATTTTGTCTACAGTGTTGTCAAATATCTATTCCGAAGCTGTAGGGGGAGCTCTATAGAGAAACCTGCGAGTAAAAAACGAAGAAATTTCCAAAACGGCATAGCGCCGCTTTAAAATAATTTTTGAAGACATTTAAGGTGATAAAATTGTTGATATTGACTCCTTTTCTTCTGTGTGGTCAGTTTTGGGAGGTGATAAGTGATGAGCACGGAATTGACCCGACAGGAACTTACCATGGGGACAGTGATCTGCAGTTGGAGCGGATTAATGTGTACTACAATGAAGCCACTGGTCAGTTTGCGTTTGCAATGTATTAAAACATAAAAAAATGTCATTCAAAGTTTTACATTCAAGAGTGGAAATGTGCACTTTACTATGACAGGTGGAAAGTATGTTCCTCGTGCTGTTCTTGTCGACCTGGAGCCTGGAACCATGGATTCAGTGAGATCTGGACCATTTGGGCAGGTCTTCCGACCAGATAACTTTGTCTTTGGTAAGCCTGTTTTCATATGCCATTTGACTGAATGTTAAATTCTTGATGTTTACTTCTTTTATTTAATTTTTTTTCAATTGCTAACACACAATTTTGCAAACTAGGCTGGTTTTATCAAAATACTTGACACAATTCACTATTGCTGCAACTAATGATTATTTTAATAATCGATTAATCTGTCGATTATTTTTTCGATTAATCAATGAATCGGATAAAAAATGTATATTAATTTCCAACCCTTTATTCAAAAACAGAACTGACAGTGCAAATTCACAGTGCAAAGTGCACAAACAGGTTGCTCCTTGAACATCCTTGAGCTGTTAAAGTAAAAAAAAAAAAAAAAAAAAACACAAACATACACATGCTTTTTACATCTGCCAAATATATAGGTTTTTAAAAAATAAAAAAGTGCACAAAAAGATGTATATTTTGTTTAAAGGGACCTGAGCTGTCAGAACAATAAATAATTTATAAAAAATAAAGAAAAATACAAATCAGAAAAATATTATTGAATAATAATAACAGAAGATAATATCTCTAGTCTATCCTAATATTAATTCTAAATACAATGTATATAAAACATAAATACAATATAAAATATTGTTTGAGCACTGACGTTGACGAGTTAACCCCTTAGGTATCGAAATCTGGTACCGAAAAACATGTCATTTTTCGATACTCGATAGTATCGAGGCAATTCGGTCGGTACCTAAAAAGTATAGAACTCGGTACCCAGCCCTATACAATTCACAAAACCACACACCCAAACTGCAAAATAAAGCACTGCAACCAAAACTACATATAGCATTATCAAAATCAAACTTTTGCATGAAATGGCGCACACTTCATTCATATTACCAGATTTGTGTCTAACCAACTACACACTGTTGGGCATAATGAAGAGCACTCTCATCTTTAGTATGCTTTGCCATAATACTAAAATTGTAGAAAATTCTTCAGATTGGTCACATGCACAGAAATATTTGCAGATACACACACATGCTGTGGGTTTTTTTTTTTTTTTCACCAAACAAGTCAGTGCAACATATGCACAGCAGATATATTTACATTTGGATTGAACAAAAATATGCTCACAAAAAAAACAGTGAACTAAAAAAGATTGAAGTGTTAACAATTAACAATTGAGGTGTTTGGCCAGGTGGCACATGTATTGGCCAATTAGACACAACGTGTGACTTTGTCAGATTGTTGTGTCTTATGCAGAGAACCGCGTTCAGTGCATTTAAAAAGTGCCATTTTGAATTGCAAAATGTGTGTAAAGCAGAAAATGTGTTTAGACGTTTGGAGACTTAAGAGGTTTTGCTCTCTGTGTGTCAGTTTAAATAATTGTGCTGTGCATGTCATTGTAGTGCGTTAGCAATTGGAAAAAACTGTAAATTGAGCTTTGTATAATCTGTAATTCTTTTCAATCATAGGTCAGAGTGGTGCTGGAAACAACTGGGCCAAGGGTCACTACACAGAAGGTGCTGAGCTTGTAGACTCTGTTCTTGATGTGGTCCGTAAGGAGGCGGAAAGCTGCGACTGCCTGCAAGGCTTCCAGCTCACCCACTCCCTTGGAGGAGGCACCGGGTCAGGCATGGGCACGCTCCTCATTAGCAAAATCCGTGAGGAGTACCCAGACCGCATCATGAACACCTTCAGTGTAGTGCCCTCACCCAAAGTCTCAGACACTGTTGTAGAGCCTTACAATGCCACACTGTCCGTCCATCAACTGGTGGAGAACACAGATGAAACGTATTGCATCGACAACGAGGCGCTGTATGACATTTGCTTCCGTACACTCAAACTCACTACACCCACCTACGGCGATCTCAACCACCTCGTGTCTGCCACAATGAGCGGGGTCACCACCTGCCTGCGCTTCCCCGGCCAACTCAATGCTGACCTGCGCAAACTGGCTGTCAATATGGTGCCTTTCCCCCGTCTGCATTTCTTCATGCCGGGCTTCGCCCCCCTCACCAGCAGGGGGAGTCAGCAATACCGAGCTCTTACGGTTCCTGAGCTCACACAGCAGATGTTCGATGCCAAGAACATGATGGCTGCTTGTGACCCCCGCCACGGTCGCTATCTCACCGTGGCCGCCATTTTCCGAGGCCGCATGTCTATGAAGGAAGTGGATGAGCAAATGCTGAATGTCCAGAACAAGAACAGCAGCTATTTCGTGGAGTGGATCCCCAATAATGTCAAGACCGCCGTGTGCGACATCCCGCCTCGCGGTCTCAAAATGGCAGCCACTTTCATCGGCAACAGCACCGCCATCCAGGAGTTGTTCAAGCGCATCTCTGAGCAGTTCACTGCTATGTTCAGGCGCAAGGCCTTCTTGCATTGGTACACGGGTGAGGGGATGGATGAGATGGAGTTCACGGAAGCCGAGAGCAACATGAATGACTTGGTGTCAGAGTACCAGCAGTACCAAGATGCCACTGCTGAAGAGGAGGGAGAGTTCGAGGAAGAGGGAGAGGAGGAGCTTGCATAAAGAGTTGACCTTGGTTTGTCTTTGTTTTGATCTCTTCCTCCCAAGCAGTTTCACAAGGAGCTAAAAAGCTCTCAATGTTCATACAATGTCTAATAAAGCTCTCAATTTGATAGCAGTCTTTTGGGGTCTTTGGCCTTTTTCCTTGCTGATGTGTTGAAGTGAATTGTAGATGAAGCTCGGTTGAACATTACTAATCTTGTATTGGTTACCATTCATTTTTTTGTGTAACTCTACAGAATATATAAATTATAAAATGCTAAGTTGGTAAGGTTAGTGGTTTCTTTAATTACAAAATGTTTCATTTGAATATTTTGCAGTGACAGTAGTGCAAACTAGATGAAAGCCGTGTTAGTGTGCAGATTCAATGATTCAAGACCGCCATCTAGCGTTTAAAATGACATCAATAAAAAAAAAAAAATTGTCTTAAGGTGAGAATGTCTCCATAAGTACACTAGGGATTTTCTCAAGTGGGTGCTCGAGCCTCTGCCCTATTTCAAAATTAATCAAAAGTTCCGTTCTCAAACAAATATCAATGATAATATTGTGGTCAATAAAACAATATGCATTTGATTATAATTAACATGACAATGTGTACTAAACTAAAGTAGCTTAAATTTACGTTTATTTTTACGTTTCTGTCAGTCTGAGGTGTCGTTGCTATAACGCGTTGCTATGGGTTGCGTCAAATTGCGTGTGTCTTGCTTCGGTCTTGATTGACATGGTCAGTCTCTGAGTCCGTTTTCGAGGGTCTAAAACTCCGGAGTTGTGGGTGTGGACGGTAGACATAACCGTAGTAGCAAAAGTTATGCGTTTTAAAATGAAAATGCGCTAGTGTAAACGTAGGTATCCTACAGTCTGCTCAGGAACCGATGATCTCGAGCTAATTAGAGTTATTTCATTGAGTATATGGCTCGACGGCAAGGACAGTAACTTTATGCTCGACGGCAGGAAAAAAAATAAACCAAACAATTTTTTTAAACTTTTTTTTTTCAATAATAAAAGGTGTGTCGATTCAATTAAAAATCCACATATCACATTTGAAAATATTACATAATTAATTGAAGCCTGTTTGTCATGTATAATACACCGACCAATCGTTATCTGGCACAATAGGTTCAAATTTCATTGGACAATGTGAAGTGGAGCGGTAATTCTCCGGTCATTTATAAATAAATCGTTTGAAAATTACATGGACATTGGACAGACGAATTACATTTATGAAGCGATCTGAATCTGCGTCGTTGAACTAATGGATGTTAATTAACTACAAAGCACTGCACAAACCCAGCACCAAAAGTAGCATTAATGGTAAGTATAGTAGCCTATTCAACTCACTTGTGTTTAGTCTATATTGATACACCCTTTACCATTTGATGAAACTATTATAGTTTGTTAAATGAAGCCCAGGCCTATTATGTGAAGTGTAGGCTAACAACAAGACGCGAAATGGTGACTTTATTATTTTAACATTTCTGATCATTTTGTAGGCTATAATAGTACAGTACCACTGGTCAAAAAAAAAAAAATTGGCACACACATTACTATATATATATATATATATATATATATATATATATATATATATATATATATATATATATATATATAATCTTACTATATATATATATAAAATAATGGTTTTCTATTTTAATATACTTTAAAAAATATAATTTATTTATGTGATGCAAAGCATATATGTGTGTGTGTGTGTGTGTGTGAAATCCATATGAAATATTTAGATTTCGGAGTGTGCATTAAATGTATTCTTTTGGCATTTGCTTTTATCCAAAACGACTGCATTCAATGAAGGCCTAGGCTATACATTTTTACAAGTCTAATCCGGCGTTGCTACTAGTGCCACTCCACTGTTTTATCTACAAATGTTAATATAAAAAGCTTCAGACTGCAAAGGTTAGAAATTGTTTATTGATTCGAAAATGTTACTTTAATTGCTGCTGGTGTTTCACATTTCAATTGATCATACAACATTCAACACAATGCGTTGATGTTGTGAAAGTTTGTGTTTTTCTGTTCTCACCAGCAGGTGGCGCTGGAAAGTTACTGAAAAGGTCGCTCATGAGATTTGAGTGTTGAAGGAGAGGAGAGTGATGTGACTGGTTCACACTTCACAGATACAAATCCTGTGATCTTTTAAACCCGTATTTCTGCCGAAGTATTCTCTCCATAAACTTGAAAGGTATGTGACTGAGCCAGATTTACAGTAAACTACATGTAGCCTACTAGATTATACCAACCTAGGACAATAATGAAACGCTATATAAAGTTTTGCATAACAGCTCTGCTGAATCGTGTCCACACCTTTCTTAATCTTAGATGAGATTTGTCATGTTAAATCTTGTCACCAAGTCGGTCTAATTATTAACTTGAAGCTCTTTCAATGCAACGAGGATTACATTAATTAACGTGACACAACAATCTGGCCCAATTTCATGGAACATTGAAGGAAGGAAGCTCTGAGTTGAATTGCAGTCGACACCAGAGCAGAGGGGGAAGAAGGAACATTAATTCAATCAACTAGCTGTGTTGTGAGTTGAAGATCGCAGAGGAGGGCTTCATTTACACAGTAATTGTGTCTTAATGCTACACTGTGTAATTTTTTTTAGTTGATTCTTAGCAAAAAACACCTAGTTCTTTCAAAAACATATGTGCTCATTAATGTATATTTACTTCTTTCAAGTAATAAAGTATTCTCGTAAGTTTATAATCTGCCATTGAAAGTACATGGGTGAGGGGTTCGAATGCCGGTCGTCATGTTGCCCCTCCATCTTGAAACTACATTAGCCAAAGAGGGACATACCTGTAAATTCAAGCTTCACCTTTCGCGCTTTACACTCAGTGACACAGAGACGAATGCGAGGGGGAGATTACTCGCGACTGCCGGCAGATTTGAAAGATTGCTGATGGAGGATCACGCCTATTTTCGAGGACATGTAACGTTAGCAGAGTCGCCAAGGAAGCGAAAGAGAGAATTAAAACGTCAACGCGACAGGCAAATCAGCAAGACTAAAGTCAATACTGGAGTAACTTTTCCCAGATGGAAAGAGCTCATAAGGAGCAAAGATTTTAAAACGGACGCCGAAGTTGCCTGCTTTCTTCTCGACAGGTAATTCAGCCTATTTGTGTAAATTCAAAGTTTTATAGTTGCTTGTCTAACCATAGCATGGTTGTGCATAACGCCAAAACGACCTCTAGTATAACTTGCGTTACTTTTCCTCGCGTTAATGGTGAAAAAGTATTGTTTACCTTGTAACGTTAACATAAATCTGTGCTGCGACGGATCACAGGTGATAGTTTTAAAGGCGCAATTGGACCAAGTCGAACTGGAAGCCATGTTAATCTTGGAATAATACGGCCACCGTAGGAGTTAAAACGCCCTCGAAATTGAAAGGAACCGAAACTAATATTCACTGGGTAGTCATATACAATTTCACCGCTAGATGGGGGAAAATATCACACAGTGTAGCTTTAGTTTCCAGTGACCATTGACATTGCCTTTTCTCTAAATCAAATTCCTGGAGGTTCAAAGTAGATCATCATACTTCTTCATAATACATCTACTGTATAATCCCTGTCAACGTATTCTAGGGATGGGAAATATATCGGTACCATATCGGTTTTTAGAGACCTTTAAAATATTTATATCTATCAATTGGATATTTAATTTTACATGCTATTTCTCCTACTTTTACATTTAAATTATCTTTACCGTCATTTTAACACTTGAAGTTTCACACTTGAAGTTATACTTTAAAAACATACATTTTCTAACTCTGTAAAATGTAATCTTTATTAAATGTCAAAATGAATATTCATTTGTCATACTGTAAAATTATTTATTTTAGTTTTACTGTATTTGTTTGTTTGTCTTTAGACAGAATCGTGTAGTTAATATCCACCATTTATCAGTTATCAGTCATAACATGAAAATAATTATCAGCGTACAGAATTTTAATATTGGTGCATCATGAATTATTTTTTAGAAAATATTTGACAATTATTTGATAAATCTGAGTGAACACTGAATTCTGCTTCCGAGTGCATGTGCTTTAAAGTACAGAAAAACCACAGTCGCTTCTTGTAAGAGCTCAGTTCTATTTTAGAGTCTCAGTAATCCATATCAATATCATGCTCAAATGTGGCAATACAAGCACGATACAATAAAATTAAATAATTTAGATCAAAAGACTACAGCAAATGGCGAGACTTTCATACCATGAAAGAACTGGTTTTGAGAAAGGTTCGAACCAGATTGTATTCCTCAGTCTGATACTGTAAGCACAAGCTCATATAAGAGCTCCCAATGTGATCTTTTGTTGTCTCAGCTTTCACAACCTAATGCATGCACGTTATTCCTTTTAATTGGTTTTTGTGATTTTATACCTCATCCATATGGCACTAGAATAAGCTTCTGTCTGAACAACATAAATCCTCTCTGTTTTAGCACTGCTATGTACACAATGTTGATGAAGCGCTTTAAACAGATGATGGATTGCTCTTTAACAGCCAAAGCAACTTCACTGTCACTGCCACTGAAAAGAGAGATAGGGAGGGAGAGAGAGAGACAGAGAGAGAGTATGTGCTATGAGATGCAAAGTGTAGCAGCAGCAAGAGGTGTGAAACATAAATTAGTATGATTTTAGGCTGCACAGATGGGCCTCTGCCACTCTATATACTGCATACAAATGCTTTGAGCCTGAGGAGCATCTCTTCATACAAACAGATTGAATGGGCCACCCATATAAGCCACAAAGACACCGACAGTCGACAAGATAGGTTTAATGAAATTATGCTCTATGAATCTCACAAAATCACTTAAGTTTCCAGAGTAGTCTCTTGTTTTTTTTGTTTTTTTTTCATCTGAAATTTCTTGTCTTTTTTATTTTTTTTATTCTTGACTTTTGACAAGGGCCTTTTGGAAATCCAGCCAAAATCTATTAAAGCCATATGTGCTAAGTGTATTAAATAAAATTGATCTGGCGAAGAGTATATGAAGAATGAAATCTAAGAATGACCTTAAGAAGCAGGTTAATTAAAGGGATAGTTCACCCAAAGATAAAAATTATGTCATTAACATCATTTTATCATCTGATATTAAATTATGTCATTTATAATCATAATGTCATTTTGTTCATCTGCTGAATACAAAATAAGATATTTTGAAGAATATGGGTAACCAAACAGTTGGTCCCATTGACTTCCATAGTATAAAAAAATACCATGGAAGTCAATGGGGCCAATCAACTGTTGTGAAATGTTATTACAATTTAAAAACTTTTTTATTTTAACATATTTTAAAATGTAATTTATTCCTGTGATGGCAAAGCTAAATTTTCAGCATCATTAATTCAGTCTTCAGTGTCTCATTTTAATATGCTGATTTGATGCTGAAGTAAAATGTCCTACTATTATCAATGTGAGAAACTGCCCATAAACTTTTTAAAACTTTCAAGCAGGGCTTTGTGAAGCCAATATTCAAAGTTTGACTTGACAAACCTTGCTTTCCAGCTAAAAATTTGTTATATAACTTTCTGTGAATTTCAGTTCATTTGAAATCGACTTCCTTGTATTCAAATCTGAATTGCAATACTGCATCCTGTTTGCTCCGGTTCAGGAATTGAATTGTAACTTAAATTGAATTCTTAATGTCATAAACCCTCTGTCACAGGCCCCCAAATGCTCCCTAAACCAAGTTGCTTTGGAAAATATCACATTGCCCTACTTGCTTTGTTCTTGACAGTTCACTTTGACGTGAGAAGATTGGCCAAGCGGCACCTCTCCTCTATTTCCTCCCTCTCTCCAGTCGCTCTCCTCCTTGCCTCAGGCGTGTGTGTGTGTGGTTGTCAGCATGCGTGTCTATGTGCGGAGCTGATGGCTTCCGTCGTGCAGGGTGCCACACACACAAAAAGGGGTCCTGTCACTCACTCAGAGCGGCCATATGTGTGCCTGCGTGAGCTCAATGCCAGCGGCAGAGGCTCCCGCCAGAAGACATTAGGGGAGCAGTGGGGCGTCATTACCCAGGCACCATGATTGATTAACCGTGAATCAGGAGCACCAGGGCCCCTCGAAAGCCCTGTGCTGATGGGAGGAGGGAGCCCCCTGCAGATGTGGGGGTGTAATTGCATCAAGGCTTGGCAGGAGGAAAAGTAGGCAGGGGAGACAAACACACAGATGAGTGCCCTCATTAGTGGGGGAATGAGATCAGTGTTTCTCCTGATGGAGCCGGTTGGATATGTGGCAGGGATCGTTTAAATATAGCAGTTTAGACAAGTGAGCTAAATCTTGGGGTTCTCTGCACTGCAAAAACATGAAATTAAATAAGCAAATAGCAACTGAGGCCTTTGATTAAAAATGAATTATTTCATGTGTATCTACATTTTGGTCCAGATTCATGAAGTGTCAAAACTACTGAAGAATAAGGACATTTTTTTTTTCTATTTTCCTTTTTCCTTCTCTAACACTATGATCCTTAGCGGTAGGGAAGCTCGGGATGAGATGATGATCCCTTAATGGCCCCCTGCCCTTCCTCTCCCTCTTCTCCGTGTCCCGGAGCCATGCAGCGCATTTGTGTGCTGTGGAGGGGTGACTAATGAAATCCAGTGAGAGGCAGCCAGCCCTGGGAATCCGACGCTAATGTTTTGTTTGGTATTAAGATGCGCAAAGGCAACTCAAACTCCCACTGACTTGGACGCGAAAACATTTGGAATGGGCTCATCAATCAAGCCCCACCACGCTGGAACTGTCTAATCCTGGGGTGCGTCACGCGCCGTGGCGACACTTCGTACAAGGAGCGCACACACATTAGATGTCATTCACACATGTATGAATTCAAAGTTGAAAAAGTGACTTACAAACTGACATTAGTGGAAAATACTTTTGGTGCTTGGATTTTCCCTCTGGAG
The DNA here is from genome assembly GCF_949319135.1 of Squalius cephalus. Lineage (NCBI taxonomy): Eukaryota > Metazoa > Chordata > Actinopteri > Cypriniformes > Leuciscidae > Squalius > Squalius cephalus. Next base: position 31,099,427 of record NC_137126.1, read on the forward strand.
TTTGTGCTCTCCTGAGATGCTTGGATTACTTTATTTTAAGATTTGTATAATTTTATGAGAGTATGTGGTTCTTCAGTAGACGTATGCATATATACATTTTATTTATTTGTTCTTAGTGGCAAAACATAGGATAATATAGGATAGCTTTCGTAATACTGGAGCCAAATTATCAAATGGAAAATCTGTTACAAAAAATCGTGTGAACCAGGTTTTGGCAATGATTACACTCTCATTTGACACATTTGGCTGTGCCTGTGAATATTACATTTTTGTATTCAAAGTCAATTGCAAAATTTACAAAAATGTGTATTAAATGTCACAGTACTGCAGCAGTCAAAATGACTAGTATACTGTACTGTATACAGACAAACAATTTATTAAGCTCTTGCATTTCAATTTTGATGCTTTAAATAAGTGACCATATCACTCCAGATTCAGAACAGACATGAACAGACCCTAATAATATTATTTAATAATAATAATAATAATCACCATTATTATTATTATTATTATTATTTTTAATATTATCAATAATAATGATTATTAATACTAATAATATTTATTGTTCATGTTTAAGAGACAGTGAGATGCAGAATAAAATGTGAAATATTGTTATTCGATTATTTTAATATTAGGCTATGTTTCATTTATTTAAAATATATTTTATTGATTTACCAATTTACCAATAAAACTATAAAACTCTTAATGCAGTAATAGTGCAGGCCCAAGATTAAGAAAGTCAAAAAAGGTTAGCAATTAATCTTACATATTTGTTGACCACTACCAAAATATGAATACTTTGTATTGTACTCTCTCTCTCTCTCTCTCTCTCTCTCTCTCTCTCTCTCTCTCTCTCTCTCTCTCTCTCTCTCTCTCTCTCTCTCTCTCTCTCTCTCTCTCTCTCTCTCTCTCTCTCTCTCTCTCTCTCTCTCTCTCTCTCTATATATATATATATATATATATATATATATATATTAGAACTCCATATTGTAAAAAAGTTATTTTTTCTTTACTGTACAGTCTGCTTATTTGTAAGTGCATTTATGTTTGTGAAAGTCCTCAAAGCAATCAGTCTCTCAGTGACTGTGATAGTGAGCGAGGGCTGGCGCTTCCCTTGAACCTCAGTCAGCTGAGATTAGGGCTTGTGATGACAGAGATTTAGGTAGACTGGAGCACACACTGTCACACCTCTCAGTTGTGGCCTTTAATCAGAACAGTACACATCACTAATGGCATACATTGATTGATGAGTGAACATTCTCTGGGGGCTTTTCCTCCTGATTGTGTCTCGCAATACAAAACTGACTTTGTTTTTCACAATCTATTCCCCTTTTTCACAATTTGGTGTAACAAGGACATGATTACAGCGAAATTCTGATGCACATTTTTTGAAGTAAAGTGATTTGGTCAGGGTAGTGGACTTTAGTCAGGCTGTGTTTTTATTGAGACCGTATCTGAATGTCTGTACAGGCCTAAGTGGAGCATGACTCTGTTTCTGTGTTGTTCTTGGAACAGTGCTGGATTGACTCATTGTTTGTCTTTACATGCTTATTGCTATTGTTAAGCATTTTTTATCAATCTATTTGATTTATTATACTCTGATAAATTTATTAGGAAAACAAAAGTAGATACTTAATGGACCTTGATGACAGATACGACTTTGAGGTTGCATGATTTTAACCACCAGGAGGCATCGGCAGGCAACCACTGGAGCAGGCTGTGGCACAGTCTGCTTTTGGTGTAAATTAGCCAGTACTAAACACACCTGGAAAATGATCTGTTCTGGGTTGTTTCTCTTTAGCATGCCCGTTTTATAGCAGGGGAAAATTGATATGCCTGCTACGTGCCAAAAATGCTCAATTGCAACCAGTACACAAAAGCATACTGAGGCCTTCTTAATACTGAAGTCGTGTTTTTTAAAAATTTGTTCAACAGCTTGTAGGAATGCTATGCTAACTGCTAGTGAAATCATACCATTTTTTGTTTTAGAGATCAAATTTAAAGTCAACATAAATAAATTCACCATGTTGGCTACATTTACAGATATAAGTCAGTTTGACCTATTTAAAAAGTTGCTCTAAAAGGGACAATTTTTATTTATTTTTTTAAATAAAAATTGTATTTTAAGTTAATCAAACTGTTCACTTACAGTGTAGTTGCTGTGCATTAAAATGGAATAGGCCCATTTTGGTTTGTAATTCATTTTTTTATGTTTTTTTGTTGTTGTTGTTTTTGCTGCTACAGAGAATTGTGGGAAATGTAGTTTGGTCACACAGGTCTGCTTTCTATGTAGTAAAAAATTTGGCCACCAGTTATTATGACTCACAAATGTGATCATTCCAACATTAAACACACTGTACACTACTGCTCAAAAGTTTGGGGTCGGTATGTTTTCTTAAACGTTTTTTTAATGAAGCAGTAAAAACAGTAACATTGTGAACTATTTTAATATAATTTCAATTTTAATACATTTTCTATTTTCATTTATTTCTGTTATGGAAAAGCTGAATTTCCAGCACAATTACTCCAGTCTTGAGTGTCACATGATCCTTCACAAATCATTGTAATTTGCTGATTTGGTGCTCAATAAACATATTTTATTATTATCAATGTTGAAAGTTGTACTGCTTATTATTTTTGTTTAAACCATGGTACATTTTTGTCAGGATTCTTTGATACTCAAAAAAACTGAATTTATTTGAAAGAGAAATGTTTTGTAATATTATAAATGTCTCTCACTTTTGACCACTTTTTTGTCATTGTTCAGGTTTAATAGAATGTAAAAGCTGTATGAGAATGTATACTACATACTTCGTTTCAGAATTCAACACATTTATCCTGATAGCCTCGGTGTTTCACCGTAACCTTCTCAAGGGTCCTTCGTGTATAGAAAAGTCTCATTTCTCAGTACTGCCTTCAGACTGTCCAGGGATAGCGAGAGCCTCATGGGTGAAGACAGAATAATGAAAAGGTGGGATTTTGGCCATTTGACTTCAGTGGTAGCCTTTAAGATACTGCACCAAAGAAATGTCAGACCAGATCTTATCAGTGTAGTGATAAGAGGACAGCGCCCCCTAGGTGGCACTTTTTTGCTGAAGGTCAGAACGGGGTCAGGCTGGCAAGGCAAAGGGAGATCCAGGTCCAGGACTGGCCACCCACTGTGCAATATCCAGTTTCCGTTGAGGGATGGGAATAGACGAGACACAGAACGGAGAGAAAAAGCCGGAGAGTGAGGGGGAGAGCAGACAAATCTGAGATCATGGAGCATCTCTGTCCTGTATCCATCCATAGAGCTCTATCTCGCTCGCTCATCTCTCTCACCCACGCTGATTATTTCCTGGTCTGAAGCCCCTGTGGTTTTCCAAATGATTTTAAAATGGATTTCATTTCCTGTTGGGGGGGGAAGGGGGCAGCGATAGTAGTAGGACAAACCCGAATGCAAGTTGTGTGGGAGAGAGATGAGGAAGGGAGATGGAGAGGATGTGAGAGAAATAAAGAGAAAGGGGGCTTCTTTTTCCTGGATATGAGGTTTTGAGTTTTGCCCTCAGGCCTCAACACCACACAGCATTCTGTTACAATGCTCATTTCCTCTCACAGACCCTGGAAGACTTCTCTTCTTTTGCACTGTTCTTCTTTCTTACTTTCAGTTGCCTGTTTTTTGGGTCTCTCCATCTTTATTTATTTTTTTCTCAGCTGCTTATAAAGTTTGTAAAATCACTTTGAAGCCACTTAAGTTCGCCCCAAAAATGAAAAGTCTGTTATCATTTGTTCACCCTAATGTCATTCCAAATCTGTATGATGCATTTTCTTTTTTGTGGGACACAAAAATGAAATTTGTTTTGAACCCCACTGACTTCAATCAAATATCATTCAAAATATCATATTTTGTGTTTCCACAGAAGAAAGAAAGTCAGTGATTATAGGTTTAGAAAAGACATGAGGGTGAATAAATGATGACAAAATTTTCGGTTTTTTTGGTAAAGCCAGAATAAAGATTCTTTTCAGCAATCTGTATTTTGTGAATCACTATCTACTTCAACAAGCAGATGAAGTTACAAACGCAATGCATGCACCTTTTCCCATTTCTTTCTTAATCTATTGCTTTCATTCCTTCTCGCACAAGGCCCGGGGAATCGGCATGACATAAGCGCCTTTCCCTCGAGGCGCAGGTCGGAAGACAGAAGGAGAGGAGGAAGGAGGAAGAGAGAGAGAGACGGGGCTCGATAAGAGCCGCTATCAGAACTCACCCAAACACAGCGTCCGGCTGTTCTCCCTTGTGCATGCGGAGGAAAACAGATACAGGTTTGGGCACTTTTCCATGCTGTCTCTTCCCTCTTTTGTCACCCATTTCAATAGGTAGGTCTCAGAAAGGATGTCTGTTAGGATGTTCGTGACAAAGAGAAAATACAGCAATTGTCTTCCACACAAGAGGTTTTATTGTGTGTGAACTTCTGCAAGCAAGCTTGTGAGAATGAAGGTTTATTTAGTGCATGTTGCTGGCTGTTTTAAACCAGTTGAAATTATAAAAAATGAAAGCAAAGTAAAAAAACATAACAAAGGAGAAGACATGTGAGGAAATACAGGTGTCATCACCTTCTTCGCTTACATCTTTCTTCAGCTCGAAATCCCAATATCCGCTCGTCCTGTTTCCCTCACTGAGCTATCACTTTCCCGAGCCCCCGTCTCCTCATCTTTCCTAATGAGCAGAGACTCTCTTAACCTGAGCCACCATCTACTTCTACGTCTTCCTGCTAATTACCATCGGCTTGTCACAGTTTATGCAGATGAAGCTCACTCCTTCCCCTCAGGTGTAGCACCTCTCACAAACTAGTGTGAAACAAGGCAATGCTACTATGTTTGGTAGCTAGACTTCTTCCAAAAGTTAGTGGACTTGTTTACTAAGTTTAAAATGTAATTTCCACAATAGAACAGATGTGGTGGAAATGACGGTGTGCTGGAAATGTTAAAGTCCCCCTGTAGTCAATAATTGTATCTCTTAAAACTCATCTTTGATCACCAAAATGACATATTTAAATGTTTTCCTGTGAAACAAAAATCATTCATGCCTTGAAATGCCTTGCTTCATTTCGTATACATGGAACCATGAATATGCAAATGAGCCCCGCCTCCACTCACTCATACAGGCTCGTCTACAAGTTGATGTATCAGAATGGTAATGCATTTTTTTAAGTATCGCTCTCTACAACGTCGGATACTTAACGGTAATTAATATTAGTCTTTGGCTTGACTACATTATCAAACAGCTAATAATGTATTGCTAATGTTACACAAATGTAACATCCCACACAAATGGGATGGCAAAAATAACAGAATTCTCTTGTGTGTACAAACAAGTCAGAGTTTAAAGGTAATTTTAAATGGATTGTTGACCCAAAAATGAAAACTCAAGTCATCATTTCCTTGTTCCAAACCTTACTTTCTTTTGCAGAATATAACCAGCTTTGGTTCTGTTATGCGCTAAACAGGTTTGGTTAGCATTAACTTCCACTCTATGAACAAAAAACAGTGAGAAACTTCTCAAAATATCTTTTTTTTTTATCTTCCACGGATAAAAGGTAAGTCATACAGGTTTGGAATGACATGTGGGTGAGTAAACAATGACAGAATTTAAATTTTTGGGTAACCTGTCCTTTTAGGAGAGTTTAAAAAAGTGCCCATAGTTGAAACTCTTGAAAAAACTTTGACATTTTGCTGCATTACTCCATATGATGAACCCTAGCATTAATTATTGTTTTAGATTATATTTGACAGTGGAACTCTGACTGTGTGTTAGTCAACCTGGGAAATTTCCCTCTGCTATGGCCAAAATCTTGATTTGAAACAGAATGTACAGCATCTAACCCCCATAGCTTTAACACAGGAAGTAAGGCCACCCTAAAAGTGCCTCTCAAACAATAGCCAGGAGGGCTGTTCACTGGCCAGATATTTTTATATTTTATATACTTAGTACTTCTGTTGATGGAAGGAAACCCAATTGGGCATCAGACAGAAATGGAGAGAAGCCTTAAGAGTGGGACATACAGTGAGAGCTAGAGAGAGAGAGAGCTCATGTGTGACCTTGACCACCAGCATAAACAGTAGCGTCCTGTGAAACCGGATTGCATTCACAAACCGGATTGCATCAGTGGTTCTCAGGCGACCAACCGGAGGTCCTTAGGTTCAGCTTTGTTTATGAAAAATTAAAGGAAAGCAACACCTTTGCTCTCTTGTGATCTATGCCTTATGTCCTCTCCTTATCAACCGAGATAATATGTGAGAGAGGAACACAAGCTGTTTTGTCATTAAAGGAATATTCCGGGTTCAATTGAAATTTCTAATTTCCACTTGTCCCTCCTTCTCTTTTATAAAAGGTCAAACTATGGGTTACACTTACTATGGAAGTGAATGTGGCCCATCTGTAAACGTTAAAGTTTGTTTCTGTGTCACAAGAATAAGCCACAAGACAAAAATATTCCATACTAACCTTTTTCTGTGTAAAATGATATCAAATTGTACAAATTTGTCATAAAGCCATAAACGCTAAAATGACTGTTAAAGGAGAACTCCGGTCAATTTTTAACATTGAGCTAATTTTTTTGTAAATTTGGAGTGCTGTCAGTACAGAGAACAACGACAAAAATCGGTGTTGCCTACACCGTGTTATCCTCTTTTTAAAATTTGCACCCTGTTGACTTCAATGGGGCATGTTTTAAACCTGCGTTTAGCCTCTTAACATCCTTGATTTGTCATTACAAGTGCACAGCCATGTGAGTGAGTTTATTTAGAGTGAACACGGTGAATCTGACTGCAGTAGATGTGAAAGAAATGAATAAAAGTGATGTTAATTCAGCCAGCGAAAATACCTGTATTTACTTCCTGTTTTCGGTCGAAGTCCACAGTAATTGATTGTCGAGTTCACGCGCGTGATCATAGATACTAAACCTATGCGCGTGAACTCGACAATCGATTACTGTGGACTTCGACCGAAAACAGGAAGTAAATACAGGTATTTTCGCTGGCTGAATTAACATCACTTTTATTAAAACCTGCCCCATTGAAGTCAACAGGGTGCAAATTTTAAAAAGAGGATAACACGGTGTAGGCAACACCGATTTTTGTCGTTGTTCTCTGTACTGACAGCACTCCAAATTTACAAAAAAATGAGCTCAATGTTAAAATTGACCGGAGTTCTCCTTTAATTGATATTATTATTTTGGTAATCAACGTTATACCACTAATGTCATCAATTGAGCTTAACTTGTATATAACCCAGAATATTCCAGTAATTGCAAGACAAATGCCAAACCTTGAGAATGGAGCTACTGTAGGTGCTCCTCCCTTCGATTTCCTCAAGGTGGAGCAGGCGATGGGAAGGAGAATCTTGCAAATGCACAAAGAATTCAGTCAGTAAGTAGGATGTTTCTGGGATGGATGAAGCCTGTTTGAGGGGGTGGGGGAGAGGAAGGAGGCAGGGAGGGATGGGGTTGGCCTTGGCTCCGCTCGGCTCGGCGGGGTTTGATCAGCCAGGCTCTGGGCTAATCACACTCGCGTTGATTAACAAGCTGCGCAAACACACAGGGCATGATTGAGCTGCCCGGGTAAAGAAAATAACCGGCAATCTACGAGAAGCCCAGGACACACATGCCTTTCACTCGTCTCTCCTCAACCCCAAACAGCCTCATACATACACGCACACATCAGAAACAGTGCTCTCCTCCTTTAGTACCTCTGGTCAGACTTTCAGAAATCTTTCTGTCCATTCAATAATTTTTCACCCCCACTGTTTTGTTTTGCTTAAATGTTCGGCGCACAAAGCCGTGAGGTAATCACATACTCTCCATAGTCTATCATATGGCTATTTATAGAGGTGCTCCCTCTTGACTTTTTCTCAACATTTTTGGCTCTAACTTGGCTTGTCTAAAGCTCACTGATCACTTTGGGGCATTGCTGTCTTGACATACTCCCATACATGCATTAGATTTCAATTTAAGCATAGTGTTTAGGCACGTGTGGGGGATTGAAATAGGGGGTGCACCTCCACCTCCTCACTCTCCTTCACACACACACACACACACACATACCCTCCTGCTTTCGCAAGCTGCAAATGAAACCAGATGGACTCATTTATTGCCAATTAGCTCCAACGCTGTAAGTGAAGCCTCACCTATACAATTTAAACTTTTTTTATTGAAACCTCCCAGCACCTCTAACACTGCATCTCAATAAGAAGGACTAACATCTTTATAACCTCCACCTCCCACCAGTACCAGGAAAGAAAGAGAAAGAGAAGTCTTTGAGGTTTCCTTCCAGGGAGATGTAAGATACAGAGAAAGAAGGAAAGAAAAAAATATATAAATCTGACATATATATATAACCTATTTGAACCTATTTGATATGTAACCTATTTGAAATATTATCCATTATTTAAAATAGCCTAACTATTTATATAATATTTACATTTATTTTAAAATGTAATTTATTTCTGTGATGGCAAAGCAGTCGTTACTCCAGTCTTCAGTGTCACATGATCCTTCAGAAATTCTAATATGCTGATTTGCTGCTCAAGAAACATTTCTTATTATAATCAATGTTGAAAACCATTGTGCTCCTTAATATTCTTCTAGAAACCATGAAACATTTTTCCAGGATTCTTTGATGAATTTAAAGTTCAACTGAGCAGCGTTTATGTGAAATATAAATATAAAATAAAATTAATCTCAATTCAATATTCAATTTATATGTATGTATTTGTCTGGTTTATTATTCCTTTCATATCTTTAATTTCTCAATATTTATTACTTTCCTAAACAGTTTGTTGATTTATCAGGAAATGCATCAGATGTCTAATTTATGTATAATTGATCTGATTCTGAAATATGGAAAGAACATGGGGCAGCACTGAAGACTCAAAAGGTATTTACGCAACTTAACAGCCACATTATTGAGCCAACAAGAAACGGCTAAAGAGGGGTGAACACATGTCATTAATCCATGGAGCCACACATTTGGAGGTCCCAAGAGAAGGATTTCCCATTAACATGACTTTTTAGTCATTTAGGCCAGATGTACTCTGTGAACTCCATACCGGTCTCAGACAATAATGCTTTCTTTTCATTCTTATGGCATACTCAGGTAATTTGTTAACTGTAATGGCATTAAGGTTGAAGTGACTGTTAGTGTTTCTTTAATCTGAGGGCCATCTGTAGGTGTTCATGTAGCTCAAACAGTAGAGCTTGGTGCTAACAATACCAAGGCTGTGAGTTTGATTCATGGGAAATGCATAAATAATATATATTCCTTGAATGCAGTGTAAAAAGCATAAATTCAAATGTATGTTTTTGCCAAATTCAAATGTATTGCTTTTCTTGTTCCATAGTGACCTTGCTTCATCTACCAAATAATTTCCCTTTTGGTCTCAGCAGTATTGCTTCTTAACTAGGCACTAAACAATTGAATGTATTAAATAGGCATCCAATCGCTTTCTTTAAATTGTTAGATTCATGGCGGTTGGTTTTACAGACTTCGTGGTCCTCTCACATTCACTGAAAAAGCAATAAAGTCTTAAATTTTGCACATGTAAACAATGTTTGCACAATGTTTGCTTATTAAATATTTGGGCTTAATTGATTATGCATTCAGCTAACAATAAGAGTGTAGTATTGTCAACTCAACTTTATGATCCTTTTGTCCTTTACCCCCCACAATCAGCATAAAAAATGGTGAAAAAAGGGCCTCATCTCATCTTCAGGTTTCAGTCTAGTTGTGGAATGCTAGCTGCAGTATGTAGGGATGACCTCTGCACTATGTATGTACATGCTCCACATAAAATCCAGTTTGGAATACCTATGAAATCTCATATCAGATACACGTTTCCTGACCTTAATTAAGATGCCACAACTGAATGATTGTCCCTTTTACAAATAATACTCAAATTTGTATTCTACAAATTTTGTTACAAACAACAACACAACAATACAAACACATTTTGTATATTACAAATTTGTGTACTAAAAATTGTTCATCCCTCTTGTTTTCTCCATTCTAAATGTGTCGATGGACATGAACCATTAGCCTCATGTTCCATGTGACTTCTCTCTTGTTTTATTTTTCTCTCCACCCTCTCTAAGCAAAGCCATATGTCTGCTGACTTGCATGTCACATGGCTCATTGGCACACAGCCTCGCCCACCTCCATGTCCTGCCCCCTTTCTCCAATCAGTTTGCTGCTAACTCAAAACCACGGGGTGCATTTTGTAATCATTGTCATTCATTTGTTAGTTTTCTTGTCCATATTTTAATCAATGCTACTTTTTTGTTAGCAAATGTAAGTGCTTAAAAAGAAAATAGAAAGTCTGTCATCATTTACTCACCCTCATGTAATTTCAAACCTGTGAAACATAAAATATGTATTGTATGTATTGTCCATACAATGAAAGTCATTGGGGTCCAACTTTGTACCTTACCCCTAAAAGGTTCACAGCTGTACCAGAAGGGTAGGCTACATATTTCTACTCTAAGCTCTGAAATGCACCTTTTTTAATGGTAAATACGGTATAAATGTGTCCCTTTAAAAGTACTGCCCTATTGACAAGATGTTGTACGGTCAAATTATACAGTTTTTTGTTGTTTTGTTTTTTTCTGATTTGTATGAAAAAAAAAATCAGAAACATTAAAAATTACCTACACTTGTTGGATGAGCAGGTGCTCAAAGAATCCAAACATGTTCTTAGAGGAAAGCCACATGAATTAAGCTTTTACGTTATTTATGTCCAGGCCGATGGAAACACATCCAGTCAATTTGTGTGTGCTGTTTCAGTGAACTGAAAATGATGAGGAAGAGGTTATTTTCAGTGCTGCTCATTGAGAGTGGCGCTAATTGTCCCTGCAATGCTAATCAGTTCCGCCAATCCCAAGTGGGCCAGAAAGAGAGACCAATTTTCCTGTTACTGATCTCATGAGGGTGGGGGGGGTGGGGGTGTACAGATGTGTGCAAATATATATGTGTGTGTCTTTACATGTGTGTATCAGTGTGTGAATCTACAGTCAAAGAAGTACTAAACACCTAAAGAGTTCTCATAGCACTCTCAATAGGTGTTTGATTAGATAGTGCTTGTGCTGTTGACATGTTTGTCATTTTTAAATTAAATTTTAAGTGCCCCTATTGTGCTTTTTCTGATATTACCTTTCATGTAAGGTGTAATACAGCTGTTTGTAAATGTAAAAAGTCTGCAAAGTTTCCATGATCAGATTTCACGACAAATGGAGGTATTGTCTCCCAAAAGAAAGCTGTGATTCTAACTGAAACGAGTCGTCAGTAATTCCAGTCTCACTATCTGGAGAAACCTAGTCCATGTTTGTAACAAATTTGCATAATGTCAGCCTATGGTCTTTATTGGCTGCCTGCAAACAACGTCTGCTTTGATCTGCCCTCAAACACTAGTTGTAGCTAAGGCCTGAAAAAGTTTGGTTCATTTTGTCATCATGTTGAGAAGGTGCTCTTTTCTGCGATGTGTAAGCAATTACAGACACTATCGTTACTGTTCATATCACTGTGAAGCCTCCAGAGCTGAAATTAAGATATGGTATGGATATGGTAATTTTGTTTACGACACGCACTGTAAGCGGTAGACCAATCACAATAGACTAGGCCATCTGACCAATTAGAGCAGAGTAGGCTCTCAGAAGAGAGGCGTTTAGAGATCTCTAATCTCTTTATAAATAAATAAATAAATTATTATAGATTCTGAATCTTTTATGGAGCCATTTCAGACTCTGAGAGTTGATTCTGCATGTAAACCTATTGTAGGAGGCCTCCAAAACAAAATTAGGAACTTTAAAATAGCATAATTGTGGCACTTTTCAAGTATGTCAGCAGGTAGGAGTGTGACAGCTTTTAAACAGCCTTTTACAACCCATTTTAATGTCATAAACTAATTCTTAATGGCCAATCAGGGATTAACCTGATCAAGGAACTAAACTGTTCCGTGGTGGGCCTGAATAGCACATGACCAGATGGACAAGATTATTTCTGTTGTGTTTACAGTTTCATTTGGAGATTGTGCATGGGTGCATCTAACATTAAATACTTTAAGTGTGGGTACACCATAGCGGCAATTTCAATCTGGCCAACCAGCTGGATTTTCCCTGGAGGATTTAGCCTGGCAAGCGCAATTTATGTCTGACAAACTATCACAACACATTACATGTGACTATGTGGTGCTACACAACACACCCGGTGGCTACTGCACAGATGTTAGAATCACAATAGAACTTGTATATCTGATTTCTCTATTCATTCTTTATGAAGTCCCTTGAGTCATACTAAGATGAAATTGTGCGGTTTGAGTATGTTAACGACACAATCAACCAACTTAATATTTAAATTAAATTTCTGCCTGCTGTAGAAAGATGTAAACATTTAAAGGCCATCTTGCCTCCATTCCTATATTCTCATACTTAATCATAAAAATAACTAATAAAAGTTGCCAGACAGATGGTGGAAATAAGACCTGAGAGTGGGCAATCATTAACAGACTGGATTTATTCACCTAAATGTTTTAAGAAGCAAAACGTAATGCTTAGCACTAAAGACACTCATTCACAGTTGCTGATAAGCTGTAAACTTGTGAAGTGATGTTGTCTTGGCCATTGGAATAGCATTTGTGTTCTTTAATTTGAAAAATGATTTGAAATTGATAGGATCTATTTGTGTGATGGTATTTTAAAGTCACTCTTTAGGACACGTTATGGGCCAAATATGAAGAATTTTGTTTCTTATATTTTTTGCTGTGGGATCAAAAAAATTGTGTTGCTCAGATTTATGCCAGTTCACACAAAGATTTAAAATCTGTCATTATTTTCTCTTTACCCATCATTTATCCTCATGTTGTTCAAAATCTGTATGCATTTATTTCTTCTTTGGGACACAAATGTCAGTGGGGTCCTGTGTTGTTTTGGACTTTCATTTTAAGGACAAAACCTGTTCTTCAAACATGCTTTTGTGTTTTGCAGAAGAAAGAATGTCATACAGGTTTGAATTTCCATTTTTGAGTGAACTAAATGAAAGTTAAGCTCTGCTTATTCAAGTGTAAGTGTTTACATTTCATAATACTGTATGTGGCATAACATCATCTTCTCAGAAGCGTATTTATAGAAGCAGTGTATATAGAAAACTGAAACAGGTGATGAGATTTCAGCAGGATGTTTAAAGTGTGACGTCTGACCAGTCTTTCCTGCCAACAGTAGCCTTTTCTGTATGAAGAGTGCTGTGGATACGTGGTAGGGGTGGAGGGCTGGAGGGGGTGTCAGCAGCCCTAATCAACAAATGACTGTAACACTATTGTCAGCTCCAGCCCTCCTCATTAAAACATTCCCCAAACTGCCCACGTTGCCCGTAAAGTCCCCTCTTTATTTTTAGGTGTCTAATTAGGGGCCTTTGGCTTAGGCTTCTCGCACTCTGTGTCGACTTTAAAGGGGTAATTATGGAGATTATGTCTAGGCTGCTGTGAGAGTTTAGGGAAAACAGACCAAATGGATGGATGGATCAGGCTGGAAGTTTGGAGCAGGCAGAAGAGCATAAGGTTGCGTTAATATTCGGCACCAGCTTGGCATTGTGAGGCTGGCAAGACAAACATGTACCATAAACCAGATCCAAAAGACATTCAATGAATAACCATGTTTTCTATTAGTTTTTGAAAGTTACAGTAAGTAGCAAACGTTTTCGCGTAAATCTTTTGTATGATAAATTGCCTGTGTGATGTGCCTTATTTGCAAGTTACATATAAATATAAAATCTTGTACATTTATGAAATGAAATAAATGTAAACATATTAGGGCTGATTAAATAAATAAAATAAACATAAAGATATAGCTCACCCAAAAAGGAAAATTCTGTCATTAATTACTCACCCTCATGTTGTTCCAAAACCCATAAAACCCATTCATCTTCGGAACACAAATGAAGATCTTTTTGATGAAATCTGAGAGCTTTTCTGTCCCTCCATTGACAGTCTACGCAACTACCCCTTTGTTGCTTCAAAAAGTTTATAAAGAGATTGTAAAACTAATCCATATGAATTGAGCGGGTTAGTCCACAATTTTCTGAAGAGATGATGAACAGATTGAATTTAGGCTTTTATTCACATATAAACATTCATCAACTCACACATCAGTTGTGGTAAAAGGAATATCAAGCATGTTCGCATGATGTGCAAGAACCAATGAGGTTCATTCTGACGCAGCACGTTTGAGCTTCAGCAAGAGATTTGTTCTCGCATGTCAAGCAGGTTCAATCGAGCTTCTTTCACTCGGTGAGTAATTAATGACATGATTTTCATTTTTGGGTGAACTAACCCTTTCAAGGGAAAAAAATAAGTGCTGGGTTCAGAAATTAGTTTGGAACCTTTGTATGGAGGTTCATTTATACATCGCTGATTTTTATTCATCTTACTTACGGTCCTCCAAAACAATACAAAAGTATTCCTATTTTCGTTCATTTTGTTCTTTATAGCTCATAGGCATAGTAAGTTTGAGAGGAAGCTGATTGATGAGTCCATTTTAGATTTTATATCTAGACAATATAGATTTTTTGCTATTAATGTATATTTATACAGTAAAGTGAGCCATTTGGCCATTTTCATATTATTAACGCAAATGCTAAGTGATATCCAGGATAATATGAGTTAAAAGAAATGCATTTCCGGTGTCAATGAATGAATTACTGATGAGACTGTGTGTAGGAGAACATAACACAAAAAAGGTTTGGAAAAAACTATGAAATTGTGATATTGAAAGTGTAATTAGCAAATCCAGTAGAAATTCCTGGCTTGTCTTAAACAGCATGCATGCTGTTTTCAAATAACCAGATAAAAATTCCTAGCAATTTCCTTTAAATTCCCACAGGGATGTCTGCGGAGGCACTCATTACAAGCGCATACATGGCCGTTATTTAAGAGACAGCTGAGTCAGGCTAGATTTGGTGCAAAATCTGAAGTCCATTTCATTTCTAGCTCTAGTCCGTAGAGAATGAAACTATTCATTATAAATAAACCCGGTTCTGGCTTTAGGATGGAGAGAATAAGTACGAGACAGAAAAACAGAGGGCGATTTGGGAGGGTGGCACTGGACCAGCATGGTGTAATGGAGTTGGAAGTGTCCTTAATTACACATGTGGCTCTGTGACTATGCAAGTGTGAGGCGAGTGAATCTGCTTGAGAGAGCAGGATAAGCAAAATATAGCACAAAAATCCAAGTATCATTTATCAAAATCACACAAAACATAAAAAGAATGAAGATTTTAAAAAGAGAAACAAAATGATTCTGTAGGCAGACAGAAAAAAAAGAGGAAGCAGAAAAACAGGGAGGGAGGAATAGAGAGCAGTGCTGCTTGGTGTGGGCCCCGTGCTGTAAATTGCATCTGTTCCTAATTAGGGAGTGCTAATGAAGGCCCGTGTTCGTCCCGGTCCCACTGAGAGACGGGCTGGCTCACAGCCTTCATCACAGAGAGACTGAAAAAGAGAGTGAGAGAGACTTTAATATCATTCGGTTACTTAGCACAGTACCAACTTAAGTCTAAATGAAACACTGAAAGGAAATACGGCTGTAACTGCAGACAAATTCAGCTATTTGGATGCAGATTCCTACAGAGCTACTCAGGTGACTGTGTCTCGTGTCTTTTTAGGCATACACACTTGGCTGTGTCAGTGTGTGCATGCACGTTTGTAAGCAGCAGGCGTAATTAGCAGGGATTTCTCAGATAACGAGTTTTTCCTCCAGCAGCAGGGGACGCGGTAAGGTCAGGCTGAGTCGGACATTCCCACACCCTGCAGTGAATACAGGTGGCCATCCTCTCCATGGCGTGCACATGCTCGCTCATTTTTGTTGACCGTGAGTTTCACTTGCATAAATTCAGCATCCCACACAACTTTTACAGGAGATCAATTCCAGTCTTTCCACTGTAAAAGCAAACAAAGAAATTAACTAAATGAAATGTGTTAATTTTCCTCTAACATTACTGAAAGTTCATTGTACTTAAAAGGGTTAATGAAAATGAAAATCCTATCATTAATTACTCACCCTCATATCGCTCCAAACTCGTAAGATCTTCCGAACACAAATTAAGATATTTTTGATGAAATCAAAACTCAGACTGCGACGTTATAACCACTATCAAGGCCTAGAAAGGTAGTAAAGACATTGTTAAAATAGTCCATGTGACTACAGTGGCTCAATCTTAATGTTATGAAGCGACGAGAATACTTTTTGGGCGAAATTTTTTTTTTTCTTCTCTTCCTTGTCAGTCTCTGATACTGTTCTTGCGTCAGCATCACACGCATGCGTCATGATGCTCATGTGAACAGCGTCAGAGACTGGTTCAAGAAGCCTTTTCACTCAGATATACGCCACATAGGGAAGAAAAGATTATCACAACTTCAGTTTAGTGCCGACTTGGAGAGATGTATTGGTGTTTATGTTTAATGAATCCCAACATTCATAGTGGTTTCTGTTGCAGTTTTGCAGGGTTACCATTAGGTCGAGGATGGACTGCAAAACCTTAAAACTATCAATGTTGCATGTTGCTAAACTGTATACATGCTATAGTATATTGGTAGTCTCTTTGCTAGTTACATTAAAGGCTAACTAAACCCTAAAACAACTTTTTTTAGTTAATGATCTGTAAGACTGGCTTTATTAGTGCTGTTCATTGATTCGAGTAAATGATTTGACATTTGGGTATAAAGTTTTTTAATTTGACAATATATGGTGTAAAAACGTCTGAGTGCTGCCCTCTTCGAGTTGAACGGTGGCTACTGCAGTTAAATTTTCCTATTTGAAGTTGTTTCCCCATGTGACGTATGCAGGCTCTGCCAATGGCTCACTACCCGTCCCACGTCCCTGGCACAAGCTCACCACGCCCTTTTTGCTTAATTATTAACACTAAATCATACCAAAATTAACCTAAATGCATGGGTTTGAAATTTTTGAAAGTTCGTTAGCATTTGCTGTGAGCATTAGCCTAAATTAGCTATAATGCTAATGTTTTACCACTCAGACACTGGCTCCATTCTCTATTGCGCTGCTGCTTCGCCTCGGGAGTTAAGACCGCAGTTTGAGCCAGCGGCTCTGGCCCTGTCCACAGACAATTCAACCTCCTCCACGTCAGGTGAAGGTGGGGGTGAAAAGTCCTCTACTTCAAATGACCGCTCAGTTGCAAAGCTACTGGCATCACTCCAGTCACTCTCCATCATTGCGAGTCTGACAGCTGTCAATCAATCCGTCACTGCGGGTCTCAGGTGCACGCCCCCCGCTCAGCCCCGCCCTCGGTTCGTCCCCTCTGTCTCCACTGGGCTCTGCCCACTTTTCCAGCATTTTTCAAATATTGCCAGTGGGTGGAGTTAGGCTCTGACCAGGGGTTGAGTTACACTTTAAAGGAATAGTTCACTTAAAAATGAAAATTCTGTCATCATTTACTCACTCTTAAGTTGTTTCAAACCTGTATGAGTTTCTTTCTTCTGCTGAACCAAAAGGAAGATATTTTGAAGAATGTCGGTAACCAAACAGTTGATGGGACCCATTGACTTCCATAGTACTTTTTTTTACTATGGAAGTCAATGGGGTATATTAACTGTCTGGTTACGGACATTCTTCAAAATATCTTCCTTTGTGTTCAGCAGAAAAAGGTTTGAAAAAACTTGAGGGTGAGTAATGGAGACAGAATTGTAATTTTTAAGTGAACTATTCTTTAAACACCGCAAAATAATATGATGTTTATGCAATCAAATTGCTTGAGTTAGCTTAGTCAATATAGTGATGCAGGTATGACCTCAGAACCCGGGAAGTCTAATTCGCCGCTGGTTCCTTCAATATTTTCCTATGTAGTTTTATAACCCTTAAATGCATGAATATTTCGCCAATCATTATTACATATTTGGGTCTTTAGCGACCGGGATCTATATCTATATCTATTTCCTGGTATTAGAGTAACGTTTACAGAAGAATAAAATAAAGCATATTTTGTTACCTTTTGGAGCTTTGGGTTCAGTTTGAGCAGATGTTTTATACCTCTGTCACTGTCCTCGTCAGAGCTCATTTTCTAGTACATTCAGCATTTGGCTCATATTCACAATCTCAAACATATTCTCAAATCTATCATTTCCAACATCTTCAAAATCAATATATTGATCGCTGATAGCTTCTTCACCAGATCCACCATCAAGTGACAGTGACACTAATATTTGATTGCATTCAGTACTTGCTCTGCAGTAAATTGCTGAGCCATTTCAAGTTTTGCCTATTCTTTTGTTTTCCGCCTGCAGTAACTATGAGTGAAACTTCACTTCATCATTGTGTTTTAGACATTGTCATCCTTGTGGAATAAAGGTGAATTGCACTTATTCAGTCATCAAAGATTAAATTATTGTTGTGGAAAAAAAATAAACTTACACTTACATACCTCGAGTCATTAGTGACCCTATACAATTTTTACCAAAAAAATGAATGGGAAAACAGGCACTTTTTTATATATATATAAAAAAATCTTGTTATATTGTTTATAATGAATTGATTGAAGAATGTCTGAGAAGGTATGTGCTTAAGGGGTAATGGGGTTTTTCAATTTATGAGTAACATAAAGCCTGTGGTAAACATAACTTGACGATACTTTGACGTTTTGTTCTACAACGTACACTGCACACACTTAAAAATAACTGCTTCAAAATTCACTTGTATGTAATTTACATTGTTGAACAAAACATCAAAGTGTTGTCAAGTTATGTCTACCACAGGCTTTATTTTACACATAAATAAAAAAAACAATTAAAACTCCATAGGAAAATCTCGTATTCTGACGTCATACCTGCACCACTCTATGCTTCAATTAAATTGCAATTAACATGCTTATGTAGTACAAAATCAAAATTTAAAGTCCTGCTAACTTATTTGCCCATCCTACAGATTGCAGTAGCTCCAGTTTGGATCCAGCATTGGTAATCTTTTCAGGCGATGCCAACAATTGCGAAGATTTCAGATGACGGCAATTTTGGATCAACAAGCAAAACTTTCAAATATTTCCCTAATATTGTCCTTACATTGTAATCATTACAAGCACAAGTTGTAATTGCTGCCTAACACATTTGTTGTGTTAGATTTACATGCAGATTTACATGCAGCATGTGCACATATTATAGCTGTATATAACTATAGACATGTTATATTTGATGTTGATCAACTGATTACCTTATTAGGGTTTAGAGTGAAGTGTACAAGAACAAAAATCAGGAAATGGTCTTGAAGGGGTCAGTACTCCCTGACTAGAAACACCATTTGACCAGAGAATGGAATGCAACTAATGTGTAAAGCTATTGGTGTGGTCCACTCACAGTCCGCAGTGAAGGTATTCAGCTCGCACAAAAGGAACAGCTTGTGCACCTCCCCTCCCAATTACTGACCCTGACAGGGGTAAACAGAACTCCCCTCCAATCTCTGCTACATCTCCTACCACCCGGGCCAAGCTGCGGCCCTTTGATCAGACTGGAGCTCATTAATGCTCTTATCTGCTTTAATTAGCTCCCAGGGTCACGGCGGCCCCTCTAAAGCCGACCCTAGACCAGCTGTTCAAGAACTCAGATCAGCACGCCACGGAGAGCAGATCTGGGTGGGTGTTCTGTCCAAAAACAGATACAGAATAAGTTTTTCTGGCCGCAAGTTCAATCGTGAAGCATAATGCGTGTGGAAGTGGAATGGGCCCTGGGTCAGTAGCTTTTGAGTTTTCACTATTCATCTCTTTAGATATGACAGGGTCAAATGTAATTCCAATTTTTTATATGTCTGCATTTGTGACAAAATCCTCATTAAGGAGTTATTTGGAAGCTTAGGCCCAGATTAGGTCATGCCACCCAATGTTAGCCATCGGCCAAGAGCTGCATGCTATCAAGTTTCATGAGACATCTCGTAATGAGGTCCACTGCAAAGCTTACAAAGTTACTCAAGCGTTCAGCTGTGCTACTGGAACTGAGGACAAACATTTGTGTCATTTTAAACGTGTTGTGTTCATGCTTACGTGTATACAAGCAGGTGTCGGTCCATTGTTGTATAAAGTAGCACACAGCATCTCTCCACTGTACTCACAAGAGAGGGGAATAGTGCATCAAAACCAAAGCAATTAATCCACAGCATGCTCTCCTGCTGCTCTGTAGGACAAACCGCCTTTGAGGCAATTGAAGGTAACCCAGACAATTAACTAGAGGGATCAGGTCTGGACAGGGACCACAAATGCAGAAACACAGGGAGCTAATAAGACACTACGTGGAGTGTTCTAGGTGTTTCTAAAATATTTAAATGGGTCATTCTTGTTATGCAGTACATTTAGAGAAACATATAGGCCTATTTTTTTTTTTTAAATAACATCCCCATGTTGTAGTTATATATACTACCATTCAAAATGTTTTCGAAAAGTCTCGGTCACACCAAGGCATTATTTGATCAAAAATTATAGTAAACACTGTTATATAGTAAAATATTATTACCATTTACTGTAAAACAACTGTTTACTATTTTAATATATTTTAATATGTAATTTATTCCTGTGATGGCTGAATTTTCAGCATCATAACTTCAGTCTTCAGTGTCACATTATCCTTTAGAAATCATTCTCATATGCTGATTTGCTGCTCAATAAATATTTCTTATTATTATCAATGTTGAGAACAGTTGTGCTGCTTAATATTTTTGTGGGAACCATGATAACTTTTTTTAGGATTCTTTGATGAAAAGGAAGTACATGTGAAATACGCACATATTTTGTAACAATGTAAAAGTCTATTTTAATCAATTTAATGCATCCTTGCTGAATAGAATAGAAGACCTTTGAACGGTAGTGTGTATTTTTTTTTTTTATTAATAGCAATAATTTCTATTAACGACGATGGAATGTTTTTGGGTGCAAACTAATTGTAACCAAATCAACCACAGAATCCATTATATCCATTGTTAGAATTTATGTTTGTGTTGTTCTGTTACTGCCAGAAATGTCACTTCATGGAGGATGATGTCATGAAGGACATGGCTTTTATTAGTTAAAAGCAATTTATTTTACAAAAGACTAAAAGGGTGAATGCACAGGAGAGCCAATAAAATGACTACCAATATGCACATTTTGTTTCAAACATTTTGGTTACGCAAAGTGAACAAAGATTAAGAAACAGAATATGAATTAATAAATTGCCTTTTTTCATTTTAGAAGTGCAACACAGCAAAGACATACTCTATATATAAAATTAGAATATGTTCACTTGAAAAAAAAGTGTAACATTTTATCCCATATATTATGAGGTATATGATTGGGACATGAAAATATATACAAATGAGCACAAATTCCATTAAACTATGACTCTTGATCATGAATCTACACCATGAATCAGTCTGTTTAGTTGAGTCTGTTTATAATAATTTGCAGTTGTTTTCAGTTGTTCTCGGTGCTCAGTTAGAGCAGTTACACGGCAAAAATGTTCAAGGTGGTAGCATAGATTCTCTTTTTACCTCTACTGTAACGAAAAATGTATGTATACAGTATAAGAGCAAGAAAGAGTGAGCAGAAGCCACACAAGCGTACAAATATGCACACGCATGCATGCTACCACTGAGGTGAGTCTACACATTGCTCATGGTATATGCAAGCACCTGTAACTTTGTGACAGTGTATCAATAATGATTCATTTCATTAACAGCAGACGTGTCAGGTACTCGAATGTGTGCATGCAGCATGTGCACAAAGTTATTCGTAGAAGTGAAGGTGGATTGTTAAAAAAAAAAAATGAAGCGAAGACCCACGATGTTGCTAATTCATTTACAGATTTAATTAGATGGATGGAGCCCCTCGCAGTTATTAAAACAGAGGGGAGAAAATGTTGCCAGCACCACAGCACTTTTTAATTATGACTCCAGATCCCTGCTTGCTGACGTCTGGGGAACTGCTTAATTAAAATCCTCATTATTTTACTTTTAATTAGTTCCCCCCTCTTTTGTTTCCTCTCACCATATGGCCATGTTCCATGGTCAAATCAACTTAATTGAGCTAATTAAGCTGATCAGTTTAATTATTCAAAGTCTTCTGATTGGATGGAATTGCTGTCCAGCATCCCTGCACCCCCCTCCATCATCCCTCTAATAAAGCTTTTTTGTCATTCCCTTCTCCTCTCATACAGCTTCTTCTCGGTTATGCTCAGATCATGCTCATTTATTTATCAGTGACGTACACACTATGTCTAGTGACCTCTAGTCTCACGTAGGCAGACTTTTGCTTGACGATTTAGGGTCTAGGCTGTTTAGCCTCTGAAATTGGCCAATGACCGCCCACTTAGTCAGGAAGTGGCCATCAGACTGGCATGCAGTGACTATTCAGTTTTGTTTTGTTCAATGTCATGTTTAGGGGCATGTAAATTATGCTACAGTAATAAACCAGCGTGCTATAGGACAGCGTATCAGTACTTTAATGTTTACCTGCATGGTATTCCCTTCTCAGTGAGGTACTTTGCCTGATCTTCCAATGTAGATGTAAGAGGACACACAACTAATAAAATGAAATCACCCAGGAATCTAAAAGCTCCCAGAACTTTTGCCTTCACAAAAATGTTTCCACTTTAGTGTGCCATATGCATCAGATGTTCAGTGAACTGAGAAACTAACCCTATTTCCTATATAGTAAGCGAAGAAAGTATGTGAGCAGAGTTCCGAATTCATAGGAATCATAAAACATTAGGCGAAAAACACCCTGATAATACTATTTCTGGCAAGATTTTGAAGTGTGCAATCTGTGCATCCAATGGACACTTTACTATCCCATGAGGCCACAGGAGAGGATTTGTGAATGACAGTGAAGCGTCGCAACTGACGCTGTAGGTCACATGACAAAGACAACATGGCGGATGTAGTATGTCTGAATTTCATTCATACTACACATTCATACCACATAGAACACACTTTTTTAGTGGTCAAGAAGTAAGTTTTAAACAAACTTACATAAATGATAGGATTTCGGATGCAGCTTAAGCAGTGCTCAATGTGGACTGGCACTTTTTCTTGCATACTGCCACTTCTCACATGTTGCTGGTACTTAGCCTCTCAGAGTCAAAGCGTCAGGTCTAGGTGATTAGTAAGGACTTCACACTACCCAGGAGCCACTACGTGAATTACTTTTATGATGCTAATTTGAATAACCTGCATGACTATCATGTAAAGGCTAGTTGTGCAAGGAATTCTGTATTACTATCATTCAGTTCTTTGATTATGCCTCCTCTGATAGATGAGCACCATTGCAGGCCTGATGTCTGAGGACTTCCATTATCACGCACACACAATAGTATCAAATCAGTTGTTTGGCAAATGGTTCCTTTTGTAAATAAATTCATATTGAATAAATTCAAATTGCAATATATCCAATCAAGGTTTCTTTTTTTTGCATTGTTGAAATTTCAAATGTGATAATGATTTGCATATGCCAGCCGGTGCACAAGAGAGTACCAACACTTTTTTTACCCCCACTTTAAGCACTGAGCTTAAAGGGTTAGTTCACCCAAAAATGAAAATTCTGTCAGTAATTACTCACCCTCATGTTGTTCCAACCCCGTAAGACTTTCGTTCATCTTCGGAACACAAATTAAGATATTTTTGATGAAATCTGAGAGCTGGCTCACTCCTTCATAGGCTGCAAGGTAATTTATATCTGCCAGCCCAGAAAAGTTAGTAAAGACATTGTTAAAATAGTCCAAGTGACTACAGTGGCTCAACCTTAAGTTTATCAAGCGACAAGAATACTTTTTGAACGAAAGTCTTACGGGGTTGGAACAACATGAGGGTGAGTAATTACTGACAGAATTTTTTTGGGTGAACTAACCCTTTAAGTGACCTCACACCCCCTGCTGCTGGGACAACAGTGTCTACTGAGCCTATTCTTGTGTCCCTGAGGGGCGAGACCACCACATAAATGCTTTGGTACTAAGATGAGCTGACAACCAAAATTGTACTCTGACTGTCAGTAAATTATATCCTCACAATATATATCTGCCAAATAAAAACAGACTGGCTGGCCAAAGTAAAGCAGTTATGGTCATTAGCAACAATAACTGCTCTGCTAAGTCTGCTAATGAGAGTCATTAATGAGGGCTGACCTGTCTTTCAATTTTGCCAGCAGCACCTCCTCAACCTTTACCCTTTTTTCTTTTTCCTGGTTAATTTATCTGTTCAAAGAAAGAAAGGGATAGCATTGTGTCTTAACCAGCCGCAACCACAAAAAGCAATGTGTGACATTACATTTTATTGTTCAGTTTGTATTTCCAATACTATATTCCTGCAATACCGGAGGCTGCAGTTTCAGGACTCGTTTTTTTGTCACGGCGCCGCCTAGTCAGTTAGTCAGACCTGAATGAAACCTAAAAGAAACAAACGCAAAGACTGATACAAATACCACAGAAATGATAACATTTGTATTCTCTCTCCACCTTATTTTTAATGTAAGACAAGGCACGGCCATTTTAGATTTAAATGTGTAATGGTTTGCGGTGTCAGGCATCTCCAGTTATTTTATTATAGGCAACACACAGTTACCCATTAAGCATTTTTCCATAGAAAATCATTATAAAGAAATTCTGTTTTGTATTCATATTCTGGGCTGATCTGCTTGAAATGGCTGCTCACTGCTCCGGATGTGTGTGTCCACAGTTTGTGTTCACTACTACTCACTACTCTGTGTGCAGTATGGGTTACCATACTTGGCCTTCAGGTCATGTCACTTTAATAAGGTATACTCTGAATTTGATCTTTTATCTGTCATTACACAGTATATAGTTTCACCTTGAAGAAGACACACATTCAGGGAATCTAAACTGATTGTAAAGTTTCCTTACACGTCTTCAGCCTCTCTCCCCATTTCTTTCTGTCCAGAATGCGGTTTGGCACTCTTCTCCACTGCTTCTCTACCACCGAAGCCAAACAGCTGTGGAGTTATGATGCTGGCAGCTTAAAAACAGATCAGAGACAAGTAAGGAGGCCTGGTCATAGCCATATATATCAGAGGCAGGCAACAGGATCTGACTCCATTGGCTGCTGAAACAAAAGATAGCGGTGCACAAGAGTTTCAGGTCACTGAAGTAGCACAAGCAGGGTATTAAACCAAAAGCCTTCTCCTATGACTTATTATATTAAATGACTGAGCATTGGATTAGATTTTCAGATTTGTGTGCCTTTGTGGGACATCTCTGTGTTATTAGAGTTAGTTACTGTGGCTGCGGTTAGCACACATTTAATTACACAGGGGGATATATTGGGCGTCTTACAATGTGTCAGTGCTCTCATCCACTTGTGGGAGTTAATGAATTATTAAATGATGCACAAAGAACTATTTAAGCTGCTCCCACAACTTTAGAATTTTATATATGTATGCACTAGGCAGATACATTCATTCAAAGCGACTTTCATTGCATTCAAGGTATTCATTTGTATTAGTTAATTCAGTTTTGAGCCTTTATTGTTTGTATATTTTTATAGAATAAACTGCACAAGGAACGATACATGATCCATTGTTATAGTCTTTATGTTGTAGGTTATCACAATGTGGTCGACCCATTGACCTGTAGTAGCAGTTCTAGCCTATTGCCGTGATTTGGTAGTTGTGTTGAGGAGTAATGTAGAAGTCTACGGTCTGTGCATCCCTCACTGTCTGATAAAAAAATATCCCTTCTTCATCTGTTCTGCTTTTTCCCCATCTTCACACAACATGAGGTGAGGAAACAATGTAATTACACCAATTTGCATGTGTTAATTGGATTAATTAGAGAATTGAAGAAAGAAGGGGGAAAACTGCGTGCATGTCCTCACAGACAAGGGCTTCTTTAAATCAGTACACTTAAAAATAAAGTTTCTCTTCCTTTACAAGTTGGTAAAACCTTGTGGTAGAGCTCTGATTTGAGAAACCGTTAATTGGCTTTTGAACATGTCAGACTAATTAGAAATGCACAGTTGAAGCATGATCGGTTTGAATGCAAAGAGCTACTCGAATGGCCATGGGAGTTCTTAGTGAATCTCAAAAAATAAAATAACCCCTCCTCTCGCTTAACAAGATTTGGAGATAATTGCAATTAGGATCATTTGCATAGGTTAATGAATTTTTTCCTAACTTTCCTTAACGATCTCAGGCCACAGAATATTTATGGATCACTGAATCTTAAGTACAGTACAGTACATGGACCCAATACTGTAAGCTTACACCATAATGCATTTACCACAAAGCAGCTTTCATTTCAAGACGTTTTTTTTCTGATTCATGTTTGCTCTGACAATGATATGTGATCAAATTTTTTTTTCTTTACTTATTGATGCTACTGACCCCCAAATATGATACTAATGCGAGGGGCTTACGTTAAAATATACAGCTGCATATATTTTATAATGTAGAAAGGACCACTTATACCATAAAAAAAAAAAAAAAAAAAAAGTATTTTTACCAAGTTGACCCTTTATGCACACCACCAGGGTACTCTGTATACTAACTGTATAAAAAAATAAAATAATAATAATAATTAAAAAAAAGCTACAAATTTTACATATAAAGTTTATATTCAACATTTAAAAAAAAAAAAAAAAAAAAGAGTAATGAGATTAAATCACAATGATTTTATTCTGTTGAAAAAAATTGTAAAAGTGTTTTGCACTGTGACGACATTAAAAAATAACATCTGGCTGTCACCAATACATGTCTATTTAAAAGTAATAAACATTTCATAATATAAAAGGAAATACACTGAACATTATTTTTTCAGTATGATCGAACCTCCGGACTTTTAAGATCCCACAAACACACAGAATGCTTCAATGTCAAAAGTCACAGCTGGCTTTTACACCCCCTACCCAACACATACACACCCACCAACAGCCATAATGAGGTATGCTTGGCTTCTATTTTTCTTATAAGAAACACTAGGGAAAGGATTTTTTTTTTTTTTTATTAATCGTAAAAGTAAATTGGAAAGGAACACCTTGTGAGTGCAGGCTGTAGTTGGTTGAAAAAAAGAGAGATGGGTTTAATTAGCTAATTAAATAAACAAGATATTGGGGAGTTTAATGCCAAAAAGCAATTACCAGAAATGTCATAATGAGAAAACTTCTCATACCTCTGCAAATCTGATCAGAAAAAGGCAGATTTAGAAGTAAATTAAATCTTGAGAGGAGGGCCAGATGAAAGGGCGGGGAGCGCAACGTTTATTTCTGTAGCGACGTTCACAAAGATGCACGAGACCTCCTTTTAGCAAGACCCACGGATTGAAATCACGGCAGGAGAAAGAAAGTGCCAACTCAAATGCCTTTCATTACTCTCTGTAATGATGCAGACGCAAGAGTTTGTGTTGAAATCTGGAGGGTAATGAACCATGTTTTTGGCCAGGGACTATTGGAGAGCCGTCTCGACATCTAATGAGTGTCCAACACACCAAGCCAAAACCATCAAATGTTGATGTACACTGAGCAGAGATGTCAAGACAGCATTTTTGATGGTTATAATTATTTAATTAAGTACTTTTTTTTTTCCTTTTACAGATAATCTTATTTTTTAATGGTTCCTCGATTTAAACAGAGGACACAAGGAAACAGGTCAACCATTGAACACGATACAACAGCACATGAAATATACACAATTTTACTCTCAATCTCCCTCACTTTCACAACAAATGTCTTGGCAGACACTGAATAACAGTCTCTCTTAGAGAATATGCATACAGACATATAATTTATTCTACCAAACCATTGGGGGAAAAAAAAACATGCCGTTTCATCTGGAGACTACGACCCTTTCAAAAAGAGCGCTTCATAACGTCAAACTTGAGTAGACGTAACAATACATGTTCACGTATCTGTACTGTGCATGTGTATGATTACTTGCTAATAGGAAGTTAATGACAAAGGAGGGAAAACTGGACATAAAAATGTTTTAGGCACCAAAGACGACAGAACATTTTCAAAAAAGAAAGATAAAACTTGGCTTGTAAACAAAAGACAACCACCACTGCATCAAATGGTAATTTTTAACAGTCTTTTTATATATGGATGTTGTTTTATGGACAAGAAGTGATATCAATCATCATCCATAGAACCCCACAGTCCAAAATGCCAGGTAACGTCCACAACATTCCTTGAGAAATTTCTCAAAGGGGAACAAAATCATGTTGAGCATCACCCCAGCATTATAGAGCTGCCCTTTTATGGAGTCTAAGGCTCTCAGGGTCAGGCTATCCCAGCCATAACCAGACAGACCACATATGAGTGCACATGATCATTTTTAGCTTCTGTGTCTTTCTTCGACTTGATTACGTTTCCCTCGATGGGGTGATTGTCTCGCAAGTGACTCACAGTACTTGCTTGGTTCTGAATCCTTCTAAGGTGGCTGAATGCACAAAAGTGGCGTGGACATTCACAATGATAGATTGGAGGGAAGAGGTGAGGAAAAATATGAAGAAAAGGCACACCGCAAATTATCCATCCATGTTTCCTCAGCAAACCTGTGTCAAAAGAACCAAGTAGCCAATCAGTTTGTTTTCCAACTAGGAAGAATAATGCAATCTAGTCATCTCTCTCATTTTTTAAACATGTTTTTCTATCTTCTGGTACCAGAAATGTACATTTACAAAATGTGTTTTCATCATACCTTTTGGTCAGGTAGGAGGGTGTTGCTCTGCAGGGGTGTCAGGTGACTACTGAGCAAAGCTCCACCTGGCCGGTCATGCTCACAAAAGATGGTGCCGTTGACATAGTGAAATCGGTCACCAGGCACCAAGCGATTTCGACATGTGGCACAAGTGAAACACTGTGGAAGAGAAAAAAACAAGCAACATTTTTTTTTTTTTCACTGGCACTCTCGCATCTCTTAATAAAACAAGTCAATTTTACCACAAAAAAAGTATTAAAGGCGAGTGAAACGGAAGTTCCATAATGTGACACATCTGACTGAAATAAATTACATAAAAAGAAATAAAAAAAGAAGTGTAGCAACCTGATTCAATCAATCAATTGTTGATTGGATAAGAGGCAGATTGGCTGAATGCGAGCTTACAGGCGACTGTAAGAAAGGGGACGTTTAAGCGAAAGATCGAGTCATGACATTTTGATTAAAAATTACAAGGTAAAAAAAAAATAGATAGCATAAATAGTTTACAAGATCAATGAGATACATTTGCAAAATAGATGGGTGCCGAAATTGTATACTGTATAGTAGGTACTATATTTGGTTTGGAACTTGACCATTAAAATAAAAAATATGTTCTATATAATATGAATGAAATTCGGACGTACTACATCCGCCATGTTGTCATTGTCATGTGACCTATTGCGTCGCTTCACCTCCATTCACAAATCCTCTCCTGTGGCCTCATGGGATAGTAAAGTGTCTATCGAATGCACAATTCAAAAACTTGGTGGAAGTAGTAGGTCATCCGGGTACTTTTAGCCTACTGTTTTATGAATACTATGAATTTGGACATACTACTCGGCTCATATACTGTTTTTCGCCTACTATATAGCATGGAAGTAGGCCTATTTTGACACAGCGACTGTGAATTTTCATTATATTTCATTATCTCACTTTAAATAGACTGAAATTGAACCACCAATATGAGTGGGGGAAGTCCTATAAATAAACAGTAGTTTTCCACTACTGATAGAAATAGGGAAATGAGCGAGACCAGAGTACCTACACATATGGTACATTTGCATTGTTTGAAAAAATCTATTACACTCCAAGCTCACATTTCTTCAGACACTCACAAATTAGAAATTTTGTCAGGATGTAGTTACCCAATTTTGAAAACTTATGCAAACAAGGACCACTGGGAAACCAAACTGAACCACTCCGCTTAATCAGGGAATGGTTTCCTTTTCCAATCAAATATTATTAAGACAGGTTGACACCTACACCACTATAATTAAGGAGGAATGTGTGGCGCAGTTGGGAAAATGGTTATTTGATGAGTTTCGGCAGGTGTCTCGAGACTATCCTGCTATCCGTCTTCAGTAAAAGCGAGACTTCAGCTGACAATTCAAAGAGAAACATATTTCCCAAAAAACTACTTTAGGCCTTTACAGATGTTTCCATTCCAACCAAAAAATGAAAAGCATAAACACATACGTTAATTCAATAATGCCTCTAATTCTCACTCTAGAAATATGGCTGTGTGGGTCCAAGTCATTGTTTTGAAAGAATTACGCATTTCAGTCTTTCAACTTCCAGTCTTAAGGGAGTTGCAATACAATACTCGAAAAGAAATAACATTTCATAAATCTAACTATTAAACATTGTCTCGAGCTTATGTTGAGCAATTCCTGCTGGCTTACATGCCAATGTCAAAGGGAATTAGGTAATTGCAATGTACAAAACAAATTCCCTTATGTTTGGGACTGGTTCGGAAATTGTAACCATTCAAGTGTACAAGGATGTTGCATAAGTAATTCTGCAAATGGCAATTTTTTCTTCCCCATACTGGAAGGTGTCTAGGCATCAGCTAGTCTGATCAAAAATGAGCAGGTTTAATCATACATTTAACAAGTCTGTAAAAGGAGTTAAGTCTGATGACTATTGTAAATAATTTAAATTAGAGTCTATGACAAATTACTACCCATCCATACATTGCCGTGCGTACAGATTGCTATCAGTCGATAATCACCACTAAAGACTTGAAGCTCTGACTGCTCGCAGTAATGAATATATACAGTGGGGAGAACAAGTAATTGATACACTGCCGATTTTGCAGGTTTTCCTAGTTACAAAGCTTTTAGAGGTCTGTAATTTTTATCATAGGTACACTTCAACTGTGAGAGACGGAATCTAAAACAAAAATCCAGAAAAATCACATTGTATGATTTTTAAATAATTAATTTGCATTTTATTACATGACATAAGTATTTGATCACCTACCAACCAGTAAGAATTCCAGCTCTCATAGACCTGTTAGTTTTTCTTCAAGAAGCCCAATCCACTCATTACCTGTATTAACTGCACCTGTTTGAACTCGTTACCTGTATAAAAGACACCTGTCCACACACTCAATCAAGCAGACTCCAACCTCTCCACAATGGCCAAGACCAGAGAGCTGTGTAAGGACATCAGGGACAAAATTGTAGACCTGCACAAGGCTGGGATGGGCTACAGGACAATAGGCAAGCAGCTTGGTGAGAAGGCAACAGCTGTTGACGTAATTATTAGAAAATGGAAGAAGTTCAAGATGACGGTCAATCTCCCTCGGTCTGGGGCACCATGCAAGATCTCACCTCGTGGGGCATCAATGATCATGAGGAAGGTGAGGGATCAGCCCAGAACTACACGGCAGGACCTGGTCAATGACCTGAAGAGAGCTGGGACCACAGTCTCAAAGAAAACCATTAGTAACACACTACGCCGTCATGGATTAAAAACCTGCAGCGCACGCAAGGTCCCCCTGCTCAAGCCAGCGCATGTCAAGTTTGCCAATGACCATCTGGATGATCCAGAGGAGGAATGGGAGAAGGTCATGTGGTCTGATGAGACAAAAATAGAGCTTTTTGGTCTAAACTCCACTCACTGTGTTTGGAGGAAGAAGGATGAGTACAACCCCAAGAACATCATCCCAACTGTGAAGCATGGAGGTGGAAACATCATTCTTTGGGGATGCTTTTCTGCAAGGGACAGGACGACTGCACCGTATTGAGGGGAGGATGGATGGGGCCATGTATCGCGAGATCTTGGCCAAAAACCTCCTTCCCTCAGTAAGAGCATTGAAGATGGGTCGTGGCTGGGTCTTCCAGCATGACAACGACCCGAAACACACAGCCAGGGCAACTAAGGAGTGAACTAGTAAGAAGCATCTCAAGGTCCTGGAGTGGCCTAGCCAGTCTCCAAACCTGAACCTAATAGAAAATCTTTGGAGGGAGCTGAAAGTCCGTATTGCCCAGCGACAGCCCCGAAACCTGAAGGACCTGGAGAAGGTCTGTATGGAGGAGTGGTGCAAAATCCCTGCTGCAGTGTGTGCAAACCTGGTCAAGAACTACAGGAAACGTATGATCTCTGTAATTGCAAACAAAGGTTTCTGTACCAAATATTAAGTTCTGCTTTTCTGATGTATCAAATACTTATGTCATGCAATAAAATGCAAATTAATTACTTAAAAATCATACAATGTGATTTTCTGGATTTTTGTTTTAGATTCAGTCACTCACAGTTGAAGAGTACCTATGATAAAAATTACAGACTTCTACATGCTTTGTAAGTGGGAAAAACTGAAAAATTGGCAGTGTATCAAATACTTGTTCTCCCCACTGTGTGTGTGTGTGTGTGTGTGTGTCTATATATATATATAATAAATACAACAAACGGAGTACCACTTCAGTGTATAATTAAATTTATTTGACCATTTTTATATTCTGATTTTGTAATTTTTTGTTTGTTTGTTTTTGTTACAAACACGATTTTGCATTCATTACTTAATACAAACAAGATAAAGAGAACTAAACTAACATTTTGTTCTTGGATATATTGAAAGTATAGTAAGGTTTGACATGTCACCAGCAGATCAAGTTATATTTTGTTTAAAAATGAGGAGCTCATAAAAAAGATTAAAAAAAATGAAACCTGCACAGATGAATCAGATAAAGATGAGAATTTGCTGACCACAGACTATGCCTCACCTTTAGATGGTAGACGTTACCCTGGGCCCTCATCACCATCTCACTGGCAGGGATAGACTGTCCACATGCACTGCAGGCTCCACTGTGACCAAACAACCTGCACAGTGGGGGGAAAACAGCAATCAATACTAACAAGAATATTTTAAAAGAATGACAAGAGATCAGCTGAAACCAAGTCAATATTGATACATTTTAACATCAAAAATACATGTTTCTTTAATTGACATTCTCACTTGAGGGATAAAAACTGTTTACCATATTGCAAAATGACACAAACCACCCTGAAAATAAAACTTCTATAAGTTCTTAATTCACTTCTTTTCATTCCACACATGGGGAAATTCACTTTTACGCCCATAGCTTGAAGTTTGAGTGCTTTGCAATGTGTGTGTTTGTGCGTGCGTGCCTTGGATGGCAGGGCACCAAAGCCCCTATAGTCCTTAGACTGCAGCCTATCAGCTAATCTGGAGAGGCAGTGTAATTGGTGGCAATGGGTGGGGGGTGGCTATAGGAGCCTCTGATCCACCCTTGGCTCCTAATTAGGGTGCACTTGATTACTCTGCTGCCTGTGCTTGAGGTTGTTATGGGCAATTTTAGGAGAACACTCAAATGAGTTCAAGTCGTGCTCTTGATGAGCTAAAAGAAAAAGAAAAAAAGGCATCTACACACACACACACACACACACACACACACACACACACACACATATACATACACACACACTCGGTCGTAGAGATAAAACCCAGATGCACACAAACAACACGCAACATACAAGCATTCCACTCGCACACATACAACTTGTTTTCATTCAGAACACCTGGAGCCACCATGTCACAGTCATGTTTCAGTAGGAAACATTTCTTCCGCTCCCTCTCAGGGGTCTTTATTGTGACGGTAACCAGACCAGTTTGGCAGCTAATTCTCACCACCTCACTTTCTCCTCTTCCCCCTACCCTCTCTCTCAACCCCTCCTCCGCTATCACTGTCCCAGCTCTGACTGCTCGCAGTAATGAATTTTTGATCTTAATCCAAACAGTAATTTAATAAGAGACAGCAGAAAGGAGCTCTGTTCTCCCTAATTAATGCACCCTACTTTTATCAGACCTAAGGCTCCATGCGGTGCCATTTGGTAATGAAGCTCTGCCCTTTTGATTAGCTGTATTATACATATTTAATACACTGCAGATTGAGTACACCTTACATTCACTATTAAAGGGAATATCCACAAGACCACTCTTGACACTTATAACATGCTTGCTGAATTATAGTGCTGTAAGAGATGTCCTTTGCAAGGGAAAAAAAGTATTTTCTTTCTCACTTGAGTTGTTAACCCAAACTTGTCATGAAACAAGTACTGATAGGTTGTGAGTCATTGTGCAGTAGCTCAAAGGAGACCTTAACTGGTGAAAAAATATATAAAATAGGCATAATATACACTATATACACTGAATTAATATAAATCAATAATATAATAATAAAAATGTTATTTATTTATTTTTAATTATTTTTCACCAGTTCAGTCAGTCCCACATCAAACTATTTTTAATATTATATAGCCTAGGTATAATAATAATAATAATAATAATAAAATAAATATGAATATTACATCAACTAATAATAATAAATCTAAATGTACAAAAAATAATTATAAATTATTATTAATAATAATAATAATAATAATAATAGATAGGAATCTAATATACAATTATAATTTATTAATTATATAAAATTAGATTTTATGTTATTTTTAATCTGAGTCAGTCCCATGCACGTTCAAACCCATTTATATTATATAGGTATATTAATAAAGTAATGTGCATCAATAATAAAATGAATATGAATACATTAATAAATCTGAATTAATAATTATTTCATATCAGTATAAAATGCATATCAAATACATTAATATAAAATAATAGCTAATATTAATCAATTATATTAATATACATAATACACATTTAAAAATAGTAAATGTGGGAGCAATTCAAAATAATTTAAAAACAAAAAATACTGTTTGTCAATTGCTATAAGAATCAACTATGACAGATATTTTGCATCAGTGATATTGGTTTCAAATATGGCAGGACTGCACAGTTTCTTTTTGATTTTGGGGTCAGAGAGATTGTGTGACTTTTGAGCAGGCATCTCTGGCACTACTACAGCAATCACAGGCACAAAAAAACAACATCTGCATGGCAATGCCAAATAGTCAGACATCCCTGGTTGAGGTCCAAACAAACCAGAGTGGGTCTAACAGGCAACAATGCCGTGCCGTCATGGGCCACTGCATCACTGCACACATCCAAACACACAGAGGTCAATTTCAAAGCCTCAGCGATTATAAACCAATCTAATCTCCTCACCTCTGGAGCCTTCAGATCAAAATATACAAGGGAATAGAGGGCAAATTCAATCAAAGAGTTATGTAATCTAATCATCATATAGCACATATGCAATCATAGACCTCAGCTAAAACTGCCATAAAAATAAACGATCAATTGTTAGGGTTTGCAAATCAAGGTTACGGTTGTTTTGCAGACTAGTCCAAATTCATGAAAAAAATGACAATTCTGCGTAGAGTTCTAATTTGATCACTGACTGTGTGGTTAAACAATACAGTTTGAATCTAAAGCAGTGTACAGCACATGAAAAACATGTGGGGAGTCTTGGCTGCTCCAGATGCCATGTTACATGCACCCACACACTTCCTGTCATAATTGGGGATTTTTTTCTTGCCTGTTACAGTTCACGCAGTTGCCACAGAAAAGATGTCTAAAATAAGCATGACAGACATTGCATTAAAAATCTGAAAATGATTTTCACAAATAGATGAATTAACATGTTGTTTACTCATTTAAATGTGTGTTAAACTTTACATTTTGATCTTGGACAAAAGTATTAAACAATAAATAGAAAAACCTTGCACAGCCAAAAGTTGCACAAGATAACTAACGTCATAAAAAGAAAAAAAAATGGCTGTTTGATTATGCATGAAGTGGTAGCAAGATATGGTAGTGTGGAGGGTTTTATTGGTTTTCTTGTGTTTAAATATGAAGCACAAATTTACAACAAGTCTGTGGGAGCCCGTCTAAATATCCTGAGCCTTTCAGACCATTCACCTGAACTTAGGCTACATTCAGACCGTCAGTCCAAATCCGATTTTTGTGTATATTCTATTGAAATCCGATCAGATTTAGCAAGTGTGAACGGCAAAAAAATCATGTGAAATGCGATATTTACAAACCAGGTTTAAGCTACATTCATATGTGGTTTGAAATCCTATTCAAATGGCATTTCTTGAAATCCGTTTCTGTCTGCTCTGATCGGATTTCGCGTGGTTCATGTGACTTTCTCACGCCACGTAAAACGTAAACGTCAGACGTTGTTAAAGGAAACATGCTGAAAGTCGCTGCAGAAACAAGGTTGTGTTGTTTTAAAGCTACACTGTGTAACTTTTTTAGTTGATTCTTAGCAAAAAACACTTCGTTTTTTCAAAAATATATGTGCTCATTAATGTATATTTACTTCTTTCAAGTAATAAAGTATTCTCTTAAGTTTATAATCTGCCATTGAAAGTACATACGGGTGAGGGGTTCGAATGCCGGTCGCCATGTTGCCCCTCCATCTTGAAACTACATTAGCCAAAGAGGGACATACCTGTAAATTCAAGCTTCGCCTTTTGCGTTTTTCACTCAGTGACACCGTGACGAATGCGAGGGGGAGATTACTCGCGACTGCCGGCAGATTTGAAAGATAGTGTGGTGTGTGTGTGTGTATGTGTGTGCGTGCGTACTCACATTTGAAAGAGAGAATTAAAACGTCAACGCGACAGACAAATCAGAAAGACCATAGTCAATATTGGAGTAACTTTTCCCAGATGGAAACAGCTCATGAGGAGAAAAGATTTTAAAACGGACGCCGAGGTTGCCTGCTTTCTTCTCGACAGGTAATTCAGCCTGTTGTAATTCATTTGTGTAAATTCGAAGTTTTATAGTTGCTTGTCTAACCATAGCATGGTTCTGCATAACGCCAGATCGACCTCTAGTATAACTTCATCCTCGCGTCAATGGTGAAAAAGTATTGTTTACCTTGTAACATAAATCTGTGCTGCGACGGATCACAGGTGATGAATAGTTTTAAAGGCGCAATTTTTTAAGCTATATAAAAAAAAAGGACACTGTAAATTTTAGTTATTTTTAATTGCTTTTACTACATTGTAACGTTAGCCTAATCTGATTATGCTGGGATAGCCGATTCCAAGGGTGACGTTTACCTCCTGACATCTGTCCTGTAGTTTTATTCATTTTAGACGTATTGTTTATTATTGTCATGGACGAAGTCGATAACTGGAAGCCATGTTAATCTTGGAATAATACGGCCACCGTAGGAGTTAAAACGCCCTCGGAATTGAGAGGAACAGAAACAAATATTCATTGGGTAGTCATATACAATTTCACCACTAGATGGGGGTAAAAATCACACAGTGTAGCTTTAAAGTGCCGGACGAGCAGAAAATGGCAATATATCAGAGACAGGTTTTGAAACCGGCAGAGACGACAGCACGGAATAAAGCCACTCAAACTAGCCTCCTACGGTTCTGCCGCTGCCTCAGAAGACAGTAGTCCAGTGCGGCGGCCACATATTGTCATGTTGTAAAGAAAACAACATCTCTATTGCAAACCCCTCCATGTTACGGTTGTTGTTGTTTTTGGCGTATACCCACCAACGCAACTCCATTGCCATAGAAACCAGTGCAGATATTCCAGAAAATGAAAGAGTGGCATGGACATACAAATTGGATCTGAACAGTTCCTTTACACCAGGGGTGCCCAATCCTGCTCCTGCCGATCGACTGTCCTGCACAGTTCATCTCCAATCCTAATCAAACACACCTGAAGCAACCAATTAAGGTCTTCAGGATCACTTGAAAATTAAAGGCAGGTGTGTTTGATTAGGGTTGGAGATCGGCAGGAGCAGGATTGGGCACCCCTGCTTTACACAATGTGGACAGTCAATTTTAGATCAGATTCCAATTGGATACACAACTAATCGGATTTGGACTGACAGTGTGAACATAGCCTTGAAGCACTACTAAATATGGAAAGGAGATATGGATATGTCAACTGATATAAAACAATGATCAAGTTCACAAATCAATGACATTTTGTTGATTTGTTTCAAGTCCTCCTCATCCAACACATTACGACTGATGCCATGACCAGGAACATCATTTATTTGGTCTTATTCAACATTTCTATCTCAGTCCCACCAAATCCCTGACTGCCCATTTCATTTAGTACCTGATGTAATCGTTCCTGCAGAGGATCATTCCTCCTTTGCTGAAGCAGGTGCTGCCGATCTCTCCCAGTTGAGCCTGGCAGCAGGAGCACTTAAGGCAGCGCGTGTGCCAATACCGATCCATGGAGAAGAGCAGGAAGCGATCCGAGATCCGACCTCCGCATCCTGCACAGGAGCGCACTGCCCCACCACTACCTCCTGTTACCGCCACGGCGGTGGATTCCACACGGCTGTTCACCATCGCCTGCCTGCGGGACAAAGCGGAGAAGCTCGTAAATCAGCATATCTGGCCTGTGTTATCCAGACGCCAGATAGTTCCACCAGTATCAGAAGATCAGCCATTAGAGATGCTCCCACAAACCTCTTCAAACAAATCACCATAATACATTCATTCTTATGATCCTAAGAAAACATCATAGCAGAATAATGGGAAAGATATATTTCTTGCCTTATTGCTGATTTAATTTTCAACATCCCGATCCCATAAAACTGACTGACCAATTGGGATTATAATAAGGAAAAATTACAGTATTTTCCTACAATTTATTACAGAAAATAACAGTAAACCGGGCCAGGAAAATGACTGATGTAGCAGTACAGTATCCTCTGATAGATTTACAGATTAAGTGTAATAGGATATGTTTACAGTACTCTGCTGGTGCTTAGGTTCCTAAAATGCACTGCAAGTTGAATACATAATGTGGTTGCATAATGTTTATTATTTCTATGTGTCTGTGCTCACCTTTAGGTTCTTGCTTTGTAAAGTTCAGGGTTTTATCACATCTAAAATTCTTTGTTGTTTATATCACCATTCTTTTGTATTCTGAGTGAGGAATATTCATACTCAAAATTATACCTGAGTAGCAACCAGTCAGCTCACAACAACAGTATTGCAAGCCCTCAACTGCAGAGATCTTTTAAAGCATTGAGATATTATATATTTTCCATTTTCGTTAAGTTACGATTACATACAGTATAAGGGCCAATTATGGTGTTTAGCATATTTTGTAACATTTTTATACTGGCTAAGAGCAAATTAATTAAGTAAATAAGGTTTCTAGGAAACAATCATAACTGTGACTTCACTATTTACAATAAATTTATCCCACAATGCAGAGCAATTAGAGAAAAAATGTGGTTGGCTAATATAGCAGAACTGTAAACGGTTAATGAAACTTTGCTCAATGTATGTCTTGGCAGAGTTTCACCAATGAAGAGGTACACAAGTCTGTCTAGAAAACAACCTGCTCTTGCACGAGAACCAGGTGCTTCTAAAATGACTGCATAATGGACAGAGTCATATAGGCACTACTAAACAACCGAGCCCCATAATATTATAATGTGATGTGATATTTTATTAACAATAGTGAGTTAACATTACGAACAACACGTCATATCGGTTTTTATAATTAAATCCATTCAAAGTACCTCAAGAAAAGTTACAGTTTAAAAAAAAAAAAAGTGCACAAATTTATAGTGCAACGTCATTGCCACGGAACTAAAATAAATCTCATGCTGCAGGCAATTCTATGGAAATGATGTAGTCCACAGATTTTTATATCTGCCTTAACATTATCAGTTTACATCTACAGCTCATTTCCAGAACTTTCATTGCAAATATGAGTGGAGATCAAACCCAGCTGGAGGCAGTGCAGCTTTCAAATGGCAGTAACTGAAACCATAAGGACCAAAAGTAAAGTCTGTTCCCTTTCAGAATACGTTATCTCAAGAGTGTGAATGCTGATCCGAGAACAGGGGTCATATCAGTATGACATCTCCAAATGAGAGCACTAATCTAGAAATCTAGCTATCCTTATCCGAGATATGAGACTTTACAAACATCACCTTGATTTACCACAGTTCACGGTTCTCACAGTACCATGTAAACAAAAATAATTCAGAGGCGTAACTCCAAAAACTTTTTCCAAGATTTTTAATATGTCCTAGTTTGCAGTTGGAATGCCTTGCGGTAAACAGCCTTCAACCGACACGAGAACTCAATCACAACACCAACCACTGTTAATGATGTTTTCCTAATGAAAGTGCAGCTGATTTGTCATTCCCTGTCTGACGATTTTAGTTTGAGTATGTTTTCACTTATGTCGAATGTATTCCCTTGATGAGTTACTGTTCACCAGCCGTTTCCCTGCGAGCAAGCAAACTATTCCCTCTCTCAATAAACAGCCTTATGCAGTTCCAGAAGGATGAATTCAGTCTAACCACCAACCATCCTCACCACACACACACACACTAGTACAGTTTTAGTATGTCTAGCTACAGGCCAACATATTACCTTCTCTAACATTATATAAAATAAACACGAAGATTGTGGTTTGAGAAGGTCAGACCATCCAACTAAGCAAAAGACATTCAGACTCGAGGCACCATACATACACTCAGCCTCAGACATATTAGGAAATGCTTGCACATTTTATTTCTAAAAATAACTTTGTATCTCTGCATTGTTTTCTGAACAGACACAAAGCAAGCTTCTATGCTGCATTTGGAAAACCTCAGCAAAATCCTGTGAGGACCAGTCTGTGCAGTTTTCTCCTTTTGGAGAGGCTGCAGCAATGTGAGGAAGAGGCTTTGGACATCTGGCTGAGGCTATATCACTTGTTATTTCCTCCCTCTGTTGTTCTAAAGGAGAGGTCAGTCGGCAGCACACTGGAGACGGAGGCCAGGTTAGAGGTCACAACTGAGCCCTGTTGATTGGTAGGGTCGACCAGGGGTCAAAAGAGGAGAGGAAAGCAACAGGAAGGATCTTTGTGCTTTGCTCCAAAGGACTGGGAATGCTTTCCTCAGGTCCTATCTGTCTTCCCAGCCTTGTGCCGGACATAAGATATCAACCGCCACGTGCTTTCCCACAAACAGGAGCCTGAACAGTGCCAATGGGTACTATAGGCTCTCCTAAGGGGACAGTTCCCCCAAAAATGAAAATTCTGTCATCACTTACTCACCCTTGTGCCATCTGTGAGACACACAAAAAGAAGCATATCAGGAAAAAATTCATAGTGTTATTTTTTTCTGTCCATATTTTTAAAATAGCCCCTCTTCTTTTGTGTTACTGAAAAAGTAAGTCATAGCCTACAGGTTTGGAACGACATGAGGGTGAGTAGATTATGACCGAATTTTCATTTTGGGGGGGAACTATCCGATTAAACTTTGGATGACACAGGGAATGAAACATGTTTTTGGTAAAGCACCTTGCACAGTTTATGCAGTAGTGGAATCATGAAATAGATCTTTCAACATGAAAATGGAGAAATCCTAAAGCTAAGAATTAGCAATCTGCAGAAAAATAGCCTTGCAAGATCTTGTGCACATGGTTTACATTCCCTCACCTTACCTGATAAAACTGGACAAACAGGTCCAACATAACACTGTATAGAGCTGTATAAGCATTTCCCCTACAAACAGAGTGACATCCCGAAACTGACATGAACATACATGCCTGAATTCTTATTGGAGAATTTGCCAGGCACCAGTTTAAACCAATTTCTGACACCCTTGGCTCTAATCTTTTCATTGTCATGTCAAAGTTGGGCATTTTGTAAGCCTTACACAAACTATGAGCCTGATATCTTATTAAATGCATTGGGACCATCTGTACGAGATTATAAACCTGAACCAAAAGTAAATTTATTCAGCGCTTCTACACAAACAGATTTTGCCTCAGGACCTTTTCTCCATAACTGACACCAGTAACAAGCACCGTACATTGTCTTTCCCGCACACCTGCAGAATTGCCGTTGCAAAGCAGGTTGCCAAATAACTTTGCAACAGTTAATTTCATGAAAATGCAAATCCCCCATTTTTTAATTATCCTTTTCCTGCAGACCTGAGAGCTAGAGAGACAATGCTGTTGAATGGGACCCTGGAGGAATATCACACGCTTTGAGGCTTGGCTGTTTCAATACTGAACAATTACATTATCCCTCTAATAACTTAGGTAAGTTAATCCTTCACAACGTTTGGCGACAACATTTCTTAAGCTATGAGGCTTAATGTAGTTTCTTATCACAGGGTAGCAGGAGTCGTGACGCTATAGGCCTATACCTTTGGAAGTCTGCATTGTGTTGTGACCAATTCCTTAACTTACTGTAGGCTACTTAGAAGGCTAGCAAAATATGGCATAGCCTACATACGAGTGGAAAGTTTGTTTAAAGGTCGCTGCTAATTTAAAACAGGCAAATCTGGGCATATAGGTGATTTATGGGCAAATGGTTGTAGATACTGTAAATGTGCAGATTATGAGATAAACGAGTGGAGAATGTCTAAAAGCTCTACAGACCCACGTTAACTTTTTTTTTTTTTTTTACTTATTAAAGAGGGTCTTCTTTGTAAATTATATCTTATACCAGGTTAATGGAGCAACATTAGATTAATAAAAAGCTTGTAGGCTACCTCAAGGTCTTCAAGTCGAGAATTCATCCTGTTTTCCCAAACGCATGAATAAACTGAACCTATTCAACCAAGTCACTGCTAGTTTGGAAGTGAGGAGCTAACGTTACTTTGGAAACAGACCAAACTCTTCTCTTTCTTTCTCGTTATTTAAACGCTGTCATCAGAAAGGTCAGCGAGGGGAGGCTCGTTCAGTTCCACTCGACTAACGGGCTGATTGATGAAATAAGAGGCAAAAACAGAAGCTAATGAAGAGAAACACAATACCGTCGCTGTCCGAGCGCAGACTGATGGATTGGTGTCGGCTTGACGGAGCAAATGATGGGTCTACACTATTAGACAAATCACATATCATCAATTACTAGCCTAATGGTGTAGAAGTCTTAAGAACACACTATTATGTTTTATGGTTGTGCCACAACTTTTCCTTTAGTGGGGCTGAACGTCTGTTGAAAACGAACCGCACGGTCTCCATAGAAACTCACTAACGCGAGAACGCCCGTATATTTCGCCTTTTTAATACAATTTCACTTGTAAATGTGAATTTTTAGTGTCAAAACACGTCGGTTAGGAGAACAAATAACTGCGCACAAACCCAGTGCGAGTCAGTGATAATTAAAATAAATGAGCGTAACACCATAGGATCTAAAAATAGTAGCGAGTCCAGTAAGCAAATGACCAAACCCTGGTTGGCACCACCGCAGATTAGCAGTATATCCTTCTCTTTTAATAATGCGCTCTGGGGCCATATAACTACACGCTTCGCCGTTTCATTAAAACGGGTCTCTTTTTAATTAACACTCCGCGCACAACTCCCCATTGTGCACAATTCTCCGCTCCAGTGACAGCACACATAAAGCCTGCGTCTCAAAACCTAATGTGCTGCCTACCTAGACAGCATTTTACCTAGACACCAACTCAGCCCAGATGTCTAGGTTGGCAGCTCACTGTGATTTGTGATACAGCCATTGAGTTAGAGTTATTGCACGGGGAGGTAGCAGCCAAGACGCACCAATGTAAAGTTTATGCATAATTGATTTTTTTTTTTTTTAAATAACACATATATAACTCTAAATTGATCTATAACTCAGCTGGTAAAGTATGACACTTGCAACGCTGTTGACATCAAAATGTAGAGTAAATTTGGTGTCTGCTAAATTACACATAAACTAACTAAAGTTGTGATGAAATGCAACAAAATGACATCTTGTTATGATCAGAAGTTGTGATGTGCGTGATCAGAACTGACTGGAAACTGTTAAAACAGACTCTCTAACCCTACAAGTTCACAATCTGTTTAACAAACGTTAAGTGATTAAATGTTTACTAGATTTTTACTCACCGTAATTTGTACGTAGTCTGGAAAGAAGTCAAAGGTGGTGGGATATCTCTCAAAGTTACTGCGCGGTATTAAGCAGTGAGAGAGTGGCTGTCCTTGTGTTCTGCTTTCGTCCACCCAAAAATCGTTGAACAAAATGCGATTTTGATAATCCGAGCGTCGCGTGTTCCAACAAACTTCAAAATCGTCCCTGTGGTTAGAAGCGCTCCGCCACAACCGTCACATTCATGTTAATGCTGAGCTATTGCACATGATCCTGCACGTGGCGCTTTCTTAAAACTAGTATTTATTATAACTCGCTTTCTTAGTGCCTTAAACCGCCTATGAGATGCAAAGTCTTATTTCTGGCGCCAGTTTACGCTGAAAATACTCATGAACGAACAGGGAGAAATTTTTAAAGTCACTCCTCTGGTGACGTGCCATAGGTGCTACCCCCGCAGCCAATAAACGGTGAGGGGGCGTGGCATTTGACAGAATGATGGATGGCTGTTTGGGCAACTTCAGATTATTTGAAACTAATTTAAATTGCCCATTATCACCACGGCTGAGTTATGCTGAAAGGACTTAAAAGCCGTCTTTATCCACAACATTTAAACCTGCTGCAATGTACATTAGTTGTGCTCATTATTCACCTATGCGCTTACACAAACGGACAGTCTACACAGCATCAATCTATAAATAAACCGACAATAGATGCAAAAACACAGTCCAAATAACAGATGTGCTCACGCGAGAGGAAAGCAGGCATCTGTTAAATTGAACACTAGCACGTGCTCTCACCTTATATTTGTTGCGTCTCTCGGCGCGATCGAAGCTGCGAACATCTGGCCAAGACGGAAAGCCAATTACCTCTGGCGCCGTAAATCTTTATTTAACCAATGCAATACTGTCCAATTTACCTTGATTTACCATTACA
The DNA here is from genome assembly GCF_949319135.1 of Squalius cephalus. Lineage (NCBI taxonomy): Eukaryota > Metazoa > Chordata > Actinopteri > Cypriniformes > Leuciscidae > Squalius > Squalius cephalus. The sequence continues at coordinate 31,144,074 of NC_137126.1, forward strand.
GGCTTAAATGAACTAGCCTTGGCCTCTCTCTTACAGGCAGTGCTAACACTAAGAAATGTTGTGGCTTATGATGTCAACTACTAAACACACCCGCGGGGCAGTAAAAATCTCTAAACTGTTAATGGCAATGCATAATATGACAACTGTAGCCTAACACAGTCTTATAAATAACTTTGTTTTCTGTTCTCTAACTACTTTGTTCATTATTTAAGAGATGCACAAAGCAGTCCTTATAAGCAAGGATGCCCTGCTATGTCGTATAAAATTGAGTGTTGCATTTTAAACCTGGCCTATAGTATGCAGAACCATTAAATAATAGATATAATAATAGAAAAAAAAATTTCATGTAGTAAGGACAATGAAACATTTAGCCAAATTTAACTTCACTTGTGCTTTGGTTGAATTTAATATTGTACTTCTTTTTTGTTTTTACAAAAAATAATTTTAGGTCAAACAATAATTGATTGACCGTCTCTGACACTAAAAGAAATCAAAATGAGAATTTAGGGTAGGCTACACTACATTTATTCAGACAGAAAAGTTCAAAGTATGTAAAAGGCCCTATGCAAAGTTCACAAACAACACTTTTTAAGAAAATATTCACATAGGAGATGTATACATTCATTCTCATGTCTTGCTTGCTAGTCAAAGCAGTGGGGCCCAGTATTTAAAGGGATAGTTCACCCAAAAATTTAGATTTTGTTATTATTTACTCGCCCTTATGTTGTTTCAAACCTGTATGAGTTTCTTTATTTTGTTGAACTCAAAATAAGATATTTTGAAGAATGTTGGTAACCAGACAGTCGATGGCACCCATAGTTGTTTTTTTTTGTTTTTTTTTTCTACTATGGAAGTCAATAGGTGCTGTCAACTGTCTGGTTACCAACATTCTTCAAAATATCTTCTTTTGTGTTGAACAAAATAAAGAAACTCATAAAGGTTTGGAACAATTTGAGGGTGAGGAGTAAGTAATGAAATTTTTTTTATTTTTGGGTGAACTATCCCTTTAATAGAAGAGTTAGCGATTTTCTGCTCCGGAAATAAGGGTCTGGCGGCATCTAGTGGAGGATTGTGTGAGCTATTTTGTTTGCATGTGAGGCTAGAACTAGAAGCAGCAGCAAAAAGAAAAGAACAGAAAACAACATTAGTAAATTTGGACGATGATTATTTTCACACTGTAAAATTAGAATACACTAAATTAAGCTTTCTACTTCTGTATTTGCTTGTGCATTTCTCCACATATTTCTTAGCAAAATGTGAAACACTGATATAATTTATCCTGTTAGTATCATAAGAACACAATTAATTAAAATTGAGGGGTCAAAGATGGGTCATAGAAGGATCTACCGGCTCTATTCTGATGTAAGGCAATGTCATTTGTTTAAAAAAGGAGCAGTAGTGCGATTCTATTCAAATCCAGGCTCTGCATACAAAGACTTTAAAGCAAGCAGCTCTTAGGCACACACACTCTGCCTTGGGGATCACCTGAGCAGACTGGTCTTTGATGAGACACTGTGGAGTCCCTTGCTACTCTTACAAAGGTAAATGTATCCACCCCTCCTTCCCCCAAACCCCCTGGTACCAATCTCCCTGGTGTCCCCATTGTTTCATAGAAACTCAACACTTTGCATGAGATAGAGAAAGGAAATAGACCAACAGAAGCCCAAGAAAGATGAACAGAGCACAGCAGTGCGGGTGAGAAAATATCTAAGACAAGGAGGGAAAGAGATAAAGAGGATGACAGGACGAGAGAAAAAAAGAATACATTTGGAAAATCAGAGGACACTGGGGCACCAGTCGTCATTGTGGAAATTCTTTTGATGCTCCTATGCTTAGAATATATTTGAATGGATATCTAGAAAAAGAAAGAAAGAAAACTAAATATACTCACATGAATATGCTGCAATTAACAACATAAGAAAAGGGATTATTTTGGCATCTTCTACAGTATGTTGGCTATAAAATGGGTTAGATTATGAAATTAGACAAGAAGGTTAAATTATGTAATGGTCAGTATCTTGAATTGTTCTTATTTAATCAAAGAAATATGATGGAAATAATCTACATCTGTCATTGTTAGGGGAGGGGGGGAATTCCATATCATGCCCATTCATAAGTCAAACCCATCAGAAACAAATATTCATGTTCCACTGGAATGGTGAAGAATAATTTGTTATACACAACAGTATAATATTGTACCATTCAAACTCGATTCTAATCACACAATAAAATGGAGCTTTAGCCATGTTTTATGCAATGCAAGGATATAGGCGTTTAATAAAAATGTTTTGTTGTTTCTAATTCTAGAGGGCGCTAATGTGCACATTTAACCTGGAATATAGATACAGAATTATGAAACATCTGTATTTATCCATCTCCCTCATTTTATTTATTTGCGTTATTTAAATAAAGAAACTTTTTTAAATAGCACATTTTTTTGTTGAAATAAGAGCACTTAAGTCTGGATTTAACTACACAAAGCATTCCTTTGGAAGACTGCACTCATTTAATACAGTTGTTGTTGTTGTGTCACACAACACACGGACAAAACATATGCTGACTAATCAAAGAGTGACAAATGTTCAGTGTGTGTGGCTCAAATGTTCTGTACTGTGAGATTGTTCAGTCATCGCATATTTCATCCTGCACATTCTCAACACATTTAGACATTTCTTGTTCACTCGTCATGGCGTGCTGAAAGTCTCAGCTGTCTGTGAGAGAGAGAGAGAGAGAGAGAGAGAGAGAGAGAGAGAGAGAGAGAGAGAGAGAACTGAGGGAGAGAAATATAATAGTGGCAACCCAAAAGTCCTTTATAAATATGATCCTGGCCGGTGCTTTCCCATGATAATTAAATAACACCAAAACAGCATTATTGCATTATTATTATTGCCCAGTGTGTGTTCTAATCTATTCTATTCACTGTTATTTTTTCAATGTTTGCCATACACAAAGTCAAAACATAAATTGTAATACATTTTATTTTACAAAATGAAACTACTAAAATATGCATAAAATGTCTTTGCTCCATATTTGTTATTTGCCATTCACCTCAAAAAATTGAAGTTTGAATATGACACTTCAGAATTGAAGTCTGTTAAATATTATAAAATAAAAACAAACATTTTAGATATGTACAGTGGTACTGAAACATATTTACACTATATACAGTAAAAAAAAATGGGATATGAATATTAAATGATAGTAAAATGGTAAACATTTGAATGTGTGTGTGGGGAGGGGGAATCCTGGTAAAGCCTACATTATGGGGACAAAATGTCCCCACAAAGATGGCGTCCTTGTGGGGAGGAATCTTTTCCTCATGTTTCCTCCCCATGACGAAAACAGCTAATAAATCATATTAAGTGATGTTTTTTTTTAAATGTAAAAATGCAGATCATTTCCTTTGATGCGTAGGTTTAGGGTTAGTGTAAGGGGATCGAATATGCAGTTTGTATAGTATAAAATCATTACATATATGGAAAGTCCCCATGGACTGGACCAACATGGAAACGTGTGTGAGTGTGTGTGTGTGTGCGTAACAAGCTTTACAGTCATAATTTACCTCTTACTTACATATAATGACCATATATCCCCTGTATATAAACAGGGGATAATAAAACAGCAATCTTATTTATAAGTTATATACATATTATTGATATATTGAGAATATTGTTGGATGCTGAGCTAAATGTTTCCATAGAAATGTGAGAAAATGCTTTTGAACTTGTTCTTGAGTTAATGTCAGTGTGTGTATGTGTGAATGTCGTTTGGCAGATTGAGGAACTCTGCTTGTGATGACAGGCCTTCTCGGCCGTTTCTTTGACTGCAGCTGCAGCGCTGTATCCACATGACGTTGCGGGTAAAGTCGTCTCGTTCTGGCTCAGGACAGTGAAAGTGTAGACGGACCGTACGCGTCACAGAGGGAACACAGAAGCGACCATCAGAGCAGGATCCACATGTACGTGGCCGGTAACGGCGAGCAGTAAAGCATCCTGCAAATTCGATCTGCATGGGTTTCTGTGGTCGTGTGGTCCTCTGACACTTCTTTCCTTTCTGAGTAAAGGAAAAAAGAGGAAGAAGGAGAAGACATTTAGATATGACTGTAATGCAAATCTACTTCAATAACAAAGCAGAAGCCATTGACCAGAAATCAAAATATTAAAATGATTAGTAGTAGTAGTAAAATTAAAATAATATAAAATTATAAGAATATAAGCAGATGTATATATATATATATATGTATGTATATGTATTTTTTTTAATAATTTTATATGGTTTAAATTTCATATTATTTATTACTTAGTAGTTCCAGATCCTTTTTATACTTTTATATATTATATTATTTATGTCATTTTGCAGATCCGCCACTTACCTTCTGTGATGGTGGAAGGTTGATGCCACACTCTCGTATCTGACAGAGCCTAGTTTCGCTGACGAGCCGACATTCAGGATTACTATTGGTTACACGGCTGGACACGCCTATTCCACAGGTGGTTGAGCACGGGGACCAATCAGTGACCTGCAGTAAGCAGGTAGATGGAAGGATGGCATGGGACTTAGAAGATGAAATCCACTCTAAAAAAAAAGCGACAGAGGGTAAAATATACATATGTTGATAACCATGAATAATAACCAGTGTTTATAACCATTTTCAACCCTGTTGTTTATATAATTTGTTTTTTTTTAAGTTTATAACTGTTATTCATCTACCTTGATAAGGGGCTCCTGCACTACTGTCCCAAGAAGTAGATGGAGCTACTACAAGTAACTCATTGCCTGTGAGGTAAGTGTGCTTTTGTGGATGTGCATCAGGCAACGGATCCACTTCAGCAATGCGGTTGTCATCATCACACACCCACTCCTGGCAGCAGCGGCCAGGCAGTTTGGTGAGGCGGCGGCGGGAACAGGGCCAGTCGGGTAGAGAAATGCGGTGTGGGCACAGAGGGATGCAGCCGACTACTCCATCAACACACGTGCACTGATGCTCGCAAGTTGGCTGAAAGTCCTCGCCGTGCTGATAGACCCGTCCATCCAGCTCACATGGGCGACCTTGAGCCTCAGCTAGATGTCAGAAATAACAATAATATTGCTTGATTAACATGACAATGATGAGTGAGTGCCATATTCCTCTTTAATAAATTTTCCCGTTTATTATTATACAATAATGGATTCATAAATCATCTAAAACCAGCCTAAAATGGTATGCTGTTTCTCCCAGCCTGGTCTGGTTTTAGAGGGGTTTATGGGTAATTTTCAGCTTGGCCAGGTTTAAACCAGCTAAGACCAGTAAACCAGTTTAGGCTCTTCTAAGATTTTTTTTCAGTACAATGTAAAAAAAAAAAAACATTTTTTAAATTCAAAATCTAAATATTAAATATTACTATACTGTAATATAAGATCCAAATATTAAGTCAGTGTTATTTATTTACATACTATTATAGTATTTATTAATATTTTGAATTTGAGTATCTTATAGTAATATTTTTATTAGTATTTTTTGTATTTTTTATATGTTTTTTAGCTTTTATTTATTTCAGTTTCTGTTTTAGTAATTTAAGTACATCAGCTTAAACATATTTAATTCAGTTGTTGTAGTTTTTACCTGTAGTTTTTTCATCTAACTTTTCATTTTCTTCAAGCTTTATTTCAAATAGTTAAAAAATATAGTTACCAATCACAACACTGTCTAAGATTTACTTGTTCCTCTCACCTCTACACAAGCCTTTGTCGGGGTCTCCTTGGGCCCCTAGGTGGCAGCGCAGTCCTTTGATGTGGTCGCAGGGCTCAGTAGGGCTGCAGTCTTGGTTAAACTGCCTGGCACAGACCCGACAGCACCCACATGGGTCAAGAACCGAACTGATACCAGCAGGACACGAGGGGGACGATGAGGGACAAGAGCATTTCAGTGGACAGACACCCTGCACCTAAGAAAGCACAGAAGGAAACAAGAACAGATTTTAGAAAACACTAGCTTTTATGAGATGTTTTCCCCTCTTACATTCCATAAATCAAGAGATAATAAGTTGCTTTCACTTAAGAATTTAAGAAAGAATGCTATAGTTATGCAATGAAGCAGATGGTTTATTGCAGTATCTTCTTTAACCACCACAAAGTTATTACAAATTCATGCAGCCTCTATATTAGACCACATACAAGAATAATACTGGCTTTGTGAGCAAAAACCTGATGCAAATCGGGCAAAAAAAAAAGTGAATTTCAGTGCCCTGTAACTCCCTATACTAAAATGCTTAAGAAACAGAACGCTTTTATCTGCAACCGAAAACTGACATTATGATTAAGCAATTTTTATAGAGCAAAGTGCAAATTAATAAAGGATTAAATGTCTTTTTAAAAATAAAAAAAAATATCAGAAAAATCTGTTTATGGAAAAGCAGTAACACTTATTTTTTTAATGTACTCTTAAAGGTAAAGTCAGAATTATATTATTAAAGGCAACCTGGATGTCAGATAGTGAGCATATAATGGTACAGTCTCAGGTTCAAACCATCAAACAGAGCACAAAAACTCACCTCCACAGCGGCCCATGACAGCAGGACCAGTGTGAAAAAATGTCCTTGCCTTAGTATGCTCCTTAGAGGTGACATGGTTTTATCCAAAATGTTTGCGTTCCTCTGCATCTGTCAGTCCAAAAAGAATTTAGTTGGTTGTCAATCTGCACTCACCCCTTAAAGTCTGTTTAAGAATTGCTAAATGTATAAAACTGTAAAGCTCTTCTCCACTCGATTCCCTTAGTGACTGCCACTTTTATAGACAGCTTAGCACAGCCCCCTCCCCTCTGACATCACTCTCTCTTACACACACACACACACACACACACACAGAAAGAGAGAGAGATCTGACAGGCCAATTTAGACATACACACAAAAAGATATACATCTGAAATGCTTTGGTGCATACTGCCTTTATTAATGGTTAGAATGAAATCTTTAGGTGTTTCTATATATTCTTTTACCATTTCTATACTTTTGGCAAATAAAAACTGCACTCTTAGAAAAGTTTCTACATAGGACTTTTCCCATCATGGGATAATTTTATGAATGTAGATTTAGTTAATTCATTTTTATTCAATTCATTTTAAATGTTATTAAAAATTAAATAACCTTTTAAACATGAAAGTATCATTTAAACTAGGATTAGTTCACTTCAAAATGAAAATTCTGTCATCATTTCCTCACCCTCAAGTTGTTTCAAACCTGTATGAATTTCTTTTTTCTGCTGAAGACTGTCGGTAACCAAACAGTTGATGGGTCCCGTTGACTTCCATAGTATTTTTTTTTCCTACTATGGAAGTCAATGGAGTACATATACTGTCTGGTTACCGACAGTCTTCAAAATATCTTCCTTTGTGTTCAGCAGAAGAAAGACATTCATACAGGTTTGACACAACTTGAGGGTGAGTAAATGATGACAGAATTTTCATTTTGAAGTGAACTACTCCTTTAAGACATATCTCCTTATATAGAACCTTTTAGGCATAAAGGGTTTTTTAAAATTGAGTCTAATGCTGCATTCCAGGCAGGTTTTTGAGCACGTAAATCACGACTTCAAACCACGACTCACGACTTTGTAGCGTTCCAGGCAACCTGTAACCCGTGTTTTTCCAACCTTATACCCGTGAAAGTGCACTGGAACGGCAGTCAAACCCGTGACTTCCCACCCGTGAACTCGTACTAGATCGATGTACTCCCAGTTACGAGTTGGAAAAACACGGGTTACAGGTTGCCTGGAACGCGGCATAATATTCTATATAGAACCCACTGAACTTTTTCTCTAAAAGTGTAGAGGTGGAGAAACTACTAAAAAATATTGAAAGGTGTTTGTGTCTGATTTCAGGAACTAATGGGCTGTTATGAAATACAGGAAAGGTAGTCTAGTACATTTTGGTCAGAGGAGAGTCCAGTAAGACACACACACACACACTGCAATCCCTCTCACCTCCCCTGCAAACAGCACAGACAGTATGTAGACGGCACTTGCTCTCACCGCAGTGGCGGCGAGACATCACACACACATGGCACATAGCTGCCTGCCCGCTCAGTGACGTACTGCATCCACTCACAAAATCTGAGTAAGAGAGGAAAATCATCTGAGTAGGCGGTGTGGAAATATCACTGTGTGGAGCTTTTCATTCATTTCTTTTGAGGAGAAGAGAGCAGCTGGAATGACATTCCCATGATGATGCACTGATGTGACATCTACTGGGTCAGAGGTGAAGTCTGATGGAGATTAGTCACTGCGTATGCAGCAAATGGATGTAATGACTGATAATAGAGCCACACCACATGAATTTAAACAAGTGCAATGAGACACTGAACAGGTGAATCTTAGTTAGGACACATAATGTAAGGACATATTTGTGGCACCATGACGCAAATGCTCGAACTTTATACGCAATTAATTATGAGACCAACAAATGGTTAGAAAACCATTTAAGGAAGTTTAAAATTAATATTGGTCACACCCAATCTTGAGAGCTTTTGAGATTTCCTAGGCTAATAACATAATAGTTCTGTGGTAGATGGCATGAATAAATTTAATAAATCCATGGCACATGCTCTTCTCTTAAAGGGATAGTTCACTCAAAAATGGGGTTTTGGACCCCATTTAGGCTACTTTTATTGTATTGACAGTTCAGACACTTCAAAATATCTTCTTTTGTGTTTCTCAGTGGAAAGAAAGTCAAATAAGTTTGGAATGATGTGAATGCGAGTCAATTATTTTCATTTTTAGGTGATCTATCCCTTTAGCTGTTCTTTGGTGGAAATGACATTTTAAATTATCCCTTTAATATTTTTAGATTTGTCTCATTCTCTGGTCCAATGTAAGTCAGTAATAAAGTGCTTTACTCAAATTAATGTGAGAATACGGTAAGTTCACATACAGACATAACAATATATTTACAAAGAGTGCAAATACACTCTTAAAAATAAAACGTATTTACTAGCATCAATGGTTCCATGGAGAACCTTTAACATCAATGGAACCTTTCCATTGCACAAAAGTTTCTTTATGGAAAGAGGTTCTTTAGATAATTAAAATGTTCTTCACACTTTATGCTACATTCACACTGTCAATTATTGGGATTGACCACCGCATTTACTTACAGGTGTGTGTGTGTGTGTGTGTGAGAGTCTCGAAATGTCCCGTTCAGCAACGTCTCCAATGTCTGTACGAACGTAGGCCTACTGTAGATTCAAGCCTGTATTCTCTTACCAGAAGATGGCGACGTCCATGCAACTGAAAAGTCTTTTTGAGGACTTCTTGCGTCAAATCTTCATTAGGTCGACAGAAGCTTAAATGTAAACACGCGCTAGAACACAAAACTGACGGGAGCCAATCCGGTGGAGAACAGTGACTGGATCTAGAACCTTGGCTCTTATGGCATCGGTGCAAAAAAAAAAAAAAATTTAAAAACCTTTTTCTGCAATTAACTGGATTGTAAGCATACTTAAGACAAAACAAATGAGACCTCAATTACCGGTACACGATCACCCAACTGGGAACTAATATAGCCAACACATCAGATATTAGGTTTCTGATAGGCCTACAATATCACAGAATAGCCTACCTTAATCCTACACACAGATGGCCATCCTGAAAAAAATAAAGATAAAAACGTAAATTTCTGTATGTTGACCTTCTGCCAAGCAATGTCTGGAACATCTGTATTGCTTTGCCATGGAAGCAGTCAAGTATCAGCAGCTCTGCACATTAGCAAGAGAAGCATGTCAAAACTGCTCAGTGGGAAATCAGTGTGTATATATCTGTCTGCCTGGGGACAGAATTATAAAAGTCTTGCCTAAAAATAGAAGTAAAAAGAAAAAGAGATTGAACTAACTAATAAACTAATACCATGGTAACACTTTGAGTTGCCACACACTGCAAAACAATGGAAACTTCATCTGCTGAAATCAAAACAATCTCAAAACAGTATAAATCACAAATCATTGGGGGGAAAATCCATCTAAAGACAAGCTTTTACACAAGCTTTTACAATGTGGAAAAATAAGTGTGATCTCAAGAAATGTCCAGGTCACATTTCACATGAGAATGGGAGTAAAATGAGCTGAGGTAATGATGATGTTAATGCAAACAATCTTAAGGGTCCTAATAGTAGACTTTTTTTCTTTTAAATAAATATAAAATGTGAACTTGACACCTATGAGATTGTTAAATTGAACATGAAATTTCTATTTAGTAAGTGACTAAGAGTTGTAGCTGGTAAGTGAGTGAGAGAGAATCTGCTGGGAACCGGAGTGTATTTGTGCCCCTAATGCTGTTTAATGCAGCATCGTCTTTAAAAGCTACATTCTTGGAAATAATTCCCTACACGCACACACCTGAGATGGAAAAAGCTAAACCACAAATGCCAATATTAACTCCCCAAATATGTATCTTTCTCCTCTATACATCCGTTTTTCAACACAAACTTGCCTTGTATCAATAACACCTCTTTTATGATATTGTTCAGAGGGCAGCTGAAATATGCCACTTTCAGGCCAACATAATCAAACAGACGTTTCACCCCTGGATGAGTCAAAAAAACTGAAGAGGTTCAAAATACTGGCATGAAATACCAGGCATGGTGAGAAACACTGCTAGCAGATACCAAGGATACCTCAGGGTTATTCATGGGACGGTTTGCAGGATTTGACGATTCGCGAAGAATGCACAGCGCTCATAAATCACACGGGGGGAAATCGTAGACCGGTGGATATAAATAATTTTTGCAGTTGAGATTTTGCAAGGGTTACAGTAGCTATGTTAGGTCTAGAACGAGTAGACTCAACAGGAACTCAAACAACCCTTTGTGTTTGCATACGTGTATGTGTTTGTGTGTGCACATTCTTGTCTGAATATTTGGAGATTCCTTCAATTTCCACTTGCAGCACTCAGAGTGTGAAGGTCAGTTTATCGAGTGTTTGTATGTCTGAGCATATGCACATACACGAGATTCAGTGTGTATGTGTGGTAACCTGCTTGTGATGGATAGAGAAGTTCAGGTTCCGTCTGACCCTACACTGGCTGGTCTGTATTCAGTGCCGGGCGCTCTCTGACAGGCTAATGCATCATCACAGAGCTGCCTCTGTTTGTTTGCCTCTGATGAGCCCTGTGCCCAATGTGTACAGAGCATCCCCACTTTTTCCACTGCCAGTGCTGTGCAAAAAGACATCTCTCAAATGACGTCTGTTCAGAATGCTTCATTTCATTTCAAAACTGCCACATTGATCACAACATTTCTGAGCCAAGGTACATTTCTGGGGTCAAGCTGCCTTGAGTAGTCTATGAAAGCATAAAGGATTTGTTAAATAAGCACTGATGACTAAATAAGTTGGATAATATGCAGTTAGTTGTTCATTATCGCTAAATATATTACAGTAATATCACTATCAAAGTCCTCTGAGGTAATTTTCACTGAGACACTAGAGGGCAGAAGTTGCATTTGTATGAAATGAATAAACGCAAGGTTGCGATGTGATAAAAGAGACTCCTTCGTCGCCGCTGGTCCCACCCAGCTCCAAGTCTCCTTTGTCACGCTGGTCTTGCCCAGCTCCCCCATCTCCACTTTGGGCCTCTGAGCCCTGTACTCTACCTCTGCCTTCCGACTCTTTGGCTCCCCCCATGGCTCTACGCTCCCTCGGCTCCACCGTGGTCTGTCATGCCTCAGGCTTCACTGGGCTCCCACGTCTCTGGGGATACGCCTTGGTCAGGTGTCACCCTGATTGCACCATGGACTTTCGGCTACGCCTTGTCCCTCCACCCCTTTGGCCCCACCGGGCTCCTCCTCCCCACAGTTTTCCTCAGTCTCAGTCTCAGTCTTCCGAGCCCACGCCTCCACCTCGTCCTGCGAGCCTGCAGTTCCCCCTTGGCCCTCCAGTCCAGCAGTGTCACCTGGGGTGTTCATCTCCTCAGATCTGCCTGGGTCTCCACCTCTCCTGGCTCCACCTCTGTCGGTCGGATTACTGGCTCCACCCTGGCTTTTCCCTCCATCGGTTGCGCTGTCTGCCTTCATCCTAATGATTTAGCTCAGGGTCACTCTCTGGCTCCTCCCTCTGTCATCTCCTCCATGGCTTTGTCCTCTCTGTGGTGTTTTCCTCTGTCAGGTCCCACACCTAAACCTCCTCCCTCTGTCCACTGTTGAACTCTCTGTTACAGTGCCTTCCAGGAGGGGGGAGTTATGTAAGAGTTATGTTCAGTTTAGTTGTCATTTTGTTCTTGTGCGTCTGTTTCTTGTATTCCCTTTCAGTTTAGTCCCTGATTACTCCCTAGTTATTTGTATGGTTACTGATTAGTTTCACCTGTGTCTTGTCTAGTTTCCTTTGTTTGCCCTGTGTATATAAAGCCTTGTGTTTCAGTTACTCCTTGTAAGTTATCGTTTGTTCATGTGTGGAATGTGATCTCCTAAGCTCCTGTTATTTACTCTCCAGCGATCTCCTGGATATTTTGTTTATTTAAATGAAAATGTGCACTTTGGTTACCACACCGCCTTACAGCACATTGTATGTTCGTCTTCTTGAAGAAGAAGAATTAAAAATCTTGCTGTATTTTTTTGTAGTTAATAAATAGAAGGTTCTACACTGTCATCTTGCTCTGAACAAAGTGACTAGAATCAAGGCTGCTTGATTGCAGCGATGCCATGGATAAAATCAGACTGCTAATTGGCGTGACTGACCAATCAGAATCAAGTATTCCAGAAAGCTTTTTAATACCAAGAATAATAGTGCATATGTTTGAAAGCTTTCATGTGGAGAGATATTTGTTTCATAAGATGTCAGTGTTTCATAAGATGTCTGTGTGTCAGCTGGATTGAATATGTTTTAGCTTACAGCATGGAGCTTCTTGTCCCTTGCATTGCAGCATGTGGCCCCTTAACCTCCTAAATAGGTCAGAAGTTCAAACAGGTGAAGGTGGTGTTCTCCACAGGTGTGTTTCAATGAGGTTCATTCAGACATTCACTTCTCATCACTCACGTGAGTCTGTTATTCATTCAGTTTGAGTTCCTTCACTCTTTCAAAATCGAAGTGTTGACAGCCGTAGGGCGAGCAGAACCACCCTCCTCCACTCATACACTGCCCAAACCTTCAACAACACAACTGTCCTCTGTGAAAGACAAGATCTCCAGGTGTGCAGTAGATATGAGGTGTAACTGATGCATGGGTGAAGATGAGGTCTCTGCTTGAGGATTAGAGGCAAGGTTTAGGTAACTGTTGATGGCAACTCTCAGGCAATGTTTTGGTTCTGCTATTGGAAGCTAAATATGTTGTTATGACAGCACAAAACTCAGACTGCAAAAAAAAAAAAAACTTAAGATTTTGTTTAAAGATTCCATTATATACTTGTGCTTTTAGCAGTCAGCCATGATTACTTTTTTTTATTAGGCCACTGATAAATGCTGTTCATTTCTTTGTGTAAAACGTAAATGAGGAAAAATGACTGACTTAAGGAGTGTACATTGCATAGCATACCCGCAAAAATATCAGAAAGCAATACAAATGGAGGTTATCACAGTTATGGATTACAACTTGTCTACAGACTTTCATGCAGTTGTGTCTTTTATGCTTTTATGCTATTTACAGTTTGTAAGGTATGCAAAAAGTCCAATTGTAATCATGAAAAGATTGTTTCCACTCTTTCCAAGATTGTTGAAAACACTGGAAAAGTTTTCCCCAATGGAAAAGTTAGGGTGCATAAAAGAATGCAGATTTTTGTAATATAATAAAAACGCAAATGTTTATGATCTTTTTAAGGTCACCAGTTTTCATGTATTTTCATTGATTACAGACTCAATAAAAGCAATTGCTTTGGTCAAGAGAAATGTTTTGTAATGTGTTCTTTGTCAAATAAAGAACAGATAAAAACAAATCCGAAACAGCTGGCTGAGGGAAAAGCATAATAAATCATTGGTCAAAACAAACAGTGAGTAAGACGAGCGAATTACACAAGCACAAAATGCACAAATAATTTTCAAAGGAGTTTACTTGTCCATCTAATCCCTCAAAGTATTTTGAAAGTAAACCGATTTGGCTACCTGCCTGTAATAGGGACATGTTTGTCATTTTACTTACTTGATTAACAAAATGGTGCTATTCAAGGTCAAATTCATTTAAGATGAAAGGATGAGGTTACATGCCATATATTTCAATCATATATGAAGATTCAAAGTACACCGCATTGATACTTGAAAGTAAATACTAAAAATGTGTTGAAACTTGAAAGACAAATTCAATGCAGACCACGAGCCTTTGGGTGACATTTTGAGAGATGTTTGTCGATCTTCAAGCAGAAACAGACAAATGTCCAGACGGTGACGGCAGTATTTATGTGTTCTTTTGGTTGTGGCCTTTCCTGAGAACATGTATTGGAATGGGATGGTGGATTGGACCTTCCTGTTTCTATTCAAAAAGTCTTGGTTGAACCTTGAGAGGAAACAAATGAGACTGGGCAACTCAGACCTCCTATCCTTCCTTAGGAACTGTTGAAGCATGTGACTAGGCGTTATTATCAAAATAAGTGATGGCCTTTGGACATAGTGGAAGCTAATTTTTTTTTTTTTTTTTTTTTGTAAAGGTGTTCGACACTTTTCAAGAAAACATTTAAGGATCTCAGTAGTGGGTGTTTTTAGAAGTAATGAATTTAAATTGATTGGACTACATATGTTTTAGTACAGCTCAACAATACTTGTCATCAACTTTTATTTTCTTGTTGGAAAATGTCTGTTTAATTAAAACCATTTTGTGGTCTCAAATTCTGACTTATGTCTACATCTGACCAAGCTTATACACTTCCCTATTTTTGTCACTGTAATATCACTGTGTAGTCATTTGAATTATGGGACAATGGGTTCCATTGCGGAATCCTGATTCTAAAATGGAAATATTATAATTTATATTTACCAATTTTATGAAACTCCTAAAGACTCTTAAATGAAGTCATGATCAACTTGTTAAAAGCAACGGCAACAGTTAGACATCACCCTTTAAAATCACTCCTTATAGTACATTCCTTCCACTACACAAACACTCTACATGAAGTTAGAAATTACAGTTGAATAGTTGAGAAATATCTTTTGCTTTTGAATTTTTATCAAGTCCCATGATTAGACTGCTCTTAAAGCTCATATGGAAACAAAATGGATTCAACCCTGCATTGTTTCAAGCAGAAAATTGATAATCCTATAAATGCTAATCATGAAAATAACAGGTAAAGAAGAACTAAAATAGAACTCTGCATCAATATTTATAAATCTATTAATTTATCTATATATTTAATAGAAATAACACGGACATCTAACTAGTCTCCATGTCACATAAAATAGTTCAGTTCATTAGAATTCATTTTTTTAAGTTGTAATTTGTGATGATGTTTTGTTTGCAAACTTGACATTGAAGGACTGTTGCTACAGAGGTCACACATTGACTTTGCTTTAAAAACACCAAGAAATAAAAATCGATATTTCTTATTTTTTATGAAATATTATTTTATGGAGTATTTTTATGAATGATTTATCTGTGCAAATTAATATTATTTAATTAATATGCCCTTGTAATCTTTAATCAAAATAACTTCCCCTCCCTCTCGCAACGATTTATTTTCTCTGATGACGCGTTTACTGGCACGAGGACAGGAGAACCTGTCACTCACATGAGATGCCAGCAATAGCAAACCACAATGATCCAACAATCCAATCAATTCCTGATGGACAAAATTAAGTTTAATTACAACATTTTATTATTATTTTTTTTAATACTTTTGACATGGATATTACAATAGGGAAGAAAGACTATCACAACTTCTGTTTCTTGCCAACTTTAATTATTGTGAAAAGAGAGCAAAAGTCATTTAACAACCAGCATTTTTCTGTCGAGTGCATATGAGTCCTGCACTGAAGGCCTAAGCAAAATAAATAAATAAATAAATAAATAAATAATATATAGCTTATATATAGCCTATCTATATTTATATATGACATAATTATATATTATATATACATATATATAATTTTAGCCTACTTATTAACAATTATTACTACAATGTAGGCTATATGGTCTTAATTATAAGAGAGAGAGAGAGAGAGAGAGAGAGAGAGAGAGAGAGAGAGAGAGAGATGTAACACTGCTGCTATTAAAAACCTCCAAAATTTTTATCACTCCTAAAATAAATGCCTTTCAGGTGTATCACAGATATTTAGTTATGTTGGGAAAAAGGGTCTATCTAATGATTTTCCATTGACAAGAGATATGACCAAGAAAAAAAAAACAACAACTTCAGAGTCAGACTCTTTCCATAATGTGGCAAATTCAAATGTATGAGTTTTTTTTTTTTTGAGTTATTAAAAAAATAAGTCTTTTACCTCATTTGAGGTTGACTATAGCACTGTATCAAATAGCTTACGATTCCCTATTAGATTGAATTGATTCAATCAAAACATGTTCTTAAGTTCACATCAGTGTGGCAAACTAAAGTCATATTCAGACCTAAAGATGTCATTAAAAACTTAAAGTGAGCATCTGAATGACATCATCTGAAAGAGGTTGAAGAAAAAGAATGAAACTTTACCAATCTCTATAAAAAGACAACATGGTGTTAAATGTTAATTGCTTTATGGGCTAATATATGAAGCTAACCTCAAGACATTTGATGAGCATCAAAGAAAGAGGGGGGAAACGGTCATGGAAAGTCTTTGCCATTTACCACAATTGAGGTTGACAAAATTGTATGGCAAACAATAAAGCGTGAAGAAGATGAAAAAAATAAAAAACCCGCCCACCAGCAGTTCATTTTTATGGGTCTGTGTAGATTGAATTCGTTGTGGAAAAATCCACATGCAATTTGTTATAAATCCTAAACTACTATTTGGGGGGACCACACATGGAGATGGGACATTTCTGCACTCATTTATACAAAATAAACCCTTATACAACAACCCATAATTTCATATTCCAATATAAAGCCTCACCATTAGGCCTAATAATGTGTAACAGGTTTCCACTTTTTTTAGGTAATAAATATATAGATTAGCTTTGCTCAGTTTAGGTAAATCAAGAAAATTATGCTATGGAAAGGGGGAAAAAACGTTTGAAGCAGTTGGTTAAAATGATTTGCTTCTGGTCCAGCAGGCAGTGTATACTGTTTCACATTCATTCTCACGCAAGCAACACTTTCAAACATTCGAAACATATGCTAAATGGAGATGAATCAACACTGCTCCAAACGCGCTTGCACGACCATGAAATTACTACAAAATGCTATACATTCCGTGTATATTGAGAAGTTGCACTGTAGGCCTATTGCTATAGCCTGCCTACGTGACCACTGCACATGCTTCAGAAAGTCCCGCTAATATGAAAATAAACACATCATTCATGTAGACTTATTTTGCGATAAGAGCGAATTGAGAGAATTGAGGGGGGAAAACTTTTCTCGTTCAGTTTGTACAAAGGTCCAGTCGAGAGTTTACTTTAGCCTACTTCACACGATATGAGATCAAGATAAACATCTGTTTATTAAATTGCCATAAATAGTGCTAGAGAGTGGCTCAAAAACAACAGACGACAAGCCAAAATAAAATCAAACACTAAAACGGCAAAAATGATTTAAAAAAAAAAAAATATATATATATATATACTTTGATAAAAATCGAATGAAAACCCGGAAGACTCAAGAATTTCCTATGATTTATTTATTTTATTTATTTTTAAGAAGAGCCATTTGTTTTTTGTTTCGGAACGAATGTTGCTAAATAAAGACTACACCCTGACAGGACTACAACTACCAGGATGTGACCTGTTAACAACTTATATTTAAAAAAAAATAAATAAAAAAAGCACCTTTGAAATTCACATTTAATGTAACCTATCTAATTTATCTTTTAGAAGAAAAAAAAAACGTCAAAGCGTCGTCACCCGCACGTATAAATCTGGGGTTTATTTTGGGGTTAGCCTACAAATTGACGTCATGACTGAGCGTCTGTATTGGTTGGCTGGGAAGAGCGGTGAGAGGTAAAAGGTTAGCGCATGGGTTTGGATGATCAAGCGGGCTGAAAAACAGTGAAGCACACTAGCTTTTGTCCAGATTCACCTGTTCCATAGATAATTGATTTGCAGATAAATAATCTAATTACACATCTAACGCAAGTGTACGGTAACGACATTTGTTATTCAGCGCACTTAAATCGAGTGGATCTGGTGACAGTTCACCCTCAGATAAGTTAGACGGCTAAGCTAACACAAAGTTTTCGCGGTTGTGCAGTTTGACCTCTGATCACGCATCTAAAACGAACAGATTACATTGTCGTGTTGCATCTCATTTAAGTGTGTATTAAGTGTAATGGCCGAGAGACCAGAGGACCTCAATCTTCCCAATGCTGTCATCACGCGGATTATAAAGGAGGCAGTAAGTCATATCTTTATATAGCCGAACAGCAGTTTAAGTGATAATAACCATAGTAAATCGTCTCTGTCACTGCAGTCAATTGTATGTTATTATGGAGTCAACTCGTCTTTCGTCTTGTTTAGTTGCCGGACGGAGTAAACGTGTCCAAGGAGGCAAGAAGAGCGATTTCTCAAGCAGCAAGTGTTTTCGTTCTCTACGCAACATCTTGGTTAGTCTGAAGTTTTCTTTTGTTTGAGAAATTCCACTCGGACAACCTACTCGTATGTAATCTCCACTGCTTTGTTGACACCAGTGCAAACAATTTTGCTATGAAAGCAAAAAGGAAGACACTCAACGCTGGAGATGTGATGTCAGCTATGGAGGAGATGGAGTTTGAGCGTTTCTTGCAACCCTTGCGGGAAGCACTTGAAGGTAAATTCTCTATGGACCAGAAGGGTTCAGGTCTATAGGGATGCATGACTTCAGAAAAGCATCAGATCCATTCATGTATATAACCAGTTTTTGTGTTGATGTGGTGGTGTTGTTTTTTGCAGCATACAAGAAAGGTCAGAAAGGCAAGAAGGAGGCATCTGAGCAAAAACGAAAGGACAAGGAGAAGAAGAATGGCACCGATGAAAATGACAAGAGTAGAGATGAAGAGGAAGATGAGCACATGGATGATGAGCAGGAGGGAGAGAATGAAGGAGAGGAAGAGGATGTTGAGAACTGAAAAGCAGGATTGTTTTATTTGGTCAGTCCGTCCTGGTTTCTATCAACCATTGCAAATGATGGTAGTTTCCACTTTAGTAGTGGGACAGGTGATGAGGTCTGGACAAACCTATGGTACACAGAATATGCTTCTCTTTGTGATTTGAACAACTGTGGCAACATTCCTGCAGAGCTCCTTTGAATCCAGCAAGGTATCTTTCAAGAGAAACTGCACATTTGAATTCAGTTTAGTTACAACACGGTAGTGTCCACAGTATTTTAAGCAAATAAACACTGTTACTGGAGTCAAGAAATGGAAAAATGTTTTGGATGTTAATGATTTAAGTTAAGAAATAAAAAGGGAGCAGCTGCAAGTACCCATGAAAAACTTGTTTTAGAGCAGCAACATGTAACCAAGCTTAGATACTTTTGTACTTTGTCTACAACTCTGGGATATTTGAAAACATGTAGCCATTTTTCCAAATAAATTGTGGTTTTAATAGCTTATTTTCCCCCCTCAATGTATGTGCCTGTCATCCTGCCAAATATTCACATCTAACATGCAGTTTTAGGTTTGTGAAACAGGTCAATGACAATTCTATACCTACAAATGATTAATTTTAACTAGTTTCATGATGAAGATTCGGTTTCTTAATTACTGTGGGGAAATTCAGATGTTTTAAATTAGTCAAACATTTTTCAAACTCAATTCAACAAATAATTGATCCTTTTCATATTTCCAGGTTTCTCAGAAGCATAAATCATAGTTGGGTAAACTTCAATAGTAGTGAACGGGATATTAAATACGTTGTTCCCATTTGCCCAAGTAGCAAAAGAACTTCACAACTTTCAAAAAAAAGGGAAGATTGATAATGGCAGTCAGAAAGAGAAAGATGTGAGCTTTTCAATCACTCCCACTGCATTAGAAACACCCTTGCAGCAGCGTTAAATTTGTCATTTGGTGCAAAGGTAAATGTAATACAAAGTTTTATAAGTGTACTTTTTTTAAAATAACTTTGCAATGGATTTACAGAGCTAATGACAGTTAAAATGCATACAATTTGTGAAAAGGGTCCATCAAATGCCAGAGATGACAAATCACAACACTTGGACTTTTATCAAACAGTTTTATTTGTCTTTTATCTTTTTACTCCTGCAAGAAAAAGAAAAGAAATCCAGTTAAAACAAGGCAAATCATTTAAATTCTTAAAAAGCATAAAATGGCATTCAATACTTACAGTTGGGCACTCAACTTTGCCACTGTTGATGTCATCAATGACATCATGGGGAGGGCGACCATCAATGGTGCAGCCCACAGACTGAGCTGTGCCAAGAATCTCCTTGATGGTACCTGAGAAGCATAGGAAAAGATCACTTTGTGCCATCGTTTAAAATAACTCATTCATGCCTAGTTATAACATGTTCCAGGCCATTTGGCACAGGGTTAGCCAGAGTTGAGCAGCCCTGCTTCCTAGAGCTGGGTCACTATGAGCCTCCACTGGACAGTACACAGTCACTTTTACAGACTTGCACAGTGGCGGGAGGCTAATCGACTAATATTGCTTAAGCATTAGGTTACAATTTGGAGAAATACAAACCAGAAAGTTCCCTGGCAATAGATCGTGGCCTCATGACACGGGCAACGTTGACGATCTCATCGAAAGTGACGCTTCCAGAGTGCTTAACTAAAAGAGGAAATATGCAAACATCAGGAGATATAGAATATGCGAGTCACAAACTAATACCTATCTACACTAACATTCTCAACAACAAAAAAAGCCACTTACATAGATATTCCAGTGTAAGTTGCTTTCAGTTAAAGGTGCTTTCAGTTAAAGGTGCAGTGTGTAATTGTTAGCGGCATCTAGTGGTGAGGTTGCGAATTGCAGCCAACAAGTTACAGTGGCCAGCAGGAAAAGATGTTGGAGACAGCAGAGAGTAGCCAGTTAAGCAATGTTTCTTTACAGCGATCAATTAAGTTATGTTAACTTAATTATTCAGTAAAACAATGTTATTACGAATATTGTTACTTGTTCATCATTGTGTCAGTTTTATTCACTGACTTTAGCTAGTTTCTTTGCATGAAGAACAAGTGACAAAACGCACTCTGTAGTTGTTTGTCCATTTAGGGCTACTGTAGCAACATGTCAGCGCAAAATGACTGCCCATTTCAACGTAAGGGGATCCGTGTACGTACGTAAAAACGGCTCATTCTAAGGTAATAAAAACAACGGTTCATTATGCAAGAGTTTATACACCACTGAAAACGGTTATGTATATGATATTGCATTTCAGTCAACAGAATCTCCTAAATATTACACAATGCACCTTTAAAACATTTCCAACATGCATTTTAGTCTGGGACTAGACTTCAGCCTTGTCTGTTAAACCAGGGGTTAATGTTTAATGCACAAGTCATGCTTACAAATGCATTTATTTGATCAAAAACACAGTAAAATTTTACTGTCTAATTTTAATTTACTTTAAAATGTAACTTAATTCTGTTATTAATGGCAAAACTGAATTTTCAGTATCATTTCTCCAGACTTAAAATAGTTGTGCTGCATAACTTTTTTTTTAGGATAATTAGTTCATAAGTGCAGTTATTTTTGGAAATGCAAAACTAAATTTTTTACTGTAACTTTTAATCAAGAAATGCAACAAAACTTGTTCCAGGCCTTTCGGCACAGAGTTGCCCATTGAGTTGAGCAGCCCTGCTTCCTAGAGCTGGGTCACTATGAGCCTCCACTGGACAGTACAGAGTCACTTTTACAGACTTGCACAGTGGCGGGAGGCTCGCAATAACCACGAAAGGTCAGAACACACAAAGACACGATTCCTACAACAGTGTATTGAGGTGGTGTAAAAGCTACTCACTGTTCTTGACCTTCTTCCTGTCACGGGGAGGTTCCTTCAGGGCCTTGATGATGAGGGCAGAGGCTGATGGCACCACCTCAATCTGGAGCAACAACAAAATGTGTAAGTGTCTAAAGGCTAGGTGACCTCAAGAGCCAGAATACAGGCTGAAAGACTTCCAAGGGCTTACCGCTGCTTGCCTGTTCTGGATGGTCAGCTTCACAGTGATTCGCAGGCCCTTCCAGTCACCGGTGGCCTTTGCAATGTCATCACCCACCTTTTTAGGGGACTGAGGGAAAGCAAGAATGAAAGATAAGCATACATCATGGAACGGAGTCAATGTTCTGTGACACAAGCAGTTTGTTCCAGGCCTTTCGGCACAGAGTTGCCCATTAGATTGGGGCCGCCCTGTTTCCTAGAGCTGGGTCACTATGAGCCTCCACTGGATTGTACAAAGACACTTTAACAGACTAGCACAGTGGCGGGAGGCTGCTTTATGATATAAGAGCAGGATAAACACTACAGACCAAACTTGTGGCAATACTTACAAGACCCAAAGGTCCGATTTTGGGGGCCAGTGAGGAAGTGGCACCAACCTCTCCACCTGTGCATCTCATGTACACTGGAGGGGGAAAAAAAAGACCTTAGTGTGCTTTTTAAATGCATAATACAGACAATTGGAATTAATACACTTTGCCCACAAAACATTTACGACATTCAACAATTCTCAGAAAACAGTGTGCCCTATATTAACACAAGCTGTAAAAAAGTAACTTAAATGAAACACCCTTTTAGAATTGTGCATCACTGTGGTAGTGTATTTTTCTTTTTAACCATGCCAGCTTCTAGAAGAGAACTACATTTCTCTATACATACACTAAAACTACATTTGGTTTACCTTGGCTAAAAATATCTTCAAACGGATTATTGGAATAAAAGGTTTCTCACAAGGTTAAACCCAACACAATCTAATAAAACATGCTTCAGAGATAAGTGATTAACAAAAGTAAATTTCCTGCCTAACCCTGAGGTATGCGCTGTCATTCTGCTTTACCAGAACCATAAGTTATATAGTTGTAAACTTTCAAATGTTTCATCCTTCCCATATTAGTGCAAATATCTACATAATCTTGATGGGTAAAAACATTTGCAAAGGCTACAATTTTACCTCACTTAGCTAGTAAAATTTTAGCGCATATTATATATATATATATATATATATATATATATATATATATATATATATATATATAAAGTTGACTAACAGTTTGTTCCAGGTCTTTCGGCACAGAGTTGCCCATTAGATGGGGCCACCCTGTTTCCTAGAGCTGGGTCCATATGAGCCTCCACTGGATTGTACAAAGACACTTTAACAGACTAGCACAGTGGCGGGAGGCTGCTTTATGATATAAAGAGCAGGACAATAAACACTACAGACCATTATTCTTAAAAAAAAGAAAAAAAAAGAAAAGAAAAAAAAAAAGCCCAGTCTCAGTCCAATATTAAACAAACAGGGTATGCCCAGAGAAGAGTGTTACAGCGTCGTGATGTTCAGCAGCACGTGAACACTTACCCGTGAATTTTAATATGCCGAGAGCTGTCAAACCACAGCACGCAAATGTTTTCCACAAATCGTGAATCGTTCAAAAAAGGTAGTTACAGCGAGTATTCCTAAAGACGCTACATATTTAAAATGAACACCTCTCAGTTGAGTTACACGTTGTAACTTACATCCAAATATTTATTTTAAATGCTTCAACTAAACTATATGGATAGGAAGAGCTTTGCATTTGCACCCTGCTAATTTATTAGCATCAGCACGCGAGAGGCCTACACGCAGGCATGGCCGCTCACACACACAATCAGAAATCTGTCAAAGGGTTACCGTAATCCAGACATACCGACTTTAATCTCGGTGGGGTCGAATTTAGGAGGCATTGTGTATCAGATGAAGTTGAGCTCAGTTCAATTTTGAATTTGGTGAGGGTGTCGGATGAACCCGAATTCGGGACGACCGAAAATTGTTGCACCTTCACCACCAAAGTGAAAAAGGAAAAGGCCGATGGACTGGTGCGCCACGAATATAAAGGCCGCGAAGTATCGCGAGAGCTGAGCAACCTTTCACACTGCGGCGACGCATTACGTCATTCACAACATCCGAGAAGTTGTTCCTGGTGTGTACTGCCAGAGAGGGAGTATACAAGGTAACACGGGACAATAAATCGATATTGAAACATTTGAAGGAGCCCATGTTTTGACAAAATAATTTAGCTGTCGCACTGACGGTTATTCGCATATATTCTTCGTTTCGCGTAAGGTATGACCTTTTATTTATATCGTTCATTTCTATTTGGTTTCAGAACCTGGTTTCAATATCCATGATCCATCAATTTATAACGAAAACGAAGTATTATGGTTTTATTAATCTCGCGTGATTATAATTTGTAATTTCACATTTTTATTTCTGCGTTCTTGTCCTAAGTTACTTGAATTTGTTTATGCTGTCCCAATCTGTTTCTTTGGGATTGTCAACACCACAGTCAGTCAAGTGTCACGCTAACATCAAGTGGATGTTGTGCGGTTTTAATTAGACAAAATCAGGATGTTTCTGTTCTCCAAAAAGAAGAAACCCAGTGTGGATTCCAAGAAACGCCTTGAGTACCAGCTTTGCTTGGTGAGTTTCTAGTTGTATTTACATTGCAACGACCCCACATTTGCTTATGTTAGAGATTACATGTAACGTTATCAGCAGTGCCTATTTTTTTTTAGCAACATCCTACTGTTATAGTGCATTGTTTCAGACCCTAACACGCAGAGATGGGCATAAATGTAAAATAAAAATACAAAATACTGTGTGGAAAAATGTATTTAAATACAAATACAGTATTTTGTATTTTGAAAATACACATAATACATGTGAAATTGGCCATCCAGTGCAGGTATAGGTCACAGTGAATGAAGAAACTACATAGGCCTACTGACTTTTCATTCCTAACCCCATCTCTTTCTTTCTTTCTTGCTGGCAATTACAAACAAACTTATGCAAAATAGCAGCCATTTATTATTTCTGACCTGGTCACAATGTAGTCTATTACTTGTGGTGAACACTATTTCAAATACGTATTTTAAATACATGTATCTGAAATACTGCCCATCCCTGCTAACACGCATGCCTATGTTTTGTGCAGGCCAAAGAAGCAGGTGCTGATGATATTCTGGACATTTCTGCCTGTGAACTTACAGAGGTGAATTACACAAACCCTAATGAATGACATTCATTATTCACATTTTGGGAAAAGTTTCATCTAAAAAACAGAAAGAGGATGAATTATTGCAAGATACCTGATTGCTTCCATCCGTGTCACAACAGTTTTTACTTATTTTAAATGCATGTCTGCAGGTTCCCTCCAGTGCCTTCTCAATGTGTAAAGTGCTCCAGAAGAAAGTGAGTCAGTTTACTGCAGGGTTGTTTTCTCTGAACTGTTGTTGGTCGGAGCGAACAGACTTTTGACAGCAGTTTCCACTTTCATTGCAGGTGTTAATTCTTCATGGAAATGACCTGAGGTCACTTGTTCCTAAAGGTTGCTGCACTGGTGCCTTAGCAACCTTAAAGGTGAGAGACATTGATTGAGCAGATAACCGTCTTGCACTTCTCTCCAGTGCCAACATCTCTGTGTGTCCATTCTTAAGGTGCTGGATCTGCATGAAAATAAGCTCACATCACTTCCTGATGACATCGGGCAGCTTTTGTCCTTGCAGGTACAGTATATATTTATTGTATATGAACAAAGCTGATGATGTTAATTGTTTCTTATATGACACTTGAAAACCAAATACTGTTCTGGATGCTGATCAATACACATATAAAATGCATTATATAATGACAGATATATATTGCTGTCGTGGATTACACTCATTTTCAAAAGATTGGGGTTACTGCATTGGTTTTTTTTTTCTTTCAAATAAATTTTTTTCAGCAAGGACACAAATCCTTTCAGTAAAAGACAGTAAAGTTTGGTGGGGGTTGGGGGGATGTATCACGGTTTCTACAAAAAGCAGCACAACTGTTCTCAACATTGATAATAATCATAAATGTTTCTTGAGCAGCAAATCAGCATATTAGATTAATTTCTGAAGGATCATGTGACACTGCAGACAGGAGTAATAGCTGCTGAAAATTCAGCTTTGCTATCACAGGGCTAAATCTTAAAATGTGTTTAAATAGAAAACAGTTATTTTAAATTGTAATAATAATAATATTTCACAATATTACTGTTTTTACTGTATTTTTGAACAATTAAATCCAGCCTTAGTGAGCATAAGAGACTTCTTTAATAAACATTAAAACAATTGTACCAACCCCAAACTTTTGAACAGTAGTGTATATCTTCTAGGGCTTAATTGATCATTAGTGTCCTTTATATGTATTGCTTCTCTAAGGTTCTGAATGTAGAGAAGAACCACATAAAACAGCTGCCAGACTCTGTAGGGGATCTACAACATCTACAGACACTTAATGTGAAAGGTTTGTTTAGTGCTTTTTTTGCGTATGTTTAAAAAAAATATGTATTCATTAATGTAAATTTTTACATGTCTTCATTAGAGCACTGTGGTAGATTCCAGACAGTTGTTAACCTGTTTCAAAAAGCTAGTAAGAATTTGATAGTCATTTGTGGTTTCTGTGTAGCTTGGGCTTTTTAGGCACATTTTAATTCAAACTAAATGGTAATAAAAGCCTAAACCACTTAAATGAACAAAATGTTTCGATGCTGACAGGGAACTGCCTTACTGTGATTCCTGTGTCTGTGGGTCGCATGAGCAGCCTGCGTACACTGGACATAAGTGAGAACAGCATCAGAGAATTACCCAAAGAACTGGCCAGTGTTCGGACTCTGGAAGTAAGTATCTTAAATGGCTAGCCCACTTAAGATAAAGATTTTGGAGCATATTTGTGTAGTATCATATCAAGCTTATAGGCAATGTGACCACTGCAAAGACATACTTATGTCTGTATGTTCATATGTGGTGTGCAGAGCTTGATCTTGGACGCGCAGGTTATGAGCTATCCACCTGCGTCAGTGTGCACGGGTGGCACAGAGGAAGTGCAGCGCTACCTCTGCTCAGGTACAGATCTTTTATTATAGCCTGGTTAGATGCAGACCAATAAATACAGATTGTATACAGTACAGATTATGCACAAGATCTAATTGAATATTAGTGACAGAACAAGGTCTTTCTGTGCATCTGGTTTGTTCATAATTCATTTTGATGTGGTTTAGAGATGGGTCTGGATTATTGCCCTCCATCCCAGTATCTTCTGCCTGTGCTGGAGCATGATGGAGGGAAGCAGGAGGTGGATTGCGTTGACGGTGAGGAGATAGCCTGGCAGGTCAGTCTTCACTATTTATGCTCATTTCATACAGTGCCGAAAAAATGTTGGTGTGGCATTTTTTCTGTGTAATAATGACTTGCTGTTCTCTTACATTCACTCTGACACTGCAGAGCAAATTCATGGACTATGAGAAAAGAAAGGTATGTTTGATTTCTTTTTGTTATTGTTGGATCGTCCAGTGAAGTAGTAGCCTATTTACATCTCACTTTTTGTTTCTCCACTAGGAGCAGAAACAGCTGGAAAAGTTGACCTTTGAGAAAGATCTTGAAGAGAAACAGAGAGAACACACTCAGCTCCTCCTCCTCAACAACTCCCGTAAAGAGGACATCCTGCTGTCTGTCAAATTGGTAACCATTTTGATTTTAGAGTCAAAACTATCTGGTTTATAAATGTAACACATTTGAGTGAGCTACACTTCCGTACTCACCAAGGCTGCATTTATTGGATTAAAAATCAATAAAACACTAATGTTGTAAAATATTATTTCAATTTAAAATAACTATTTTCTATTCTCATTGAAAGTCTTTAGTGTCACATGATCCTTCAGAAATCATTCTAATATGCCGATTTTGTGCTCAAGTAACATTTCTTATTATTATCAATGTTGAAAACCGTTGTACTGCTTAAATTCTTTTGGGAAATCATAAGGATTCTTTGAATAAGCTATCTAGCTAACAAAAATACACCTCTTTATGCTTTTCTGTCTCTCAGGAGCAGGAACGGTTAGAGTTAGGTGTGTCTCAGCAGCAGAAAGCCCAGGAAGCAGTTAGGCTGAAAATGCTGGATAAAGTACGTCAGGCAGAGAGCGTTATCATGGGCCGCGTCTCTGACCTCCTTTTTGATAACAAACGGTGAGGGCACAATGTGAACCATTTTTGAAACGTCCTGCTCTTCTGTTAGCTATTGCTGTCATTTTAAGTCCATGAGTATTGTGTAGTTTAAGGGTGGTTATTTATTGTGTGTTTGTGCTCATTTGATTACAGACAGGCAAAGAGTGCTGAATTTCTGCAAGCTCTTGAGATGGACCGGTGAGTAGATATTACACATGGGTCGAACTCTCTAATGGAGTGTGGGCTCCTGCCATCAATGCAGCTCTTGCTAAGTGAATTTCCATCTGTCTAATGGCACCACTTTAGATATCCAGAGTCCAGAGTTACTGCAAGTACTGAGCTGTTTGAGCAATGCCACTGCTGTGGTGCCGTTACAGCACACAGAACGCTTTTGACCAAACCCATATTAGTTCAGCGTTTACGGGTACATTACGGGTATTTTTGGAGATCAGAGGTGCGTTTTCTGAAAACATTGTTAGCCAACTATGGTTGCAAGTTCCGTTGTTATCAGCCATAGTGAACCATAGTTCTAACGAACATTCGCAAACAGCATGGCAAAGTTGTGTGGTTGGAACGACAGCTCTTGACGTGTGGTTAGAAGCAGAGTTTCTTGTTTGTATGACATGTGATCTTAATAAATCTCTATCTTGAGCAAATTAAGCAATCTGACATTCAGTACAATCTATATCTTTTATTTCGAATATAAATAAATGTCATTTACATCTTTTAGTTTGTCAAGAGATTTAAATATTTATTTAAAGTGTGCATGTGTGTACGTGCGCTAGTGCGCAATAACGAGCCTATGATTGAACCTGGAAATAAAACAAAATAACTGAGAAAAATGAAGTAGTCCTCAGATGGCATGTCCGTAATTTATAGCAAAAATCTGCCATTTATTTGATATCAAACGGATTAGTTAAAATAAGTTTTTATTCCACCACCTGCGTGACATCATTAACCAACGTGATTGAACGTCAAATTTGTGAAAGTACGGTTTCGGGAAACAGTCATGAGTAGCTACTTGATTTATTCAATGATTCATCGTACAAAAGACTTTATATATATCTTCAAGGGACTTTGATCATACTATGGTAGTTAAGCAGTGAGTAACGTCATTGTACAGGAAATGCACCACGGGTCAGATAGACCTGGCATTACTTTAATCGTTACTTTAAGTAAGTATCACAAACTGCAGGCGTTAGTTCTGTATCAGAATCGGTTGTTTATACAGACTAAAAGTTTGGTGTTAGTAATATTTTTTACGTTTTTGAAAGAAGTCTCTTATGCTCACCAAAGCTACAGTTGTTTGATAAAAAAATACGGTAAAAAAAGTAGTATTGTGAAATATTATTACAATTTGAAATAACTTTTTTCTATTTAATATATGAATGTATAATAAATGTAATTTATTCCTGTGATGGTAAAGCTGAATTTTCAGCATCATTACTTCAGTCTTCAGTGTCACATGATTTTTTCAGAAACCCTTCTAATATGCTGACTTGCTGCTTAAGTGACATTTCTTCAGTTGTGCTGCTTAATTTTTTATTTTTTTGTGTGTGTGAAAACAAAGTAGAGATAAAGTTCAGAAGAACTGCCTTGCCTTGCCTGTCATTTTTAATCTATGTAATGCATTCTTTCCTGAATAAGAGTAATAATTTCTATAAAAAGAATCTTACTGATCCCAAACTTTTGAACAGTAGTGTATATAGAAGTTTCACACACAGCAAATGGTGATATCTTAAACTTACCCTGATGTTGTTTTTATTTTAATAGAGATACAGTTCTGAATATTTTGTTGTTGTTTTTAGCGTTCGAATGGAACACCTTGCAGCCATCACACAGGAAGAAGCCAACTCTCTTAGGAAGAAGGAAGTGGCAGGTGAGTTTTTGAAAATTAATTTATCACTAAAATTACCATATTGTTCCATAATTAAATATTTAGTTTGCAAGTCATTATAAATCTTTGTTATTTCTCAGAGCTGTGACATGCTTCAGACATGTTTAGTACTTGTAGTTTGAATCAGACCTGCAGCATGTCCCAGTCTTTCCCCCAGTATTTTTTTAAACTCCTCTACTGTCTATGTAAGTCTATATATACATGTTCACAGGTGCCATGCAGAGGATGCTGTCAGAGAGCTTGTCTTTAAGGTTACTGCAGGAGGCCAGGGAAGCCAAGACGCAGATGCTGGTGTCTGAGACCTGCAGGAGGTGCTTCACTTCCTACCAATACATATGGTTTTGAACTCTGTCCAGACCCTGTTTACACCTGGTATCAACATTCGTCTTGTTGATCTGATCACACGTGGTCAGGCTGTATTAACATTCATCTCAAAAGTATCGCTTGTGACCACATGTGAACAGATTTCAAAGACACATTCTCTGATTTTGAGATTACATCCATCACTTACTATGTCAATGTTCTGCTTGTTCATAAAGAATATTAAACTGTAATGCTTGATTGTCCTTCTGTCTCTCTTTTTCCTCATTTAGTTTGGACAGTTTGGATAAGAAGTTTGACCAAGTGTTGTCCCTGCAGCAGCTAGACAAAAGCAAAGCCATTAGTCAGATCCTTCAAGAGGTAACTATTCAATTTACTAACTTACAATGTACATGATCTGTATTCTGTATTAAAAAGTAGTCTGCACTCCATCCACCCATTCACTCCACAGGCAAAATACGTAATTAATGAATGAACTACTATAAATATTACAGGTGGTGCATTGCTCTAAAATGATGAACTAACCCTTATTGGCTCTTTGTCTGCAGGAGGAAATGCAGAAGGCCGCCTTTGAAGCCCTCCAGCTTCAGAAGGACAGTGTGCATGCTTATATTCGTAATCAGGTATGAAGATTGAGGTTTCCCTTAAGATCCAAGAGCCAATAAGAGCCTTACAGATTATGGGATTTAATGTATTTTAAAGAAGTCTCTTATCCTCACCAAGGTTGCAGTTAGTTAATCAAAACTACAATAAGAACAGTACTATTGTAAAATATTACTACAATTTAAAATAACTGTTTTCTAATACAGTATATTTGAAAATATCAAACAGTCCAAAGGAAAAGATGTGTGACACAGATTGATGAATAATAATACACATAAACTTTAATAAACACTCTGGGAAATAAGACTATGACCGTAACATTTTACTTTAATGCAAGACCTAAAACCAGGTGGGAACTAATCAGAAACCATGACAACTAAAAATGATAACTAAACACAGGTAAGACAGTGACAAGGAAAACCAAGACTACAAATTAAACTGAAGCTAAAAAAACTAAACGTGACAAGACTGTGACCAATGTCATTTATCATTATTTATTACTCCAGTCTTCAGTGTCATATGTTTCTTCAGTTTCTTATTGTAGAGTTGATGAAAGTTATCATGAGCACTGTTGTTTGAAACGGATGTCATAACAAATGCAGCCAGCAGACCAGGAAGGCTTTTAAACAAGCGGTTTATCAGTAAGATCTTACCTTCATGCTGTGAAAATACAAACCAGAAGACAGATCAGAACACAATGAGTGCAGTGCTGAAAAGGGGCGGGGCTACATAAGGTCTATAAAGTAATAATGTGTAAGATGGTCTTGTGTAGTCATTCTAGCCATTAAAAGCTTTTTTGGTTTCAGTCAGCCCATGCTTCTCACATCCCACCTCTCATTGGATGCAGAACCCAAAAGATGGCTGTTTTATCATGTCTCCATGGGGCCATTCACACCCCCACTGTATGCTTGTATCCATAGATTAAACTCATAGAGGCAGAGTTATTGCAGTTGACAAAGCTGGAGGTTAAGAGGAGGAATTTGGACACTGAGAACCTGCAGGTACGTAGCAGCAGTAGATGATGTGGTGCTTTCCTTCCAGTGCTTCATCATGCTGTGGAGTGTAGAGAGGAGAAACCATCACTCTGTTTGTTGCTGCACGTCACTTTTCTTGTTTGTTTTTGCGTCTCTCCTTCTCTCTCTGATTACCTAGCCATTTCATCCCATTCCTATTTAAGTATCATGCTCACAATACCTCTATGAGTTATCACAGCATTCTGGGAGTATGATTATTTTGTATTGTTTGAGTGTGTGTATTTACTGTATTCACTGTGTGTGTGGAAGGAGGTGCTGGCTGACCAGAGGGCCGCTTTGAGTGACCTACTGCAACAGTTACTCAAACAGAAGGACCAGAGGGAGGAGGAGCTCAAGCTGGTCTTGGTGAGTGATTCTGGACCATCTATCTATCTATCTATCTATCTATCTATCTATCTATCTATCTATCTATCTATCTATCTATCTATCTATCTATCTATTTATTAGGGCTGGTTAAAAAAATATAGATTTTTTTATTTTAATCGATTCTCATTTTTACGAACCAATATCGATTCTTAAATCCCAAGAATCGATTAGGCTATAGTCATCTTGTTTTCAGTTGATGAATGAATGGAACATTATAGCATGCATCCCATCCAATAAACCACAATAATCTTTGGGCTTTGTTACTACTGATATGAAACAAAGTCTTTCAAATTACGTCCATTTTCTTACGAAATTCAAAAACATAAATACCGTTTTGGCGCTGTGGCGTGAGATCGCTCTGGCGCAGCTCAGCTCAAGTGAAGCAGCAGCACGGAGCGCACATGATCTTCTCTTCCGCCTTAATAATACCAGTTACAGTGCGAAATAAACATGAATGAGCATCTGAAAGTGTGTTAAAAGATAAGAGTACAACTTCTCGAAATCCGTATCATGTCACATGGAATCGCTCAATCAGTGTTTCAACCATGGAAAGACGCCAGTAAAACAGCTTGTAAACAATGTCATGTAACGTCACATTTACCTCAGAAAAACCATATCCAGTGACCATAAACTCGTTAGTCAGCTAGAAAAATTAACTCTAGAGAGGAGCATTTTGCTAAATACAGTATATGCACCATATTACATATTCATTATAATTTTTAATGTTCTTCAATATTTAATGCATGTTTGAATAAATCTGGCAAGTTTTTATGACAGCCACCATTTAAATGTTTATATTTCATATAACTTTATTATTATAAAAATAAATAAAAGTGTAATTTAAGTGTATACAAATCAGTTAATTTTTACCTTCAATATTATAGTAGGCTAATGAAGCCGCGTAGTCTACAACTGACTCCCATAGTTCACAGCATTAGTTAAGAGATTTGTTTTCCTTGAGAAAATTTGCCATGTATTATACCTGATTTCCAAAATAATCAATATTGAATCGAATCGAATCTGTCTATCATCTCTCTATCTATCCTTTGTTGGAGCTTTGTTAATTTGGGAAATAGTACTCTAGAATTTTCATTTGATGCAAATGTTTCTGTTGTCTGCATATTTGTTATTCTGTGTGTATATTTGTTATTCTGTGTAGGAAAAAAATACAGAATTTGAAAACCCCATGGAAAAATGTATTTCTAATAATGACATGATAATTCATAGTGTTTATATTTGCTTAGGACTTTTACTAAATGTATCAGAAATGACACTAAGGGTGTTTTTTCTTTGCTCTTTAGATGGAGCTGGAGCAGAAGAGCGAATCCAATCAGCAGAACTACTGGATGATTCAATATCAGAGGCTCCTGGATGCTAAACCGCTGTCTTTGCGTATGCAGGTCAGAGCAGCTCTTCTACAGGCCTTGAGATCCTGTGTTCAAATCACAAAATCACTGACACTTTGCTGTCCTTTCCTTTCTCCTCAGGAAGCGGCTGTGGATAGGGATCTGGGGAATATTCTGTGTAAACTCTCTGCTCAACACTATCTGCCAATCATAGCTCACCACCGAATCACCGCTGAGGCCTTGCGACACATGACCACAAAGGACCTTAGAAAGGTCTGCTATCTTTCCCTTTGTGTTTCAACACATTTTTGAAATTGTGTGTGTTTAGGAATTTGTCATCAGAGATTTATGTCCATTAAAATGTTCTTTCATCAACTTCTTTTCTGTTTTTTTTTTACAGTTGGGGATCAGTGAGGTTGGCGTGCAGAAAGCTCTTCTCCACTGGGCCAGAGAACGCACTCTGTCTGACCGTAAGAGCAAACATATTCCCTTGAGGACATACAGTACTATTTTTACTTTAGTGAAATTTGTGAATTCTGCTCAGTGTTTTTGTTTTTCAGTGATTGCAGTATCATAACATTTTTGTCCCTTCAGCATTGCCTAAATCAGCGAAAGAGATACAGGAAGCTGATCCATCCACTCCAAGTGCCCCAACTCAACAGCAGCTCACTCCTCCACTGACCCCGAACACCCCCAACACCCCCCTCACCCCCACTGCCCCAGGTCCTGATAGATTCAGCAGTTCCGAGTGTGTGGTGTGCATGGAACATGAGGTAATGCCTTCCCTTCATTTTAAAGCTTAATTATTAATGCAAATAGTAACAATTTGAATTAAAACAGTGACTAAAGTATTCAAATAAATATTTAGAAGTGAAGACATTAAATAATTAATTTGTACTATTTTTGTTTGTTTTTGCAAGAAATCTCATAATCACAAAGTCTGTATTTTATAAAAATACAGTAAAAACAGTAATATGAAATATAACAATTTAAAATACTGTTTTCGATTTTTTAATATCTAATTTTGCGTTAATAGAAAGTATTTATTTAAAGTGGATTTTTTTTTAACAATGTAGTCTTTATTGTTTATGTATTGTGTATTAAACTATGAATTTATTTAAAAAGAGTTACTGACCGAAACAATTGAAAGGTAGTGTAAATATTTTTAATCAAATAAAACATTAACCTACTAACCTACCTAACTAAACTAACTATTAGATTATTATAAGAAATATTAACTTATTAGTATGGTTTGTAATGAATACAGCTGTTACAGTTTAGCTTTTCAGCAGCTTAAAAAAAACAACTAAATTTCCTCCCCTGTTCTGCTCTGTGTAGTCACATGTGATCTTCCTGCCGTGTGGACACGTATGCTGTTGCCAGACCTGCAGCGATGCCCTGCTGTCCTGCCCTCTGTGCCGTGCTTCTATATCTCAGCGTGTCCGCCTTTACCATGGCTGAAGCCGACGAACGTCCACCGAGTCTTTCCATGGTCAGGATCATACCTCACGTGTCATATTGGTCCTT
This sequence comes from Squalius cephalus, assembly GCF_949319135.1. Classification (NCBI taxonomy): domain Eukaryota; kingdom Metazoa; phylum Chordata; class Actinopteri; order Cypriniformes; family Leuciscidae; genus Squalius; species Squalius cephalus. Next base: position 31,179,347 of record NC_137126.1, read on the forward strand.
CCTCCCATTGGCTGCATGAAATCGTAGTCTGTGAACCTTCAAGCACTTTATAACTCTCCCACTACTGCTACAAATAGCTAATCAAAGAGGAACATATACAGCAAGACATTTGTCCATTTGTTCATCATAAAGTGGTCACATTCCAATAAATTAACAGCAAGAAAGAATTTGGTAACGGTTCATCTAACTAAAAATAGATAGATAGAATAGATATACTATAATATATTGACTTGTTGAGTCTTAGTATTGCCCTTGATGTACCTGCTCTAAGCACTTGTGCCTTTTCTGTATTTAATGTGAACTCTTTCCCCCTCCCACTGAATTTTAAATATCTGCATGTTCTCCATAGTAAAGCTAAATCTTCATCCACACACCACAGTCCCCCCATGCCCACAATGTTGTTTTAGTGTCATCGTCGACCAAACTGCATCACCATTAAGGGCTGTTCACACCAAATACAATAACTATAAAGTTTGAATCATTCTATTTCTATGAGAATAGGAAAGCCCACACCACATCTGTAACTATAACGACAGAGTAATGATATCACTGAAATCACTTTCAGTACATTTCTTTTTTTCAGCTGATGAAGGATAAAAAACATTGACAGCCAATCAGAATCCACCCCAAATTAAAGAGCTCAAACATTTAATGTGGCAGCTGACATAACTGCAGTGTGTGCCGTGCTTATAATAAACAGAACACTGTCGTTAGTTGGTGTGGATTTTAAGTTATGGTTATAGTTATCTTTATACATCTCATTTTTGGTGTGAACAGACCTTTACTCTGCAGTGGCACCAGAGAGAACCAATCCAGGGTGTTAAAGTCATTTTTAAGATTGACATTTTTAGTATAAATTTGAATCTAAATAGTTTTTTTGATTTACAGAATTGAGCCGTCTACATTTAAATAGTTTAAACTGACTTGGCAACACAGCAGAATAGGAAATAATAGGTTGAAGGTGAAATCTTTCTAAAGGCACTGTACTTGTTATATAACAACCAAAACACACAACCTCACAAAAGCTCTGCCAGTCACTGTCAACTAACCATTTTCAGCAACTTCAAGTATTGCACGCACGCAATAGTGTTTCCTAAATTACTTCTGTGTATGTCTGTCTTCATCCAAGTGCTCTTATATGCAAGTCGGCTTCTCTCGTCAAATGTGCAGAATGAAAAAAAAATGTATATGCCTGTTGGTGAAACAATGTTCATTTTTATTTCGTATTCATTTATATTTCAAGAAATGATCTTGAAGTGTTTATCAGCATGATAATTCACATCAGAAACTTTTAATCTGTGTGCTTTGTGTGCTTCGTTTATGCTGTATGGACTGGACTGGACAAATATGTCTTTTATTAGCTGTGCAGCTCAAATTGCATCTGTCATTAAATAAAAAATATGATGAAAGCTTTAGAATTTTTAGCAGAATGTGCAATCAGTTCATGACAATGTACCAAGAACAACTCTTCTAGACCTTAGTAATAGTAGGAGTTACTGTATAAATTACCCTCTGATGGCAGGTTATTTTTAACCTATGTATGCACTGTAGTCATCCTGCGTTTATTTTATTTTATAAGAACTGATACATTTTATGGTCATTTCTACTATACAAATGCCACCTTACCTTTGATGACTAAGGGAGATTAAATCTCAATGTTACATCCATTTACCACATATATGCTGCCATTACATGTTTTCCTTTTTTTGCTGCATATTCATAATATAATGTATTATTATATGTATTTTTAGCTTTTATAATTGTACCCAACCAATCACATCCATTGAAATATTGCCAGTTCATTTTTAAGAGTGTGAGTTATCACGCCTGTCACACATCTGCAAAATAAACCTGCTAGACAGTGTGTTCTAGTGTCCTTTGATAATTACGAGGTCATTTTTGCATACTGCAACTGCATATGACTTTTATAATCCATATACATACACACACACACACACATACATATATATACACACTCTCACACACACACACACACACATTACGGTTGAGGAGATTCCCCTTTCCATGTAAAGAGCTTTGAGTACCCAGAAAAGCGCTACATAAATGTAACGAATTATTATTACTATTATTACATATACAGTATACACACACACTTATATTTATACTACACACAGCAGTCAGTTTCTTGTTGCAAGACCAGGTCAGTAACAATGATCAAAAAAGAACAATGCAAAGTTTCAAGAGATATCAATGTTTTAATAAAAAACAAAAGAAGTACATACAGGTCAATACAAACATTCAGACATTAATTATTTGGAGGAGTTAATGATAATATCGATAACTTGTGAGATTAATCAATGTGACAGCAACGATGATGAGGATAATAATAGCAGAGGCACAAATAATGATGGCAGCAACATTTAGGCGTCGAGCTCTCCTGCTATAAGACCGTGCCGATGCGTAGTCTCCAAGCAATCTGCTGTCCCTGGCCTGACACACATACAACGTATATTACCTTAAGGTATTTGTAAAGCAGCAGGACACTTTTATCATTAAACATATTAAAATTGCTTACCTTCACGGAGTTGTAAAAGGCCACAAACCCAAGGCAGCATGGGTTACAGAAGTGAAGATTGAATGTGGAAAAAACTATATCATCATTGAGTTTTTGCTCAGGCATGGACAGTATCACTGGCTGAGCAGTGTAGACTCTATTGTCCTGCATCGGGATCCCGCCAGCTGCTGGGTAGTTCTGCATCGCCATGTCAATTCAAGAACAATTTGCTCACAGTGAGGTCTGTAAGTGTTCAGCTCTCTTTTATAAAGAGCTCCAACTGGTATATGTGAGTGAGTGAGAGAGAGAAAGAAAGTAGAAACCTGCTTTCAGTTCTCAGTTATGAGGAAAAATAATCTAGCTGTGTGTATTGTCCTGCTGCTTATCTATGTCTGGAGAAATCCTTGCCTGGTACTATTTATGTTGGAGACATCACTGCCTAGTCCCGCTTGAACCTTTCCTTGAACATTCTTTACATCTTAGCTCATGACTTATCTATGACAGTTGAAGGATCTAAGGATTCTCAATGGTAACCCGTGTGTGCTACTTTGGAAGAGCAACCATACATCTGTGTTGTTTTATTTTCTTTGTTTTTTCATTTAGTTGTCACTGATATTTTATAGTACTTATTGTTTTCTGTTGTTTAATGCTGATTGTGTGGTTTCAAGGGATCTTTTCTTCACGAGTTAGAGAATCTCCATTTCAAGGTTTTTAGCTTCACAGGACAGTGTTGTGAAGCAGTCATTTCCCATTGTTTTGCTGGGGTATAATAACACGTGTTGGATTTGTACTAGTCAGATTAAGTCTGAGCATTGAGACATTCAGAGTTAAAACTATTATTATTCTATAAAGTCAGCTTTTTTTATTATCATCACTTTGTCTCCTGCTTCTGCTCTTCCCTGACTTTCTATAGTCAAACTCTCAGGCTGATAGAAGACTGATATCTTCTGGTAGGGATTCGGCATCCAGGGTCGGTTCTAATATATCTGATATTTTCTGATGTGGAAATCCATCCAATCTAACATTTGGGCGTAGTTGGCAGGATGGAATAACACAGAAACTGTTATCCCCATCAAACAGTCAGAGTCTCGGGATTGTTTCTCGCACAGTCAGGAGGGTGGAATGACTCCAGGTCACTCGGGCCACTGACGTGAGGATGAAGTTGAAAACCCTCCCTCCAGGTGTCTTCCCCTTGCTGGACTATAAACAAAGCAGTGTGAGTGTGATCTGTTTGTACATACCGTGAGTAGCATGGCAACTGGGTCAGATGATATTCTTCTACAGTTATGAAGCAGTCAGAGGTTAAGCTAAATGACAAAATTGAGAACTTGACAACTAAAAGAGTGTCTTAAGATCAAGTAAGTAGAAGCAGTAATACTTGATTGCTAAATATGTTCACAGTGCAGAAAGCTGATCTCAGGTAATCTAGTGACATCAGAAAAGCTGAAGGTGTTTAAAAAGGTGTCTGATTAAACTAAAGGCTCAAGTTGGTGTTTTGAAAGTAAAGGGAATGTTGGCAAAGAAAGGCAAAGTTTGTTGGTTAAAGGGTTGAAGCTGGGACGTTAAATGTTTGATTTATGATGGTCAAAGCAAATAGAGGATGATGACTGGATGTTCTGAAAGAATGTTTCTCTTTATGGGAAACAGTTTGAACAACATATTTTGTGTGATAACTATAATGAGGAGTGTTTTAATGAAACACTTTTAAAAGGGTTTAGATGCTATACAGACACTGTCACTGATGAGTTACAATGATAAATGCAAAAGATGTAGCATGAGCAGAGAGTTCTAGCCTCAAAGTTAGTGTAACATTACTTGCATTGAGTCAAATATTAAACTCTAAAAAGTTGTTTAGACTCAACAGAAAATTAATGAAACAGTCTGCATAAATCTTTTTGAGTTATGACAACTTCAAATTTCAACATGGAATCAGTCTTATCTGAGTTAAAACTAACAGCTAGCATAGCACATGGTACATGTACCTTTTTAACATGTATATTTAATGAACAAGTAAGATATTACTTGTCACTGGCATTAGGACAGTCGTAAAGCAACATACAACCCCTAAACCATTTTTATATTTTTAATAAAACATTGTTTTTAAGCCATTTTAATTACAAGGATTCAGGAAATGTGTTCATAAACCATGTTTATGTTGTAATACCCATGTCATTATACTTCAAATTTTTATCCTAATAAATCATATAAACAAGCACACACACACATACATTTTGGTTATCAGCTGAGATAAATTATAATGTAAAAAGTATTCATTATATTTGGTTATCCGTATTGGAAACTGCAAACAATTCTACAGAATCTATATCTATAGAAACCTATAGATGAAGAATAAAGTTCCAATAAAAAGTTTAATAACAGTACAAATAATACTCAGACAGGCAGGGCAACACACTAAATGTAACGTAGACCGAACACCGAAGGACTGTGAGGGAGGAATTAGTGACTCAAACATAAACAACGAGTGGCAAGAAAATTAAACAAAGGAACACATGATGTGAATGAAAACATTCTGTGACAGTTGGGTTATTTTTAACCCAATATTATTAAGTGAGTATTAAATGTTAAATATTATGGCTTTCAATTATACTTTAATTTTGAATGCCTAAAATTAAGAAACAATTCCATTCAATAGAGTCATCATGTAGCAGTATTGGTAATGCTGGCCTTCATTCATTGTACTTTGTAAAAAGATTCTAAAATATAAAAAAATTAGGGCTGTCAAAAGATTAATCGCGATTAATCGCATCCAAAATAAAAGTTTGTTTTTAATAATATATGTGTGTGTACTGTGTATAATTAAATTTGTATATATAAATACACACACATGCATGTATATATTTAAGAAAAATGTGTTATTTATATATAAAAAAAATTATATTTATATATAAAATAAACTATATAAATATATATACAGTATATGTATGCAAATATTTCTTAAATATATACATGCATGTGTGTGTATTTATATATACAAATTTAATTATACACAGTACACACACATATATTATGTAAACACAAACTTTTATTTTGGATGCGATTAATCGCGATTAATCTTTTGACAGCCCTAAAAAAAATATTTGAAATATTATGTTGAAATTAGTACAATTTAAAATTATTGAAAGTTTTAATGTTAGGTGCAATTAATCATGATTAATTACAGATTTTTCTTTTTTGACAGCTCTATTATAAATACAACCCAAATACTAAATGAGAGGATGTTCTTTTAAGAAAATTGTTCCAACATGCACAAGTAAATATTACACTTGTGTGCATCTAGTTAACATTTACAACCAGAGCCTAAAAATAACACCATTTTTCAACACCAATTGCCAAATTCAAGTGAAAATAGGCATCTGTGAGTATATAAAACAGCGTCACTCACCAGTTGGCCGATCAGTTTTTTATGAATTCTAACAAAGCAGTGTTGTGAGAATATGAACGTGAACAACGTTCGGGACAGTTGACGGGCAAGTACTGCATCATCACAAAATATTAAGCCTTACCAATTTAAATATTCAAGCTCAAGAAGACGGGAAAAGGAACTCAATTAGTTACTCCCACGCTATGTGAGAAGTTTTGTGTGTGCACACATCTGAAGCGCACGCCCAGAAAGCCACGTCTCATACAGCGTGCGACTACTGAATTGAGTAACGGACAAATTCACACAAAATGATGTCATAAAATGCCTGTCTCGAAGAGTGTCCAAGTAAACATTGTCCGTTATGGCTTAAGTGAACATAAACAGAAGAGAAAGACAATGCATGAGTATGTGCATCAGTCTTACAGTGACAGAAGCCAAATATTTCTACTGCTATCTGAGTTTTTAATGTTTATCAAACAACAAAAGATAAAGAGAAGAAAATCTCTCACTGCTCTTAAATGGCTGAATAACATTTGTAACTTTAATAAGGATTAATCTAGTTTAATTTATACAGTAAAGAATATCCAGTGTTATTTTATATTTGATTACTTAAAGATGCAGTGTGTGATTTTTAGTGATTTTGTGATCTAGTGGTGAGGTTGTGAACAGCAACCAACAGAAGTTACGGTGGCCGATAGGAAAAGATGTCGTCATCTGAGACAGCAGAGAGTAGACAGTTAAGCAATGAGGTTTCTTTACAAAGTTAAAGTAAGAAATTATGTTTACTTAAAGGGATGGTTTGGAGTAAAATCAACCTAGGGTCCTTTGCACCATGACCTCGAGCCAAACACCCCCCCGGAATCCTTTTTTCCCTTGGTCGAACATTATTAAAGTTGGAGCTTATTTAGAGATATCAACTGCATGGCTTAGTGCAGGCGCTAATGGATCCTAGGCTATATCTCGTTGATTACCCCACTAATAATGCCCAGAATGGTACCAAATTTATACAGTAGTACAAATAGGTTCTGTACTCATTGGAAAGTTTGTAAGTACATCAGTAAATAACACTTGCCTGATGGCTAATGCTACCGCTAACCCGTACGTCGAGGTCACTTCAGTGATTAGGGAAAAGCACGTAAAATCCTGCCATCCTGGCAGAAAGCCAGTATATCCAACATTTTTTCTTATTTTCTTATTTTTCTTATTAAGGGTTGACAACTTAGTGTTAACTAATAATTGTTGCAAACTGGTACTACCAACATTCCTGGAAACTGGCGTCGTTACACTACATCCTTATGCATCACTGTCTGCCAGGACTTTTATGTGCTTTTCCCAAATCACGGAAGTGACCTCGATGTGCGGGTTAGCGGTAGCGTTAGCCATCAGGCAAGTGTCATTTAAATAAACTCCTGATGTACTTACACACTTTCCAATGCCTCGTTTTATGAGTACAGGACCTATTTGTACTACTGTAGAAGTTTGGTACCATTCTGGGCATTATTAGTGGGATAATCTACGAGATATAGCCTAGGATCCATTAGCGCCTGCACTAAGCCATAAGGCTGATATCTCTAAATAAGCTCCAACTTTAATAATGTTCGACCAAGGGAAAAAAGGCTTCTGGGGGGGGTGTTTGGCTCGAGGTCATGGTGCAAAGGACCCTAGGTTAATTTTACTCCAAACCATCCCTTTAATTATTCAGTAAAACAAAATGTTATTGTGAATATTATTGTTACTTGTTCATCGAGTCAGTGTTTTATTCTCTGACTTTAGCTAGTTTCTTCACACGTAGAACAACAGTGACGGAACGCATTTGTCCATTTAGGGCTACTGTAGAAACATGACGTCGCAAAATGGCGACTTAACATGTAAGGGGACCCGCGGTGTATGTAGATAGAAACTGCTAATTCCAAGGTAATAAAAACATAACGGTTCATTATGTAAGGTCTTTATACACTACTGAAAACATAGTTATGTATATGATATTGCATATCTGTCAACATATCCTCCTAAATATTACACAGTGCACCTTTAATTCAATGTCTCTACCTGAAAACTACTGTTATTTGTCTTTAATAATGTTTTAAATGTATATTAGTTAGGCAAGTAGCTTTAGCTGTGGTATTGAATATTGGAATATAGAACTGTGAATTTTCACAAGTATCTACAATTTTGGTGTCATTGGCCAGTGTGGCAAAAAGTTACTTTTAAGCCCATGCTTATAACCTTATTAGTCATATCACTGTTGTGCTGTTGAAGGACACTGTTGCTATGGACCAGAACTAATTAGGATTCTTCCAGTTTAATGACTGAAGAATCATTTATTGGACATTATTTAGCCTCTTAAACTGTGATTGGTCAGTATAAATTCTCCTCTCAGGGTCAGCAATGCTTGTGGTTCAACGGTGCTTTATCCACATGTACAGTATCTGCAGGTTTCCTGATCTACAAAAATACCATCCTTTTTAATGTTGGCCTTTTTTCCTTCATTTCATGGTTTTCCTTCTGAATGTTTTCTATCTGAAAACATTTCTTCAGTAGATCTTAGTAGATACTCTTCTTTCACTTTATCTACGCCTGATTCAATCTCCCAACGTTTCATGGTGATACACTGCAAAGGAAAAATAGATGTCAACAAGATGGAAACCATTATCTAATTGGTGTATTTTGTAGTCCATAGGCTTCTCCTAATAGGTTGGACAGTACCTTGATAGTGTTTTGGAGAATCTCGCACACTGTGTGTCCACTGTAAGACTCCTGCGGATCAAACTCTGTCCTGAGGGACTGAAAGACTCCATTCATCACTCGCTTCACCTGCACATGATACAACAGCTCAGTTTTAAATTTAGACTATAGCAAAACAACAGCTCTTTACCCCTCAGCTGAACCATCAACTGGTTCTCAAACTGCTTTTTCTTATTTTGTGATGTCTTCTTTAAATCCACATACTAAAAAATATCAAATGAAGGTAAATGAGAGATTAAAGGGATGCTTTACCCAAAAATAAAACATTCGCTAATTATTTACTCGTCTTCATGTTGTCCCAGATGCATTTGACTCTTTCTTTAGATGAACACAAAGATTTTTAGTCCATATAATGCAAGTGTACAGAAAGTCCTATACATCTGGGATGGTGAGATGATGGTGAGTAAATATTAAGAAAATGTTCATGTTTGGAAGGAGTATCCCTTTAAGAACTAAACATATTTTTGGCAAACTATTACTTTAGGAAAAGTTATTCAATTGTCAATACACCATATCATTTATGATACATTTTTATGCCCTGTCTTTTTTTATGCCCGTACATTTGGTCATCTTTGCTCATCAGTGTGACGTCTTTACACAAGCCTGTTCTTGCAGTACAGTAAATGTTCCTTCCAGCATCATCTTCTGTCCTGTCAGTGCAGCAACACACATCGTTTTCCAGCTAAGCTCAAACTACTACAAACTATACACACCTGATGCAGATTCTCCTTTTCAGCCCTCAGATCTTGCATCTCCTCATCCATGTTTTGTATAATTGTTTCCATCTCTTTGCACTTCTGCTTCTCTGCTCTCCACCGCTGCTCAGACTGTTCTTCTTGCTTCACAAGCTCTAAAAGCACACATTATCTAGACACTCCTACAAACTGCACCAAACACTTCAGATCAGATCAGTGCTCCTCAACCAGGGAACTGTTAGGGGCTTCAATATGACTCAAATTATTTAACATGAGACAAAACACACATTAAAATAAATTAAATGTATTTATTTATTTTAATTCACTCCCACCAACAACCTTTTTTGTTTTGTTTTGAAGAATCAGTGTCTTGAAAAACCTGGACAAATGAGGTTGCCTAATTTTAAAAAGTGTGATTTCTATGTCTGGATAAGTGATGTAAATTAATACAATCTTAGAACTAAAACATTTTTATAATGAATATATATTTTTCTATTTTAACAGGTAGAAATTGTGAGTAAAAAATATTTTTTTAAATACTTTATATATTCCTTATCCAGTAAATTTCAAAGAACTGGAAAAGTCATGGGGCCTTTGAATATTATTGCAGACAACAGAGGGCCTTGGAGCCAAAAAAAGGTTAAGAACCACTGTAGAAAATGTGTGCTAGTTTACGCGTTTTGTCCTACAATACAACTACCACTTTTATGGTTAAAAGTACCCCAAATTTGAATCCGAGTAAAATCTTGAATGAAACTTCGGGATCACCTTTCACTTGTTCCTCCAGAAGGCTGATCTGAGCACAGTGCTTGTGCTTGTCCTCCAGGGCTGCACTGAGATCAGCCTGGATTTCTGTCACCCTCTGCTGGAGATTCACCATCTCCTGCTGCAGCTGATATGCTTGTGTGGTGGAGGAACTCAATCCCCCAGATAAATGAACCTGAAGAGAAAGAAAACAAACAATTCAAGGCCTTTGCCTCACAACAAAAGTTCACCAGCACACACCTGCAAGAAGACCAAAATGAAACACATCAACCAATTAAACATAAATCAAATAAGTCTGAAGTTAAATCACATTATAATATAGTGAGCCAATAAACTAACATAGCATAATTTAGCAAATCTGCGCTACACCTTTTCCTGTTCAGTCTGAAGGCGGCAAGTCTGAGTGTGTTGCTGCTCCATAGACCTGCACACACAGAGAAAACCAGTAGTGTGTCAATGGGGGGATTTTTGCCTTTATTCTGTTTGGAAAGCAGGAAATTGGAGTGTGAAGAGGGGGGTGGGACACCTCTTATTCTGTCCACTCAGCTCCCCAATTTTGGGGTTCTGTTCCTCCACCTGAGAACTCTTCTCCAGAACCTCCTTCTTCAGACACATGCTCTCCTTACACAATAAAATACAGATGTCATTTAAATCCATTTACATCTAAAAACAATTCAAATGATGGAAAGTATCCTTCAATCCAAACCTGAAAGATTCTCTGAATGTTGTGTAGGATCATGTTTGTTTCTAAGGAGACAGAGGAGAGTCCAAAAGAGAAGTGACCATCTTTTTGCAACTCGTCCACCTAAAAAACAATTTAAACATTTTTAATAAAACTTTAATAAACTTCAATAACCATAAGGACCAATACAAAAAAAAATCTGTTTTGCACAAATATACCTTGCAAGTGAGTTGGTCCATCCTGTGCGCCACCTTTTCTATAGCCAGCAGGATTTCTGTGTTGTGCTGACGGGCCTCAGACATCAAGAATGATGTAATATCAGGAGCTATTGTTTAATACAGAACTCTTGCATTTAGTGAAAAACAGGTCATTTTCTTTATGGAAGTACTGTATGAGAGAGAGAGTTCATGGCTCAGGTCTTACTTTTGTATGGAATGTGGGATGGGTAGATTGAGGGAAATGAATTTAGCTGTGATGGAACATATGGATTTTGTCCAAAGGAATATGGCTGTTGATCCCAAAAAATGAATAAATAAATTCTTACAAACATGTACACTAAATTTCTAAATTTGGGGTCAGTAGATTTTTTGAAAGTAGTCTCTTATGCTCACCAAGGCTGCATTTATTTGATCAAACATAATATGATAAAAACAGTAATATTGTAAAATATTATTACAATTTAAAATAAAAGCTGTTTTCCATTGTAATACATTTTAAAATCTAATTTATTCCTGAGATGGCAAAGCTGAATTTTCAGCATCATTACAACATTCTTTAATATGTCATGATTCTTCATCTGGTGCTTAAGAAACATATTTATTATCAGTGTTTACAGAATTAAAGTATTAATTTCTTAATTAATACATTATAAAAATAAAAATAAAATAATCTTACTGACCCCAAACTTCTGAACGGTGGTAAATAACATAACATCTGTTTTTGAAAGAAGTCTCTAATGCTCATCAAGCCTGCATTTATTCAATAAAAAAAAACAGCACTATTGTGAAATATTATATATATATATATATATATATATATATATATATATATATATATATATATATACACACACACATACATACATACACACACAATCTTTTTCTTTTCTTTTTTTTTTTTTACATTGGATCTCACCTGAAAGCCTTGAGTAGTGTTCAAGTCTGCATGAGGTGGCACTGCGTCCTGTTTCTGAACATCATCAGGCTGGCACAACACTAAAACAAAGATCAGTCATGACAGCAAAGAACCAGTCAGCTCTAATATAAGGAAGAGTAAACTGATACTGATTAGGTGATTATTTGTGATTGTTTTCACACATACAAGATGGAGGACTGCAGGGCATTTGTGCAGGTTTTGGGGAGGGTGTATGTGAAGGAGAGAGATCACAGATATGTTCAGACTCACTGGCATCCTGCACAAAATCATATCTGCGAGTTATAGTTCTACTTCATAATACATTCAGGAAACAAAAAATAAAAATAAAAAATAAATCTCCAATTCTCCTGACCTCGGTTTCTGAGTCACTGGGGTCAGGCTGAGATGGAATGGCTCCAGTGAGAAATGGAAGCATGGGTTGACCCACCTTGGCTATACGTGAGATCAGCTTGGCCTTAGATGCACCTGATGTCTACAAGAAAGAAAAATACATTTAAAAAAGCTTCAGCATTTTGGCCACTTTAGGCTTATGGCATCTGTCTAGTTGCTAAAGGAAAAACTACTCACTGTCAGGTATTCAACAACAGATTCAACCTTCCCCTTAGGAGCTTGTTCTCTAAAAACAAATGATCAATAAATTGTACAAATTCATAGGAATCAGCTCATGGATGTGTGCCCAGAGACACTTAATTAAAACACCCTTATCACATTATCTTCATCCTTGCTTTGACCTCTCATTATGTACACAGCAAAAAAAAAAAAAGTATTAATGAGATCCAAAATATCTATAAATGAACTTTAAACTAAAAAACTGCAAAAGATTAAGAATTTGTTTAAGTTGAATCTTCTTTCATTTTTTTCTTCTCAGCATAAACCTAAGAAAAAAAACCTAAGAAAATAAACACAATTCAAGATATTCTATACAGAAAATGTCTTATCTTAACAATTTTCCTTCTTAAGCCAATTTATCATGTTTTACTGACGCTTACATTTTTTAAAAAATTAAATAATTGAGAATTATTTTACATTGCATTTTTCACAAATGGGATTCACTTAAAATATCAACAATTAGTGCATAGTTTCTGCTGTCTGTACACACTTTGACTCCTCTGTATCGGTTGTGACCATTTGCCTGGTGTTTTCTTCACTCAGAGTGTCTGGACAGGATCCTGGAGATATACTGAAGGTGTCAAATGAACCCCCACTATGTCGCACTTTGGAGATTTTAACCTACATGCAGATAAATAGACAGATTTTTAAAAAGTAGTGAGAGAGACTAGAGAAGTTTGCTCTAGTATCTTAAATTACATTCACACCATCAGTGCCTTACTCTATGAATCTCTACATCATAGACCAGAGTGCTGTTTTCTGGCACATGGTTAGGGACGCCCTTTGAAACCATACAAGGAGGGGCGATAAGGAGCCGTCGACCTCCTTTCTGCATACCAAGCATCCCATCCTCCCATCCCTGAGAGAAAAGGCAAGGTAAGAGCTCTATGGCACAACAGCAGACAGAACCACCAGTTTCAATCTATTATACATTTTCTTTTATCATCATTTGTAAGGTCCCTCTGCAGTCAATAATTGTATGCCTTAAATCTTTGATAATGACATATTTAAACATAACTCTACACCCTTGCTTCATTTAGTATAAGTGAATACATGAATATAGCCCCGCCTCCACTCAATCACGGTTAACTGAAGTAAATGCTACACGATGACAAGTGGAAATGTTGTTTTTTATTCAGCCATATATGTTTGAACCAGAAACTGATTCAGAAGAAGTGGAAGAGTGAACTATACAGGGTCGTCTACAAGTTGACGTATCAATGGTAGCCTAATGCTTTTTATGTATTGCTCTCTACAACGTCAGACACATAATATTAAATGATATGATTAGCCTTTATCTTGACTACGTTATCAAATAGCAAATGTGTTTCTAATGTTACACGAACCATGTTTAGACCGCTTCCTTCTAAAAATCTGCATCCTTAGAAACGCTTTGAACATCATAGAAAGATAGTGGAGAAAAGCCCTGCCCTACACGTTGATGGGATTGGATACATGTTTGTGACGGTAGGAAACGGGTGGTTTCAAACCTTGTTTTTCAGACTGTCTTTGGTACAAAGCAGTTTTAAGGAGAAAATACTCAGCAATGGTGTTGACTGATGAATTTGCACATGGTTTGTCTTAAAGCATATTAAAAACACGACACAATCATACAGTATAAACAGCATTAAAAACGTCATCCTTCTCACCCTCAGAGCTTTGCCTGCTCCGAGCTTTACTCGCTGCAGCTTTTCTTTTCCCAGATTAGAATCAAATATCTGGGGGGAAAAAGACAGACAGAGACACTGAACTTTCACATGTATAGATCTCCAGCAAACATGCCATTTAAATTACCAGCGGGTTGATTAGTTCAATGGGGGCATGACTTTTATTGAGCCGTGACTAATCAACAAGAATGTGCAGAGTGAGCTGCTCTGTGCTAAATGTGCTCAATTATGAGTAAAGAATTTCAGCTACAAATTCAAGACCATTATGTGCACATTAAGGAAAAGCAGTGATTCCACTTAATTTATTAAGACATTAAATTCTCAAAATTATGAGAAACTATGGCCCGGTTTCACAGACAGGGCTTAGATTAAGCCAGGATTAGACCTTAGGTCAATTAGGACATTTAATTAGCTTTTATAAACATGCCTTAGAAAAGAACATTACTGGTGTGCATCTTGAGACAAAACAATGGCACTGACGTATTTTAAGATATGTCAGTGCAAGTTGCTTTCAGTTAAAACAGCTCAAACATGCATTTTAGTCTGGGACTAGCTTTAGCCTTGTCTGTGAAACCGGGGGTATAAATAAATAAATATTTATTTAATCTTTATATTTTTGAAACACTGACATTAGGATCACAACAGACATTTGTCTGTACAAAATACCATAATGCATGTAAAGTGTGATTTGAATATGACAATTAAAAGGTTGCAAATGGTTTCACCTGTCCTAGAGAATGGTTCTGTAAAAGCCATCCAGAATAGGCCACCTCAACTGTGTCCCCAACATCAACAGCTTGACCTTCACCTTGGACAAGGTCCTGACTGACCAGAGAGTCTGATGAAGCCTCACTGTTCCACCTGGCCACACACACCTGAGAGAAACAGGCTCACACGTCATTTAATTAAATAATGTTTTCCATCTGTAAATTTAAAAAAATGGTTAAAAAAAATGGATTTTAACAATTTGCAGAATGCTGGGGCTTTAAATTTTCTTCCAATGCATCAATCTTAAATGTTCAGCAAATAATTCAGTTCAAGCATTACCTCTTTACAGAACTCAGGCCTGGACTTTTCTGAGTCAAACATTAAAGACCAGCTCTGTTGTTGGTCATCATAGAAAGTGACATAGTTACAGGGCTGAACCTGTGGACAGGTATATGTAGCATAAACCTGATGAATGCAGCATATAAAAGAAGACAACACAACAGAATAGAATTCAGAATAAAGACAATGAACACTTACTGTGAGGACAAATCCACGATATATTCTAGCCGTAGTGATCTGTTTTTGCTTACTGCCGTACAACAGAATCTTGTACTATAATTGCAGATAGAAAAAAATTACCAAATGAAACACACACACACACACACACACACACACACACACACACACACACACACACACACACACACACACACACACACACACACACACACACACACACACACACACACACACACACACACACACACACACACACACACACACACACACACACACACACACACACACACACACACACACACACACACACACACACACACACACACACACACACACACACACACACACACACACACACACACCTTACCTCTTTGGTGACATGGTTCCCTAAAACAGCAGCTCCTATCTTTCCTTGCTTCACATACTGTCCATTCACACTGGTGGAAAATTAAAGCTCATTTAAGCAATGTGTGAACTTATGCTAATTCAAAGTCTCGTAAGCATCCTTTAATTGCCATACTTATACTAACAAGCAGAATGCGTGAACAGCTGTAGCAAACAGCACAGCTGGAGCACATGGAGGATGAGCGGGCTTCTGAGGAGGACCTTAAATTACATGACAAATTAAGGTTCAAAATAATCAAGGAACACATGGAATTGTGCCAAAAAGGCTGCATGACTCTCTGCTGTTCCACATACCTAATATGGCGCAGGTCTTTTTTGGCTGTTTAGGGGCAGTGAATTGAAAGGACTCATTTCCCTGACTTTCTGCTCGGTCCAGACCAAAGAGAGAGGCCAGCTTTGCCCTAGAGGAATGGAAACAAGCATTATATCTTCACTTATAGATATAGCACTAAATCAACATGGAAATTACTTTCAATTTAAAGGGTTAGTTCAGCCAAAAATTAAAATTCTATCAGTAATTACCAGCTAGTGAGCCAGCTCTCAGAATTCATCAAAAATATCTTAATTTGTGTTCCGAAGATGAACGAAAGTCTTACGGGGTTGGAACAACATGAGGGTGAGTAATTACTGACATAATTTTCATTTTTGGGTGAACTAACCCTTTAATGCATACAGATTTATTCTCATACTAATTGGTATGTATGGATGCTTGTTTTCATCTTAGAGTAAAAAGAAAAGTAATTGTGATTTTATGCCAACAAATGTGAATTTATATCTCACGTTACTTTATTTCTTTATTTTAAGTTTTCACAATTGCCCATTTATTTTTTTTACTTTAATGCAGAATCAGATTTCCATATATATCCATTAGGTAGCCATTTTAAATCCAGATGTTCTTAAGTAGAATGTTTCAAATGTATCAACACAATCTGAGTTCACTATCCTGTTGAAAACAATCCATGTAGACGTTCAATCAACAAAAACAGCAGAATAATCATTTATGTCGTGTGGAAATTACATATCTCAGGCTTTGACAGAACATTGGATCCACAGATGCCATTGCTGGAAAATGCTGTTAACAATGTTGCGAGTGAGAAATTCACTGCATGGTAAGATTTTAAAATGCTGTTTATCTCATTGAAAGAATTGTCAGCAAGCTGCTACATTAATGACATACACACAAGAAATACCGATAAGACACCTTTAGACTTTTCAAACCAGAACTAGTTACAGTACAGCAAGGTCTAGTCTAGCATCTATAATTAAATCCATATGAAAGAAGACGACCTGTTTGCACTGACCCTTGGACCTCCCTCCACAGATAGTCAGTGTCCCAAACAGCTGACATGGCCGCCAGCTTTCTGTCACCGAGGAACAGGCTAAGAAGCCTCAAAAAAGAGATATTAAAAAACCTTCCACCCTTTCCTCTTTTTTCTTCTTCCTATCTTGCCGTTTAAGCTCCAGTGGGTCACCAGTCCAGATTTTGAGCAGTCCAAACTAAAATGCACTATAATCACTATCATGTGAATTAAATTACTGAAGGAGGAGTCTCATCTCATCAACACTGCAAATGCCTTAAAAAGTGGTTTCAACAAGCAGAAAATGAAAAGGGCAAAATATGTATGTTAAATAAAATCAGAACATTAAACATGACTAATCCAGTTACCATAAACTGGTTACCATAAATGTAACTTTTTCTCATTTTAAAATGTCTACCTCATTTCTTTTCTCAATTCCCCTTTTATGTAAATAAAATAATAATTGACACAAAGTCAAGTTTACCCAAAATTTAAGGTTAAAAAAAATCAGTGCACATTTTTCCCCCCAGATATACCTCATCTTTACATAATGTCTGAAGTGTGGGGTCTTATTTAATTGCATTACCTTTATATTGCGTTTATCATAAACATTTGACTAGATTGAAAATGTAAATATGAAATTATTGGTATGTAATCTATAAAAAAATTCAAGGACACCTAGCATTCATCACTAATTTGCCAATTAATTAAACACTAGACGGTATAGCCTACCCATTCAATAAAGCTTGTACAATACACAACTGGAGCTCAATGAGACAAAATCAAAGAAAAGTAAATTTTAATCAAAGTAAAAATTTAAATAAATAAAAAAAGATACAAGACATAAACTCCATAACTCGTTGCAAATGTCTTATTTAAGAAAAAATAACAATTAAAATTATTTGACATAATTAGGCTATTTAACACGTCTTGTCCCAAAGATTAGGCTAACCTACAATGAGTGGGACAAAAACATTCATGTTCTGTCATAACACTTACCCTCCTTTAGGGCACAGAAATTCCCCATCGTGATAATCAGGAATAATATCTTTAATTTTTTCCATACTCAAATTTCTCATGATCGCATAGCGCTGGCGCCTGAGAGTAGGATGAAACGCACGAATATGTTGCACTTCTGCGTGACGTGGTGAGTACAGGTAAGAGCAAAACACAGCAGCTCGCTGAACACACACACACACACACACCTGATAGCACACATGGGCATGTGATGTGACGAGAAGAGATCACCGGGGATCAATCGGGGACCCCTATGGGTCAATGATGGAACTGCAGCTTTGACAGATTGTTACAAAAAATATAAAATCCTCTATGCATATGACAATGTCAAGCTGTGAAATTAATGTTTCTCCAATAAGCGTTCCTCTTCTGTGTGCATGTGAGAAAACCATTGCATATATATTTTAAAGATGTCCAGCATTACATTAGATAGGCCCAAAGAATAAAGCAGGAAATTGACAAACATTTTCATACACAAGAACAAATTTTGATTAAAAATCACCTCAGCCAATTCTAAAAAGCATAAATCATGTTATTAAAGACATAATATTTATTAAAAACATGTTAATGCGATTGTGCAAATTTACAACGTTGTACAAAGAACTAAGAGACCAATGCTCTGTAAATGTCACTATTCACATCATAGCATTTAAACGTATTTTTTCTGTATTTGATTACATTTAATATATAATTTACAATTTAAAATCACATGAACAGTTTTAACCACAGGTTTACTATAATGCACATATCGGGTACATTTTCTGTACTGAGAAAACTCAATACAAAGAAAACACAAATCAGCAAAACTTGATTGAAAAACCTTATTGATTTTTTTGTCTGTTTAAACAAACAGAAGCACATAAACATAAAAAAATAAGGATTATTAATTAGTGTCAAGGCGTGTCAAAAACCAAGGGAGTCTAGGCAACTCTGGTCTGAACTGGTCAAATATAAAATAAAAAAAATTCTCTTAAAATTCCTGTCCTCGAGTACTGTGGTAAACTCAAATGTCTTGGCCGAACTGGTCAAAGATCAAGTCTAACTGACACAATCGCCCTTAAAGCTTGGCTTTGGGCGTCTGCTCCAGGAGGGTCTTCATGTCTACCAGAGCGTCCTCCAGACCTTGGGCCAGACGTGCTGCGTTAGTGTCCTGGCAGCTGTTGAAAGCAGAGACTGAGAAGTTAATGTGACTATCCATGGGGTTGTAGCACACGCCATAACCGTCAGGTACCACTGGACCGAAGCACATCACACAGTTTGTTTTAGCTGGCACCTGGGAGAGTAGAGTGGAAAAATAAAAAGTACAATTTAATCTTATGTAAGATTATCCCCCAGTTTCACAGATTAGGTTTAAACCTAGTCCCAGACTAAAATGCATGTTTTAACTGAAAGCAACTTGCACTGACATATCTTAAAATATGTCAAGGCCATTGTTTTGTCTCAAGATGCACAACAGTAATGTTTTTCTAAGGCACATTTAAAAAAGCTACTTAAATGTCCTAATTGAACTAGAGCCTAATCCTGGCTTAATCTAAGCCCTGTTTAAAACCAGGGGTATGAGTTTTAGATGATCTGATGATTTTAGTTTCACAGCAATATCATTTTAGCAGATTTAAAGTGCTATCTATTTCAGTGATCAGTTGATCATCACCAAAAATGTGTACAGTTAATAGTATGGTACTGCTCATCTGCACAGCATGCTGAACACAATGCAAAGAGTTTGTTTTGCAAATAAGCATTTATTTACATGCACTTCAGTTTCATTTGTTACCTCTAGCCCTGGACCGGAGTGCTCTGTTTGGCATTACCTGGCTGGTGGAGAGGTTGAAGTGCAGTGCCACAGCATAAGAGGTATCCATGAATATCTCTGGCAGGGCAGCCAGGTCCTCAATAGCCTGCAATTTCAGTCCGAGCAAATGTCTGTCGATGGCTTGACCTCGGATGGCCTGCAAATCCACGCACAGGATGAAGAATGTGGAATATATTTAGTGCAGATCAATAATGATTGAAACATATTTACATCCCCAGCATGTGTTTACTCACCATGTCTGTGTAAGCTCTGTGTGCTTTAATAGCTTTGTCTAGCAGAGCCACTTTCTCTGTGTTCTGTCCATCAAAATGAGATTGTTACATTTTATTTCATGCCAGATCAAATTTACAAATCCACTTAAAAAAATTTTTTGTTTTATACTGACCATAAAACAGACAAACTAAATACACAGCAAAATATTTTATATAATATTTACACTGATATAAATTACTGTTCAAAAGTTTGGGGTCGGTAAGATTTTTTTAACGCTTTTAAATGTCTCATCACGGCTGCATTTATTTGATCAAACACTAAAACAGTAATACTTAGAAATGTTATTACAATTTAAAATAATTATTTTTTATTTGAATATTGTTTAAATTAAATGGAATATAATCCTGTGATGGATACATTTTCAGCAGAATTATTCATTGAAAAAAAAAAAAAAAAAAAAAAAACCTTACTGACCCACAAATTCTTTTAATGCTAGTGTATGAGAATGTGGATTCAACTCAAATGTGTACTAGAGGTGACGCACATTTTTGGCCGGGTCATCCATGGCCTTGACGAATCTGGCGGAGTCAACTGAGGTTGAGCGTATAGTGTCAGTTCGGCCCAGTCTGAACATGCGGAGAGAAGCGCTCTCATAGGTGGGACAACAGCGCTTGTAAATCCTGAAACAGTGAGTCCGCGAATCAAGCAAATAAACTAAACTGATCATTCATTTCATAATAGTAATAATGTATCAGTTAAGATATAAATATGGGAAATAATATTAATGGCAGTGCTGGTGAGGCTTACCTGTAGTAAGCCAACTGGAGAGCCAACTGAATAAAGGCATCAGGGCTCATCTTCTGCGACTTTGGGAAATCTTTGCCAAAATGGGAGAACACATTGATTTTCATGTCCAAGTCATGAACCATGCTGTAGAGGAGGAGAAGAGAAACTTTCAAGCGTTCAATATTTAGCATACTACCATGTTGTTTTTTCAAAAATGTTGGTGATGAAAAGAGTGAGTGTAATATCTCAGCTTCTCACATGTTCATGTTTTGTTTGGCCTCCTCAATGTCTTTTTTGATCTCTGTTGTGATGTTGAAACGAAGCTTCTGAGGCATACGCAGAGGGACCATTGGGGTACGGACCATCTCCGACTTCTTCCTGTACAAATATAACAAAAAAGTGGTAAATATTAGCTGTGTTAGCCATGGTTACAGTTTTTCCACATTTAACCACTGTTAGTCTTACGTATATTCCACCACATGGTCGATCAGTGACACGATAGGAGGACCCTCAGCGGGGGCATGTTCATAGATCAGTCCACATGTCCCATCCTCTCCAATGATAAACTAGAAACACAACAACAGTATTCAGTATCAGGATCTTGTACTTGATACATTTCTAACATTTGATTTGCCAAAATTACATGCTCATTTAGAGGTTTATAATTTTGTCTAGGTGGTCTACAAGAATAGGTTTACATGATTTAATGTTCAAATAATTCATTATTTTTCTTATAATTTACATTTACGCTCTGTTTTAGTTTCGGGCTTTGAAAAGCCCAATCTGCTCTGATTGGTCAGTCAGCTCCAGTCTGTTGTGACTGGCTCACCGCTTTGAGCGTGTGTCAGAAAAACATTGCCTTTATAACTACCTTTGTTTGAGAACAAGCCAGAGTAGGCAGTAGGCGGGCATTATGCAGATGTGTAACATGGTGACGTAGCTATGTCACAAGCATAATGGCAGGACTATAAAAGAGGCGTTTCAGACTTGAGTTTCTGTTGGAGTGATTAACTCCCTTTGGCGTGGACTTTGTGTCTTGTAACTTTGCAGATTGTTTAAAATTAAAATTCTGTCAGTAATTACTCACCCTCATGTTGTCCCAACCCCGTAAGACTTTCGTTCATCTTCGGAACACAAATGAAGATATTTTTGATGAAATCTGAGAGCTGGCTCACTCCTTCATAGGCTGCTAGGTAATTGATATCTGTCAGCCCAGAAAAGTTAGTAAAGATATTGTTAAAATAGTCCAAGTGACTATGCGCGAGAACTGAGAAGATGACGCAGATGGATGTTTAAAATGGTTCTAAAGTGTGCATTTCCTGGATGTCCGAATCATGAGAAACCAATGAGAAAACGTAAAAAGTGCCTTACCAATGCCGCAAAATGAATGGCTTACCTTTCACACTTTCCCATCAAATGATAGTGAGCGTCTTCTCAGTTCTCGCGCATGCGTCGTGGCGCTTTCATGAACTCACTCAGAGGCCCACACAGAAGAAAATGAATAGTTGAATAAAGTTGTTATTTTTGTGCTCAAAAGTATTCTCATCGCTTGATAAACTTAAGGTTGAGCCACTGTAGTCACTTGGACTATTTTAACGATGTCTTTACTAACTTTTCTGGGCTGGCAGAATGAAATTGCCTAGAAGCCTATGAAGGAGTGAGCCAGCTCTCAGATTTCATAAAAAATATCTTAATTTGTGTTCCGAAGATGAACTAAAGTCTTACGGAGTTGGAACAACATGAGGGTAATTACTGACATAATTTTCATTTTTTGGGTGAACTAACCTCTAACCTAAGTTCTCAGTTAGGGCCCACACACTTCCTCATGGGTCTAACCTGCAATGTTTTGTCGAACCAGCGATTTCCACTGTTCCACCTGCTGCCCCCTCCGTGCAGCATCTGAACTCCAGCTCGGGTGCGGTACATGTCATCAGACGCTCGCGGCAGGGCAGCATCCAGACAGACTGTGAAGATACTCTTCTGAATGGCTCTCACTGACTCTTTATTAGTTTTATCTGAAAGTGACATTAAAAAATTAAGGATCAGCATGGAAAAAACATGAAAAAACAGCTCTATAGAGTAAAGTTATACTCCTTTTTAAGCTAGTTAACTCCTTTTAATAAACTGAAGGTCTGAGGAATCGCATTTATTTGAAAGAAATTTGAAATCTTCTGTTACTTTATAAATATCTTTACTATCATTTTTATGTATCAATTTAATGCATCCTTCCTGAATAAAAGTATTAATTAAAATCATAATGATCCCGAACTTTTAGAACGATAGTGTACAGTATTTTAAATAGTTGATCAAAGTTTTATTTACCAGCACACTAATATGCCCAACTAAAACTAAAACGTGTTAGCAGTGCCCACCCTTAATGAGGTTGTTGTAGGCTTTGCCCCAGCTGTTGCGGTGGTTGGAGGTGAGGATGCCAATAGGCTCTTTGTTGGACTGTAAGGAGGAGTTCCAGATCTTCTCCAGCTGAATGTAGATCTGGTCTACGGTCAGTGGTGTGCCGTCACTGTTGTATACATCCAGCACAAAGAACTACGAGTTTAAAGAATGAGTTAAAAAGACACGTATTGCTGTACGCCATCAAGTAGCAAGTCGAACGGTACAAACAGATCACAAATTCACTGCAGTCCTGGATTCAGAAAAAAAGAAAGAATATATTTTGAATAATTTTTTTTTTCATAGCCAGTAAGAAATCGTTATAGGCTGTAAATTATTTTAATTCACCTACTACTGGAAGTTACATTTGGACCCTGCCTGGAAGTTTGTAACAGGGACTGACCTGAAAGTTGTGCACTACAGTGATATGTGTGGGGGGTCTCTTGTCCAAGGCATAGTTGACCACGTTGTCCCTCTTTGTTCCAGGGATCCGGCAGGACGAGAGCACCTGATAGTACTGGTTCATACAGAGTGGCTTTCCACCCAGATACTCCACTGGCAATGTTTCACTAATCAAAGCGCAAAGACATGATGTCTGACTCTGAACTTCATAAACTCATGAATTTAATCAATAGTAATAGTCATGGTTATCTAAAGCATATACAGGGGAAGGAATGTATGACTTACTTGTCAATCATGCTCTTGAAATCTAAAACCCCAGCGATCAATTTAGCAGCATATCTGTGAAGAACAAAAAATACTTTTTTAAAAGTCATTTTAAACAAGTTTTACATCAACATACTGCCAATAAATTATTCTACTACTAATACTGTAGCATATGCTGTGCCATGTGCCTTTGAATTATATGACTTTTGATATGGACAGAACACACTTTGCTGCTGATCTGTGGCCAGTTTTAGCTGTCATATGTGAAAGCTTTTATTATAGTTGATGTGAGGAGACTGGCTTCAGGCCAGCACTTAACTGAGAGCAACAGTTCTGAATTTGCAAAGCTCAGCTTGGCAAGAGAGGATCAGTCTGTACAAAGGTCACCACAGAGGTAACTGGAAACAACTGCCTCTTTTTGTCAGAGTATAACTTTAATCAGTTTCAGAAATATCTATAAATATATATTTAAATGTTAAAATATAAAAGTGTTTTATATTTTATACTGTTTTAGAAGTAAAATATATGAATTAATTAATAAAATCACTGTATGACTTAGTTTAATTTTTAGTATTATTATTTTTATTTAAAAAACTATGTGTAGGCAGATAACAGCACACATTTAGTTTTAAAGGACACAGTTTTGAACAACTAAAGGTCATGTGTTAAAATTAGTCGACACTTCCTGTGATATCTGAATCCACACTGGTCTGACCTCATTTGGCCTTGACGGTCACTGAACACCATTCGGGGAAGGACGACCCCAGGACTCGAATGGACAACAACAGGCATCCGATAGTCTAGATAGGCTGTTTGTAACCACCAGTCAGAGAGCTAGAAGTGGAAATGATAGAGAGACAATACGAGATAATAAGAAGGAAGCCCTTGAAAAGAGCAAGCCTGCCCCATCACACAGGGCTCCTGAAAAAGCATCACCTAACAAGTTTTTACCCAATTATCCATCTTCTTTGCTCGTTGTTCCAGGCCTTTCTGAAGTCTCTCTCCTACACTGCCCGGCTTCTGGAACTCCTCCAGCAGCTGCCGGGTGTGATTCAGCTCCTCCGGGTCCACGATGGGATCCAGGGCAGCCAGATAGCGATCGCATGTTTGTTTCAGGGGTGGCACTGGAAGCTTAGGCAGACCCTCCTGATGGGCCAAGTAGCGACCGGTGATCCGTGTCACTGACACTGGTTTTACCAGGCCGCAGGGTTTCACCATGCCAGCCTTGACCTAAAAATATTCCAGATGATACAACAGCGACTGCATTATATCATACAACATAAGGATACATAGAAAATACAGATCTTTTTCGTTCTTGATGACTGACATGTTTATAGCTAAATTAAAAAAATGTTTTATCTATTTCGCCTTATATGATTATATATAATATATTATAATAATATGATACTTTGGCATTAGTCTCAGCCAAGATTTTTTTTAAGATATTATCATAATAGTACCTAAACTTGTCCTATTAAATAACACAAATGCACATTAACAAGCTAATCTAGTCCTACATTTATAAATAACTGGTTTACTGTAATAATCAAATATACACATGAGTCAACATTGCACATGACTGCCAGCAATATAACATGCAATAAGACTGCTGCGCCTGTCTTTTACAAACTAAATAGCTTTATTAGAGACCATGTACACATTCACACGATGTGTTAGGTACCTGCATTAAGTATTAAAGAATCTGTCAGTGAACATTGTTTTCTTATCACTGCCATGAACGATGATGTGCACTTCCTACTGCCTTAGCACTGCCGCTATCTAACCATAAACAACCTGCATGTCAGTAAAACACTCCTCATTACACGCCGCTCAGACTGTCAGCTACCCTTGTTTATGTCACGTAAAAGAGCAGACTATGTATAAAAACGGGGACATATTAATTGCTTACTCACCATCGTTCTGGCAAGAATGCCTAACATAACTGAAGTTCACTAAAACGCCCCCAAATCAAGGCCTGATAGGAGGGACAGAAGCGGTCAGAGTCCACTGAACGAGAGCGCAGTCAGAAAACCCCTGAGCGCCACCATCACTGCTGCGCTGCTCCACTCCACCGCTAGACGGCGCGCGAGGGACCAAAACACACTGCAAGCCCAGCCCCGCTGCGTCATCATCTCTCTACTTTTGATTGATAATCCGATGCATTTTATTAATGCAAATAAAAAATGTCTTTAATTGATTGTTAAAATCTTTTAGAACTAAGTTTCACATCCATAAGACAAATTTGCACACTCCAAAGTCCACTTCTTTTTTTTTTTATTCCTAACAGTATTTTTTTAACTAGCCTACACAATGTTTTAAGGCACAACTCTACTGAAAATGTATGCGACAATGCAACATTCAAATATTTTGTACTGGTGCTATTTTTATTGTATTTTTTATTACAATGTACATATATTGAATTGTACTTGTATGTAAATAATAAACAATCATACATCACAAATAACAAACGATATAAATACGTAAGTTGATTCCAACATTTTAAATCGTAAATTTACATATTATGCATGTTACAAAAATACATTAGTTGCAGTAATAATCTTTCTCACAACAATTTACATTCGCTGATTAAGTTTAAAAAATATTTTACGCGAAACTGCGGGTGAGAGTTGAAGGGTCGTGTTTTCATGTTCAACAGTAAACATGGCGGAGACTGAGCAGTCGTCAGGTAATTCACATCAATCAAATATTCATTTAATCACGGATAATTCAGAAGCGAAGATACCAATAATATCAAGACTATTATATATGTTGTTGTTCAGTACCTGAAGCGGTGAAAGGGACGTGCGCGTGTGCAGAAAAACGCTTAGTTGTGTCTCGCCGCGCCTCATGTTGTGAATCCATGAGAGTCTGACAGATCTGCGACGTGCACATATATATGTTATTACGCATTATGTGCGATCATATGACCCGAGGTTATTATTTATTTGCAATATTAATTTACTTAGAATGCTGTTTGATATATATTTAGCGAAAATAATGGGCCTAGATGTTGAACACATTTAGTTTCAAAGTTGGTTAACCCATCTGTAAAAATAAAGAGAAGCATCAGCATTAGTAGGTGTTTTTTATTTTTTTTTAAGTGCAGCCTGTTGTTATTTTCAGATATGTTTGTGTATAATGTGATGGGGAAACTGACAGTATATTCTGGGAAATTGAGGGAATAAACTTATATTTAAAGGGGATTTATTATATCTGGTTAGAGAATTATGAGCATTTTCCTCTTTAGGACAGTGATATAGACTCATGTTTCCTGAGCAGAACCGGCTGAGGTCTTTCAGATTTAGGTACACCCATAGACTACATTGTATACTATCCTTTAGGGTAAAAAAACCCAACTAAGTTTCTATTTGTGTAAGTTTAATTATTATAAGGGAGGTTTGTTGTAAGTGGCTGCTGTTCCTTTATTCTCCCACTATTCTTCGTAATTAAGCGGAAATATGTGTATGGAAATTAATAGTAAATGAAATACTTGGAAATTAAAATGAAATAAGTCAGTATGCCAAAAAGGGTCAAGCCACACAACCTTGTGTTTGTTCAGACATTGTTATTAGACATTTATTTCGATATCTTTAGTTTATTTTTACCCCAGCATTTACACACTTTGAAGTGTGCTGTTCATTGGCACACAAAGTCATGAAGTGCACTTATCAACCCACAAGAAGAACCCATTTTCAACTGCCAGTGTGTAATTAATGGTTACAGTCAATGCATTACATTAGAGGCTCTCATCCAGAGTGACTTTAGCTGTATGTGTGAGACTACCATTAACATTGATGCAGAAGGGGCTTTAGTCTAGACGACAAAAACACAATCAAAACGTGGGTCAGAACCTGTGGAATGAGTCAATGTTTAGCAGCAATGCATGTGTGATTTTAGTTTTATTAGTTGTATCAATAATATAGTATACTTTGACTCTAAAATTGTGTTCTTCATCATATTTGTTGTCGCTTGCACAGGCTCCTCCCACGAGGATGACAAGCCTCCCAGTCCTGTCAGTTTCAACTTCATAGTGCCAAAGAAGGAGATCAGCATGGTGCCTGATATGGGAAAATGGAAAAGATCACAGGTATGTTGTACAACCCACTATGAGACATTGCTACACTGAGAGATGGAAATATAGCTCACTTTCAGTCTCTTTCCCTCGTATCCCTAGAGTTTAAAGATAATAATAGGAAGCTCTGTTGTTGACGCACTTTTTCTTGTGCGGCATTACATTTTAGTTCTAAACATAATAATCATGAGAACCTCTGCATACACTACTCCCATTAAAGGTATGTTTCCTCCTTAGAAATGTTTAAAAATACAGAAATGAAAAACACTGGCCTAGAAAGAGCGCTTTTATTCTAAAGTCAATAGGTCACTGACTCATAGTGGCAGTCTTGTTGAAATCACACAACCAAACGAATGATTTTAAGTTCGAGTTACTAACCTTTGATTATATAGTGTGTTTAATACTCATGGTGCTTCTCAAAACGTGAAAGCACATCTAAACAAATATTTACATTTATTTGAGCAAGTTTCTGTTTTGTGTAAGTAGGCGTACGCAGACTACATGGGATTCATTCTGACCTTGAATGAGGGTGTGAAGGGAAAGAAATTTACATGTGAATACCAAGTGTCTGAGGTGGGTCACTATCCTGCTCCTCTCAAAACTGCTGTGTGTGTATCTGTGTGTAACAGATGATATATATGCTCATAGAAATGTGCTTGCATACTCTTCTTTGATATTAGACAGTGGAGAAGTTGCTTGCGATGTTGGGAACATTAGATCGCTGGATTGATGAGACGCCACCTGTAGACCAGCCTTCTCGCTTCGGCAATAAAGCTTACCGCTCATGGTATGCCAAACTGGAGCAGGTGAGCACTCGTATGAAATCAGAAATGTTGACCATCAAACTGTTTTAACTTAATCACAGTGCCTTCAGAAAGTATTAATGCCCATTTGATTATTTCTTGTTCTCTTGTGTTTATGTAAATTCATATCGAACTTCTCAGGGCAGTATTTGAATTGGTCAAGGGAAATGCTTTTTCATGGCATTGTATAATTTGTTCTGTTTTGTATTTCAGGGCAGTTGTCTTGAGGTTAAATGATGTAAAAGTGTTTTGTGTGTGCAGGACGCAGAGACACTGGTCATGGCCATTCTGCCGTCAGACCGTCATGATGCTGCTCCAGAGATAGCCGTGTACCTAAAGGAGTCTGTAGGCAACTCCACCAGGATTGACTATGGCACAGGTCTGTGTTTATTGTTATTGCGTTTCTTATATGTTTGTGTGTGTATGTTTCTCCATAGTTGTCTTTGAAGAGAAATTATGTCTGAGCTTTTCGCACTTTAATCTATTACTCCTTAGTAAATTCAACTGTCACAGAGAGAATAATAAGGACCAAAGCGTGAACTATACTTATTTTTTACCTGGGAAATGTCTCCTGTTAAATGGACATTTTCACAGACTGTATTGACGTGTTTTCACAGTTATTAACATCGTGAATATAGGGTGCTTATTATTTTATAATTACCAATTCAACTTTATATTAACTGGCTTTCTGTTAATACAATACAGTGATTGACAACCGTCTGTGGTCTCCCAGTGGTTTGCGTTGTTGTCAGTTAAGTGATTAATTTACACCAAAACAAAAGATAACTTGTATGCCTTCATCACCGAAAACAATATTTGTCTTAAATTTCATATTGAACTCAGACAGGCTCATTTCTGTCAGTTCTTTTTCTTGAATTGGAATGTGTGCAAAGGATTGTGGGTGATTGAAGGACACAAAGAAAACACTTGATGCATCCTTCAAAATGAGCTGGCCTTCATCGGCGCTTGATGACGTGGCAGCCGAGAAATGCAGCCTTCCGTTTGAAAAGCACCCGTGTATATACGTTTTTTATTTTCATTTTTAAATTTTTAAATTGAATGTACATTTTTAACACTATTGCCTGATTTTACAGACAAAAAGCCATTCCCAGACTAGAATGCATGTTTGAGCTGGTTTAACTGAAAGCAACTTGCACTGGCATATCTTAAAATATATCAGTGCCATTGTTTTGTCTCAAGATGCACAACAGTAATGTTCTTTTCTAAGGCATGTTTATAAAAGCTATTTAAATGCCTAATTGAACTAGAGCCTAATCCTGGCTTAATCTAAGCCATGTCTGTGAAACCAGGCCTATGCTTAGTTAACCTAAACTAGTTAATGCTACTGTGTGAGTGTTTCTAATACAATTGTTGATGAAGTGATGAAATTTGACATCTTCCTCTCTCATTTTTATCTCATCATCTCAATATATTTTTCCTCTTTTTTTTTTTTTTTTAGAGTTGAAACTCTATGGGTTTTGCTATTGGAGCAAATGGGAACGCAAATAATTATCTTTGTTATAGT
The DNA here is from genome assembly GCF_949319135.1 of Squalius cephalus. Lineage (NCBI taxonomy): Eukaryota > Metazoa > Chordata > Actinopteri > Cypriniformes > Leuciscidae > Squalius > Squalius cephalus. The sequence goes on from NC_137126.1 coordinate 31,209,775, forward strand.
TACCTCAGAAATGTAAAAAGCGTCCATTATGTATCCATGAAAGTGTCCAAGTATTGATTTAATGTAGTTTTTCCCAATCCCCACTAGAGGGCGCTGTTGAAACACTGTTGATAGCTTAACGTGATTCAGATACTGATTTCAATTATTACAAACCTTAAATACACAAAACAGTCCTAACATGTTTCTGTGTGCAGGTCATGAGGCTGCATTTGCTGCGTTCCTCTGCTGTCTTTGCAAGGTGGGAGCTCTGCGCATGGAGGACCAGCTGGCCATCGTATTTAGAGTTTTTGACAAGTTAGTGGTTCTTCTTATTGCTTCACTTCTGATTTTGAATATAACCTTTCATTGTTCTCAGGTTAGATCTGCAACTTCACTAAACAAGTTTGCACTTTACTGCACACTAAATGTCAACAAAATTGTGTCAGTGTATTTTACAGTTGTGCTTTGTGGTTGATGGTGTGAAGAACTCATTTGCATCAAGCATTTTGATCTTATCGGTGTAGGTATCTGCTAGTGATGCGCAAACTGCAGAAGACGTATAGGATGGAGCCGGCTGGGAGTCAGGGTGTGTGGGGCCTTGACGACTTTCAGTTTCTCCCCTTCATATGGGGGAGCGCACAGCTCATAGGTAACGGCTCCGTCTTCGTTGCCAGGTTTGGCTCTTATTCTGTAATGTTTAGCATGAATTGTTTCCTGGCGGGAGATGCTGCCTTGTTTAGTCTTTAACAAGACCAAGCTCAGCTATTTGTTAGACCTATACAGTTATATTTTGCTTATTTTTTAATAATAATAATTGTTGCATGCAATGACAACCATGGAGACACCTAGTGGTCACACTAAGTTACTGTCCGGTGTGTCTGTTCATCTATTGTCTGCAGACCACCCAACCCTGGAGCCCCGACACTTTTTGGAGGAGAAGGCTGTAAACGAGTACCACCAAGACTACATGTTTCTGGAGTGCATTAAATTCATCAATGAGGTGTGTGTCATCTAGCATCTGGTCGTGTTTTGGGCGTGAGATGGCCATTTTTCATTTCATTTTCATTTTGTTGGGAGGATGAAATTTTGTTCACACACAAACAGTAATTCATACGTTCCATTCATGTAAATACTTACAATATATAGTTTAAATCTCTCTCTCTCTCTCTCTCTCTCTCTCTCTCTCTCGCTCTCTCTCTCTCTCTCTCTCTCTCTCTCTCTCTCTCTCTCAGGGAGGTTGTATTTGGACTCCACTCACATGAGTCATTTCCTTCCTTCCCTGCACGTTGTTGTGAATCACTCCTAAGGCCCCTAGGGCCCACCCCCTCCTTTCTCTTTCTTTTCCTCTCTCTCTCTCTCTCTCTCCTTCCTTCTCTCTATTCCTCTGTTAGGGGCTAGTAGGTCTCTGGAAAGTCCGGCTTGACGAGAGCAGTGTGTGTGTGGAGTAAAGCCACACAGCACTGCCATTCATAAAGTGCTCTTTCCCAAGGGCAGCCCACCAGCCCCTCTCTCTCATAAACTCTCATGAATAGGCCTCATAGTACAGTGACTTGATGACGATAGGTTAATTACCACCAGTACAGAAGACTTCATAATCTTTTGATAATATTCTCTTTAATTCTATTATTATTTTGCTTAATTTACACACATAAACTACTGTTCAAAAGTTTGGGGTCAGTACGATTTTTCTTAATAAATAAATATTTTTATTCGGCAAGTATGCGTTAAATTGATCAAAAGTGACAGTAAAGACTGTTATAATGTTACAAAATATTTCAAATAAATGTTGTTCTATTGAACTTTCTATTCACCAGAAGGATCATGTGACAACTAATCACGTGACCAACTTTGCAATCACAGAAATAAATAATTTGAATATTTTGAGTTATTTACAAGTGTAATAATATTTCACAATGTAACTGTTTTACTGTAACCATTTTATTACATTTTATTAAATGCAGCCTTGGTGAGCATAAAAGACTACTTTCCAAAACATTTTAAAAAATCTTGCTGACCTCAAACGTTTGAACAGTAATGCATGTTTTTTGTTTTTTTTTATTATATCATTTTTGTTTGTTTAGTGTTTTGCTAATATTAGTGCTAAATTCTGTTTGATAATCTTTCTAGTAACACTTATATTTCTACAATTATTTTGACTATCTTTGCCCCTTTTTTGTCCGGTCTGTGATCAACAGACACAAGTACTTCCCACAGTTAAAAGTGAAATTCAAGTATCTTATTCTAAGCAGTCTTGTCAGGTTTCCATACACCTCAAATGAATCACATTTAAACATCTCTGATGTCTCTGAAATGTTTGTGCATTTCAAAATGCTCCATTAAATCGAGCTTTAATGTTGCTGATTGTACATTATATCGTAAGATTACCATCATCTCCTTAATCACTATGAATATTGTCTGTCTTTAGATGAAAACAGGCCCTTTTGCAGAGCACTCAAATCAGCTTTGGAACATCAGCGCTGTTCCTTCTTGGTCCAAAGTCAATCAAGGTCTCATACGAATGTATAAAGCAGAAGTAAGTATCATGCTATTGTAAACACTAATACATGTCGGGAGTTTTTGATGTTGTAATATATTTAACTTGGTGTGATACTGATTCCTTATCTAGAGTGTGTAAATTGTACTTTTTTTTTTTTTTTATCATAACAGAAAAAATATGAAAAAACATTATACAGTCTTCATGGGACATTTATAAATGAGTCATTATAAATGCCAAGCCATAGATTCTCAGTTGTTCTGTGAAGTTTTAAGACCGGAGCTGAAAGAGTTAATAGGGCAAGCATTTGTGTTCGAGGGGAAGAACCGCGTGCCCCACCCCCTCCTCCAAAGCCCACATCCTGTGTTGTTCAGAAGACGCTGGTGCTCCCTCCTCCTCCTCTCCTCTCAGCACAGAGCAAAGCTGAGGGGCCAGTCTGTCTGCAAATTCCCCTCCTCCTTCTCTCTCTCTCTCTCTCTCTCTCTCTGTCTTCCCCACCCCCGTATATATCACACTCTCGTTCTCTCTTTGACTCCGTCAGCCTGGGACTCATGACTGTTACTGATGTCTTTCAAGTTAAATGCTAAGAGAGTATGAAAGCTATTCATATGGAAGTTTTATATATGAAAGGTTTTAATTCTGTTTCTGAGCGACATTCCAATGTGCTTTTGTCTCAATTTCACTTTTTTCTACATTGAAATACATGAGAGGCTTTTCCATCTCGTCTCCTTTGGCCTTGCGTGTAGTTTGAAGATCTTATACACTTCATAGTCAATCCTAGACTTTTATTCAGCAAGCGTGCATTAAACTGATCAAAAGTGACAGTAAAGACTTGTAGGGCTGCCCCCAACTAAAGATTTTCCTAGCTGACTGTTAGTCGTTCATTTAAGCCATCAGTCGATTAGTCGGGGTAAACCATAATGAGTATTTAAAATATAAATTAAGTGCTCACGCGTGCGCATAAAACTTGCTACAGTGACAAAAATTGCATGAACTTTTCTGAGATCAGAACGCAAACAAAATAAATACCCTATAATATAAATAACAGCCTTATCTTTAAAAAAAGAAAATGTAGGATATAAATTATTAACAAGCAAATAAATATACAACAAACTGAAACACTTGATAGAGAAATATCAGTGCGAATATAATCAGACAGACACGTAGCCTTAACATCGAATGAAAACTTCATTCGTTTTTCAGAGGTCAGAACACATTAAATAAACATTAAGCCTATATAAAAACAAATAAATAAATAGCAGCAAACTGAAACACTACAACAATAGATGGACAATTAGGCTATATCTGACTCACCGTTACTCCAATCTCAGTCTTCTCGTATTATGAGAAAGGGACACAAGTTTGTCTTATCACCAGCTTTTGAGAAGATGCGCTCCAATGGCGTGGAAATGGAAGTTCGGTTAAACATGTCACGCATTAAGCGCGTTCACCGTGAACACTTGGACATGCGCCTACTATTAGCGCACATTTGTCTAGGTTAACGTAACGATAGAGCGAGCGGCCATGTGAAGTGCTATAGGCTACTACTTGCATGTTTTATATGATAAGACATGTTTGGGGTCGTACGTCATCTTTTTTTTGGTCATTCTTTACCATCTCGAAACGTTCCACAATACTTTGGATTTTCTGCCTGAAATATTACCTCGTGGACCAGCCGTGTTAACACTCAGTCACTGCGTGACTTTGCCCCTTCCTGTGGAGTTTATTTCTGCGACTAACCGACTGATTCAAATTTAGACGACCAAGCCTCTTCTTGTCGACTAACCTTTAGTCGACTATTAAAGCCCTAAAGACTTGTAATGTTAAAAAAGATTTCTATCAAAATCAGCATATTAGAATGATTTCTGACGGATCATGTGATAGAAGATACGAAACACTTCTTTTAAATTGTGATAATATTTTACAGTATTACTGTTAATTCTGTATTTTTGATTAAATAAATGCAGCCTTGGTGAGCATAAAGGACTTCTTTCAAAAACATGAAAAAAATCTTACTGACCCCACACTTTTGAACAGTAATGCGTGTGTGTGTGTGTGTGTGTGTGTGGAAATATACCTTTGTATATTTCTAGTTTTATTCTGTTCGGACACCATGGCATTAGACATTTTGAAAGCTAGTAAATCTGTTCTCTTGCTTGTATAGTTGATTGATACTAGTTAACTCTTTCTCTGTCGCCCTCTCACAGTGTCTAGAAAAATTCCCTGTCATCCAGCATTTCAAGTTTGGCAGCCTGCTCTCCATCCAGCCAGTTAAACCATGAGAGACAACAGAAAGAATTCGCACCTTGTCAGAGAGTACAACCAAAACTCTGTCTATGGACGAAAGCGCTTCAGTTCCATGTTAACAGACCTTAGTATGCATTCTCTTCAGCAGAGGTGCTTGGTCTTAATCCTGCAGATCTACTTCTCCTAGAGAGTTCAGTCCCAAAGCTGCTCGAATACATCCTATCCTCAAATTTTTATGTGAACAAGAAGACCTTGATCATCTGGTTTAGGAGTAGATGAGTTGATTTGAACTAAACTCTGCAGGACAGTAGATCTGATCAGCCCTGCTCTTCACAATCTACTAGTTGTGCATATGAAATCCCACTTCTGATATTCCTCCTAGTGATGCAATTTGTCTTTATGGTTTTATTTATCTATTCCCTGCAAGCAGGAAGTTGAACTGCTACTAAGACACCTGCAGTTATGCACATATACATTTTCATCTGGATTGGCATTTATATTTATTTATGTGTATATAAAGAACAGAGCTTGTCACAATGAACGGTTGAAGGCTTGATTTTGGTTTAATGGATTCCATTTCCTGTGTGCAAAGACCTGAAGAACAATGTGTGTTTGTGTGTGTGTGCGGGTGTTTGTGAGTTTGTGGAGCATCAGTGTCTCAAAAGGCACTTTTTGAGTCACTTGCTGTTCAGTTATCAAAGATCACTGAGGTATGTGTTTGCTGTGAATGGTTTTGGCAAGTGTCATTTTTCATATGTAAGACATTTATAAGTTGTCAACCACTTAAGTTTTACATTTTTGCATTTTTGGCTGTGCTTATTTCTTTCTTTTTCATTGAACTGAAAATAGGACAAGTAATTGGTGTGTAAAATGTCAGAAAGACTTAACCCGTATAGTTTGTAAACAGCCACATGTAGCTAATACCATAGTCTTCCGTTTGCTAAAGTAAAGCAATGAATGTGGCTCCACCCGTTTGGCATTATGCTAAATCAGTGAAGCTTTTTTGATTTCTAAACTTTATTCTGTGTAAATAAATGGTTTCAGTTTGCTTCATAACCAACAAAGAGAGGCAGTATCATTTATTGAACAGGGTACAGTCTGCAAGTTAAAATGACTGAAATAGTGCAAAGCTTTTGTTACTCAAATGCAGTAAATGTTTATGCTGTTAGAACCAGGCGAAACATCTATGGGCACAAATATAATTTATCCTTCACAGAGTAAGTATTCGTTGTTCTGCACACTAGCACACTTTCAATCTAAAGCACACTTTAGATTGATTAACTGAAATTCTTCTGGATTGAGAATGAAGTCATTTTGAAATGAGAGGCACGTTAAAACAGAGTATTTAGTCCTGGGCTACTTTTCTGTTTTAAACCAACCAGCTTTTTTGTTTATCATGGGTTAATATGGAACTAACAGACCTGGACTTCCTTTCCTAAAAGCTTTGTAGGCCTAAGTAGATCATGCAAACCAATGGTCTCAAGATCTACTTTACGATGCTTCTAGGAAATACAGCCCTAACTGTAATGTTACAAAATCATCCCTTTAGTTTGGATGCCAGTAGCTGGTTGCAACAAACCCTTTAAATTAAGAAACTTTGTGACAATTCATTTATAATAATAACTAAGGGTCTGCTTAGTTTAAGGGGTTTGTTGCAATCGGTATCAAATTTGTCAAAATCTGCCATTGTCATCAAATTGGCTTTTTGAGTTACTAGTATTTAATAAAGAAATGTCTTCTAATTTTTGAGATGCAATGGAACTACCGGGTTAATAATGGGACATAACACTCGATGTTTATCTGCTTCCTAACCACCACAATTAAGTTGTAAGTGAATTACTAACATTGTGACTTCTAATAGTAGAGGGTTAAAAATGTGTGAATTAGGTTTCTTTTCCTCGTTAAAATATACAGTTGACTGAACTTCAGAGTAGTTTCAGCAGTGTCCTGTTATGTGAAATGCTACAATTCATTTAAAACGGATATATCATTCAAATAAAAGGTTTCATTGCCTCATGTATAAAGAAAAAGATATGTAGAGTTTTATGATTTTGGGGTAAATGGTTATTGATATACATGTGTATTTTAACATGAATCTTGATGTTGAATTAAAAAAACAAAATATGGACATGGTTTTATTTCAACACTGGTGTATTTATGTAATTTTTCTGAAGCAAATTAGATTCTTTTGAGTTTTTTTTATATACAAAGTGCTACACAAGACCTACACGCAGAACAGGCCGATTCACATTCTTTATTTTTTAGTTGAGTCATTTTCAGTGGTTGGCAAATTCGGCATCTGCCCAGTCACTTTAGTCCAGTCGCCCCACTGTGACAGTTATTGACATGAACTCATGTCGAATTTACCCAACACCCATCCGCATCCCCCGTTTCTATTCAGTTGCATTCACGCAGGCTCCACTGCTGAGTTCAACAGGCGCAGTTGAGATAAGATAAGATTAAAGTAGTGCCTTTTGTCTTCAATAACATTTGATGTTACCACTGAGCCCGTTTCACAAGGAGAGTGTAAACAGAGGCCCATTTAGTATATGTATCACGTCTACCGGCTAATGAAACACGTGCTATCTATGTGGAAGATTCTGTGTGCGTGTATAATTGACAGCGCATGGATCCTTCCATCACGTAAAATGAGCAAATCTGCATTCGTTTCGTGCGCGCGCTCTCCATGGCAGCGTTCCCCGCGTCTGCCACGCGGAGGAGCTCGCCACACACCACAGACTATGTAGTAGTAGCCTACATCGGCTGTCAAAAAATTAAACCAATATACAAACGGTCTTTTTATAAAAAAATAGATTTGGTAACGTTAGCACTGACACATTTCCCCTAATATGAGCCTATTCAGAACAAACCAAACAAACAAACGGGTTCAAATATAACTTACACACTCATTAAGCCGACATCTAATTAACCTTGTTGAATCATTCAGTTATTTCTAAGACGTGTCCGTCGCATTACAAAACAAGCTACAACGTATTTGAACGGTTTTAAACGCCTCGTCGTAATGTAGTACAAGCTACCGCGCGACCGAATTACCTGCATTTTAGCGACATTTAAGCATGCGCGAAACAGCTATATTCGTCGAAAACAGCTAAGACAACGACCTGACAATAGCCTATGCATGTTGGACGTTGATGTGTCGGGTGTACTGCGGTGGGGTATCTCAGATTGAGAGGAGTCGAGAGGTTTCGGCTAGAGATGAGAGAGGGAGAGAGAGAGAGACCAGGGAGGGGAGGGGTGGAGGGGGTTGCAGGGAGCAGCGGATTCGAGGTCAGCCCAAAGTGCCGCTACATAGGCGCTCTAATACCTTCATTCATTGATTTTGAAGAACACCACCATGTGGCATACAGAAGAGATAACAGTCTGCAAGTTTAGCGAGAGTTTCTGGCTAAAAAGTGCGCGCGCCTTGAACACAGTGCCCACCAATAAGACGTGACGCGTTTGTCAGGCAAAAGTTTGCTTTTATGGGTAATGGTCTTTGCATGCGAAACCCTCGTTTTAAATGTAGGCTTTACTATATTGTGTGCTTTGTTTTATTCTATCTATGGTGCGTAAGATATACCTATAATTTCCCTTTTCGTTAGTTGTTTTATTCGTGGCCTACAGGTGACAGTTCAATATCCCACAGGTAGCCTAATGGCAAATAGGCTTGGCTATCTAAAATTGAATTTCAGCTGATATAAAACAGGTAAACAATGCTGAGAACATTTATTTAGTTTCTAAAATCGTATGCACAGTTGTTGCCAGTTTGGAGAGCAATTGAGTGAAATAATTTTTGTTTGGCCTTGATTAGAAATTTAACTAACATTAGTGAAGTAGCCTGTGGAAAATTGGCAAATGTATAGGCTAATGATTTGCTGTGGATATGGTATATGAGATTTATTATATATCGAGATTTATTTAAGATTTCTGTATTGCTTTGAGTCAAGCTCACTATCACCAGATGAGGCCTAAATGTTAGCTTAATTGGACACTCTTGGTTCATCAAAAGATACACAAAAAGAGGCAATGCAAGTAAGTTTCATTTTTTATTAAGGTTATAAATTTTAAACAAATACTTTCTAAAACAGTTTTACCCGGTGATATACAATTTAATATGCACAAAAATACAAGAATACCAACAAAATATGGAGAATACGTCTGAAAACGTCTTTAATTCAGTACACATAGTGCTTATATAATGTGAGGACGTATGGCTAATTTATGAGATTGCCTTTTTAGAACAAAAGGTCTAAGTTTGTAGAAAATAAAATCAAACCCACAAAACCAAGCAAATGCTGGCATTATGAATTACTGTGAAGGCTTTAACTTTTTCTGAGAGTAAGGGGGCAGGAAATGGCTAATGCTGGAGACTTGGTTAGTCAACAAAAATACCTGGCTGGCAGATTAAATCACGGCGTGCATTATGGGAGTTGTAGTGTTAATTAATGGCCCCAACTTTCAGTGTTGATGAGGTGACTGGCATAGGCGAACTACAAACACACTCAGAGGAACTGGAGCTGTAGGTCAGTCAGTGCAGTCAACAAAACGCACCAGTCCTCGCCACTTTCAACAGAACAATTCATAATACAGAAAACAACAAACTCAGACAGGGAGGGGGTTCATATATTGCACCTTCATTAGCCTACTTGATTGCCCTGTATGATATTACAGAATGTAGTCTGTTGAAGCCAGTCCTCTTCCTGTAGCTCTACGTTAACAACAACACGAGCTCAGATATATAGTCTTGTAGTAGTAGCCTGTTCTACTGGTAAACTGGTAGTCGTTAAAATGTTAGAAAATATGACACGACTGCTTAAAGTGTTTTGTGTGAGAAATAAGCGTGCAGTGGGTAGGCTTCTCCGTTTGCAGCCTGTTATTCCCAACATTACATGACTAGTAATGTTATTTTACAATACATCTTTGTGAAAGTTCCTGGGAAGGGGAGAGAAAAGAGAAACAATCCACGAGCGACACATTCAGAGACTTTCCATGTTTGTGGCCATAGCTAGCAGTCTGCGTTGGGTTTAAGGCAACGAAATTCAACTTCGTATTAAAACGTTTGCTGTAATATCGACATTTGTTTTAAAGGACAGGACATCACAAGTGGTAGGCTACAACCACTGTCCGCCACCCCCACTGAAACGAAACTAAAAACAAACCAAATAAAAAAACGCTTAAATAACTTTGCTGCAAAAATAAAAGTCAATTTGTCTTAGACTCTGTACAATTTCATAAAGTATCTGTATTCGCATTAACCACAGAGTCAAAAGGCTACAATAGCTCTCGTCCAAGCCCCTAAACTCGCCAGGGCTTGTTTGCTACAGAACTGTCCGTTTAAGGCTTGCTCCAAGTCCGCTTGTCTGCTCACCAGTCCCGTAAACCCCGAGCCGAAGATCGAGATGAGGTTGGAAATGTTCGACGTGTCCAAATGCTCCGTGCACACGTATGAAGAGTCCTCGAATTTCGCTCTTTTGCACGGCGTAAAATCCGGCACCTCCTCGATCTCGGACACGTAGTAACCAAAGTCAAGCTTGCGTTTCTTGGCTGGGCTCTGTGCGCCCTGGCAGCATTGTTGGAGCGAAGCGCAGCAGTCCTGATGCAAATACCCGTTCTCTACTGTGGTAACGACATGCGTGTCCAAATCGAGCACTGTAGTTTTGTTGCAGTGCATGTTGTTTACCGGCGAAAAGTCACAGTTGGAAACGGGGTAGGCTTCCGCGCAGCAGCTGCGGTAGAACGAGGGATCCGGAGCTTTGCAGACCTCTTCGTTTTGGAGAGCCATGGGCACCGAGCAGGCGCTGCTGGGCTGGATGTGCTGCACCGGAGGAGCCTGGTGACTGACGGGCAAGAGCGCGCCGCAGAGGCTCGCCGACTCGCTCGCGCTGCCGCAGCAGTCCCCCGTCTGCTCCTCGCAGTCCTCCATCAAATCGAGCGGGTTCAGCTCCTGGATCTCGTTGCAGACGGTCATCACCTCCTCGTACTGCTGCATCCTGTAGATCTCGGCGTACTTCTCGTTCATGTAGACTTGCCTGGCGTTCCTCAGT
>NC_137126.1:31225538-31330538 GCF_949319135.1 Squalius cephalus
GGCTAGGCTATCTCGTTTTGCAAGTTGGATTATTAGCTTACTGGTCTTTGTTTTTAATAAGAAAGTAGGCTACTCTGTACATTCTTGTGGGAGAGAGTTTTTAAGACCAACATTTAGTCTTTTTTTAGTTTTTATCAGCCTGCTACTAAACACAAGCTGTCCCTTCTGCGTTTGGCTGTTGCGCAATTCACTTTCCTTTTTTTTTTTTTTTGTTATCTAGAGCAGGAGCAACAGTCAGTGACAATTTACCAAATAACACTGCATATTCCATATAGTCATGTAACGTTTTTGACTGATTCTTTGCTGAAGTATTTTTAGCCCGGGTTCACAAATTGCATTTTATTTCCCCTTTAAGAGCACGAACTGTGTTGGGGAGGGAGGTGTCAAGCCCAGAGGCTGAATTTCGGCCAATTAAAGTCGCCGACCCCCTTTGCAACACGTCAGCCCGCTAAGGGAGGGCTCTGAGCGTGAGCAATGTGTGCGGTTTCCAAGGCAACCACTTGTCCTGACCTCCCCATCCCCATCCTCCTCAGGCAAGATTGGTTTCCATGGTAATGATTGTATCTCCCCGCATGTTTCTATTCCCGTAAAGCAGGCTGAGTTAACGGTCGGAAAGTAGCCTGCTTTCCTCCAAAGTCTATCGGACAATTTCCATTTGCATTAGTTCTGCAAGAAAATATGATAATATGAACATACGTGATATATAAGGCAGGGTGAACCCACATGTGATTATTCTCACTAACCTAGATAAAGTAACGCCATTTATATACTACACATAGCCTAAATACAGAGTTAAAAACATGAATTAATTGTGAAATACGCTGGGTTGAAATGGACAGGCTCATTTCAGGCTGGCTAATACTATTCTCATATGTATGGCAATAAATACACAGAACACATTTAATGATCTAATTAATTAAAAATAAAGAGCCCTGCTTGCATTGCTCAAGGTAGCAGGTAGGTTGTTGTTGTTGGGGTTTTTTTTTTTGTAGAATCAACGACTTTCTTAAGAAATGTTTGAGAGTTGATGTCATTTGTGACAAATGAACTCCCTGAGCAGCCTCTCCTGTCTGAGCCTTTCTAGCTCTTCTGGAATTTCAGCTTCCTGTAACCTGTTGAGACTCATCTGCATGCCACGGACCGAGGGTGTGTTCACTCTTCACCAAAGGGATGGGGGTGAGGGGAGGGGAACTAGAGAGATACAGAGAATGAAAGAAAGAGGGAGCTGTATCTCTCCCTCACACAGGTACACACACACACGCACACACACACAAACTCTTTTTTTCTTGCTCTTTTTATCTCCAACACTGCACAAACACACACACATAGTATTTAGGTATTTGGTCATATTTTTTTTTTGCAAAGAACGCACAACATTTTTGCTGTCCTGCTATTTTTTATTTAATTACATTTTATTTAATATTAAGTCAAATGAGTTTAGAAGTATTTTACTAGTCCTATTAACTGTGTTAAGTGGTTTTTAGTTTTATTGGTAACACTTAAGATTTCGTTTGTTAGCGCATTAGTTAATGTGTTAACTAACATGAACTAGCAGTGAGCAATACATTTGTTACTGTATTTGTTAATCTTTGTTAAAGTTAGTTAATCAAAAAGACAGCTGTTCATTGTTTGTTCATGTTAGTTCACAGTGCAATAACTAATGTTTACAACTTTTGAATTTAATAATGTATTAGTAAATGCTGAAATTAACATTAATACAGATTAATAAATGCTAGAAGTGGTTCATTATAGTTCATGTTAACTAATGATAACTAATGCAACCTTATTGTAATGCGTTACCATTTTATTTTTGAAGTTACTCTTTATATTTTTGTTGCTAAGGAATTTTGATTATGTATCATATTATATGCATCAAAACATGTCAATCACATACCAAATTAATCCAATTTAAATGAATAAAATAGAAAAATGAGCAGAAATCATCAATACGATTTTTTTCAGAGCTGTCAAATATGTTCCAGAGGAATTTCTACAAAATGTACATTTTCTCTATAATTTATATTTTACAAAGTTTATGTGCGTATATCTCATTAAGTCCAAGATCTGTATCCTTTATTTCAGAATTTGGTAACTCAGAAGATGTGTGCACCATGGAAAAACAACAACCATCTTAAAGGCTAGAAATAGGGTTTTTCTTTGGCTCTGTCCTTGATCTGGTAATCAATTTCATTGATTTTAACATGAATGACAGACTTGGTTCAGACCAAAGTGCACATAAGGACCCTGAGGATTTTAAAAATGCACAGACTTTGTAGTATTTTTTTTTTACTTTAGGTAGAATATCATCTGGTTTAATTTATAATGAGACTTAAACACGGCTGTAGTTTTGCGTCTCACAGTGCCAGAAATTATTCTCCTCACTACCCTCTTCAGTCGAAGGGGGGTGCATTTTTGATGGCTTCTAGGTGGATATGGACATTGAGGTGCGCGCGCACGGACGCATTCACGCACCATAGGTAAACCTTTGCGCACTCACGTGGAATTCAACCAAAATAATTTAGTATAATATAAGCAAGTAAACAAAACAAAAGCATATATAATTTAAGTAGGCTATTTACAATGTTTTATATTAAAGTTAAATGTTTACATGTAGGCTAACAGTTACTGGGCTATTGTAGGTGAAGGACGCAAATGTTTATTTTTTAAAAAACGAACGACGAGCAAGCATATCGTAGAATTGGGTCTTAAAATATTTTATGAAAAATATTATTCTAAATAAATTACGTTCTATAGTCCGGTAGCGACATAAGTTAAATGTTCCACATGTCAGGATGCATGTTTGACTTGCGTGCCTACTCCTCCCTCCAGCTCAACAGAGCTTGCGCGGGCTCGCCCACGTGAGCGCGCTGCAGGGTGACAGCGGAAGACAGAGAGGTTGTGCTGCAGCGCGCACTACTTTAGAAGCATAGGAATGAGCGAATTCGCATCAAATGTTTTTCTTTCTCCATACTGAAATTCGCATCAGTCCGTTTCCACAGAAAAGTGAGCGCCCGTGGCAGTGTCAGGTACATAAGCATTCTCAAGAGTGCAGCTTGTGCCCTATTTTTATCCTTCAGCTTGTGTGCGTCATGAATCCAATGGCTGGTACCGTGGTGACACTTTGCGTTGATTTCGAGGTTCGCCTACTAATGCTCTCCTGCAGAGGGCCCATTTCTCCTTGAAGTGCTTAGACCGCTGTGTGTGTGTGTGTGTGTGTGTGTGTGAGAGAGAGAGAGAGAGAGTGAAATATTAGAACTAACAATTTCCCCCTGAAAATGCGAGCATCGAATCAGCTCTGCCAATAATGACATGCTCAAACGGCCAGCAGAAAAATAAGGACATAGAAGAGATATAAACAGAATATTTCTTTTTCTTTTATTGCAGTAAATGTATCCACATGTCAGCCGGTTCTTTATTAAAAATAAAAAGTGTTTTAAAATCGATTATATAGAATAAATGGTTATTTAATTAAAATAATCCTAGACAAGATAATGTGAATTAGAAATTGCATCTTGCAACTTTTTTATGTATATTTTTATTTGTATCATATGTTTATGAGAATACATCATTTCACAGTCTGAAAACGTTATGAACAATATCAATCTTACATGAGAATTTAGATTTTCAGTCTAAACAGACTGCATGTGTTTTCTATATTAGTAAACATTTTCCTTTGTTTCTCATATGTTCTTTGTGTCTTCTTATACATATAGGCTTCGCACACAAGTTCCGACGTACAGCAGTATGTTTGGAACGCAAAACAAAAGTGGCCTGCTCTCCTTCAGAAACTTGCAGTGTTGGTTGCTGCTGGATGCATTATGAGCCGCTGTAGGGAGTGTCTCTGTACTGAGGAAACTCTTCTCAGGAAGTGGCGTATGGGTTAGTTACATGTGCAGTCCACTATTCATACACTCCCTCTACTGGTGTCCACTCTGTCACTCTCCTGGTCAGTATTATTTGGCTGTTACCTTACAGAAGGCGAGGGAGGGGGGATTTGAGAGAGTGTTTGTATAGGCAACAATTGGTTGAATGTGAAATGATCTAATTTTAGACACATTGACCTGTTTATTTGACGTTCCTTATGTTGAAATTATTTTTTCAGGTTAAACTTTGACTGTTTCTTAATCATTTTTGAAAGTAATTATTTAAAAAAAAGATATGACTCCAATTATTGTCCCTCATCAGTTTCAGGCCAATATTTGAGAGAGGACTAAAATCTTAATGACATGCTTAAAGGGGTCATGAACTGCATTTAAAAAAAAAAAAAAAAAAAAAAAAAAACATTTTATAATGTTTTCTGAAGTTCACCTAAAATGTTAGTATGATTTTTACATAAAAATGGCCATAATTTAGAAATAAAAGGCCATTTCTACCCTGATTTTAGCTTTTAGATGCGTGTCTGCTGTGAGACTTCAATGTATTTGGAACTCTCTCGAAAACATTTACTACGTTTTTACTATTATAGCAGTCGAGATTAAAAGTCCCCATTAAATCAAAATTGAAGTTTTTTGGCATTTAGTATGAATACATTAGCCTTATTTATAAGTGTGCCGTTGGCATTATCTATAAGCTGTGCTACAAAACAATGACAAAATTCGTATTTAGAAGATATAAGCATTCAAAATTTACAGTCTCTCACTTCCGCCAATATGGATCAATGATTTTGATGACATTATTCTGCACTTCAGCTTCTCATCAGATTTTCTGTCCAATCAAATGCTTTCTAGATTCTACAGAGTCCCGCCCACTACATTATAAATAGACACTGAAGCTGTGGCTAAAATTGGTCACTTGTTCACACATTTACTATTTTCTACATGGTGAATGGCACATAGTGCACTTTATAGGGGATAAGGAACAATTCAGACAGTGTAAATATGCTTTCCATTGGGGTGAATGAAGTCTGGTTTCACGTTAGTGTCAAGTGAACCGCCGCAGCCGGACACAGTCTGCTCTGGTCCAGAGACACGATAGCACAGGGCCGATCATGTGATCATGCCGATATGTGAGTCGGCGCAGACCAGTAAACGTATTGAACCCATTTGAATTCTGCACAGAATGCTATATTTTAAAGCGATATGGAGCTTTTTTAAGATAATTTTTTACAACTTTTACATCAACGCCTCTGGCCAAGCTGTGATATAAACTAAACGCTATTGGCAATTTTAAAAAAGGGGATATGTACGATATGTCCCACTCTGTCTTCCTGTTTAGTGGAAATTACATCAACACATTGAATAATGCTGCACGTTTCAAGGCACTTCAGTGGGCCTTTAACTAATCGTGAAAAATGTTGATTATAGCATTATATTTAGATCTTCTCAGTTGCATGAAAGGTGAGACAGGGATAGCTTTAGGTCGGGGTAATGGGCGTGCCGAAAGGTGAATTTCTACAACAGAAACTAACCCCTAAATTTACCCCACACCCTGACATACATTTTTTGGACCAATGATAAAGACCTTTCTCCACGCCCCTACCTTTGTACATTACATTTACACGATGTAAACAAGACCGTCATTTATTATATAGGGAATTTTGAAGAGAGTCCAGAACTTAGTCACTAAGACAGTTACACTAATGTATGCACTAATGTATAGTACTTGTGTGTGTCTTATTAACACAAATAAACTTGCACTTTTTGATTGACAGCTCCAGCGATTATAAAGGGAGCGTTCTTTGATCGCTTTCTGTATATAATTAAATCACAATTTAAATAACAGATTATTTAGTGAAATTAAGAGAAACAATGTGAAGTTGACTGGCTTGATTTAATGACGCATAAACAGCAATAAATGATTTTGAGACAAAGAACGTCTGACTGTACATGAATCATTACATATCAGAAATCACTGATCACAGATTAGGCAGTAAAAGTAACAAGGTTTCTTGCATGTTGTTGCATTACTGTCGGGTCCATATCTTACAGTAAAGTGAGATAGTCTGTTAGCAAAGCCTGCGCTGAAATTGCAACTGATTTACCACAGAATCCACAGTGAAATGTGCTGAACAAACAAATAATGCTCTAATGAGACATTCGCATAGTTGAGAATAAATAATCACTTTCCTAGCATTGGGATCCTTTGGAAAGTAATGTTATCTTTAGTCCAGTGATCCTGTATGGCTCCTCTCTCCTCGTCATCTCACTAATGTAGAAGTAGGTCGTTGATCTGATTCTGCAGATGCGGTCTTTCATTGCACTATTACGTCATAATGTGCCAAAATCCAAAATGAGTAGTTTTCAGAGCTTGGTTTTATTAAAAGCTGTTTTTGGACTAACAAGGAAGTTTTAAGTTCTAAAACTTACATGGGGTGTTTTTATAGCACAATGACCTCTTACATATCCAAAAGATCAAGGACATTTTGAAATTCTCAATTCATGACCCCTTAAAATGGCAGGCAGAAAAAAGGACATCTAAGGGATATAAACAGCCTTTTGCCATTTTTCTTTTAGTTTTATAGCAGTAACTTTATCCACATGTCAGCAGGTTCTTTTTTTAAGCATAAAGAGTGGTTTAAAATTGATTATATGCAAATAAATGAATGGTTTTAGGCCAATATTTGAGAGAGGACCGAAATGTTAAAATCCGGCGATGTGTTCAGTGCAAAAGAAGCATTTCCTGTTCATAGTTATGAAAGCCAAGAGGATTAACGAGACATGTTTGTCTGCTGAGAGAAGTAGAGAGAGGAAGACGGAAAGAAAGAGAGGGGAGGGGGGTCAAAAGCAGACATCATACTTGTGTTTCAGACTTTTTTTCACCCTGAAAATAGTTTTGTAAATTTGGGTCTTTCCCTTTGTTAGCAGAAATGCTAAATGTTATATATTTGTGTATATTGATATAAATGTGTTATCTTTAAACTGAGAAAAACGTGAGACGTGGTCTTGGAGTTGGTGGAATCAGGTCAAAGAATTCCTGAACCATGTTCGGGAAATATGGAACACCCGGAATTCTAGGGGTGGGGCCATAGCGAGAGAGAGAGAGAGAGCACTCCATAAACAAATACTCCGGCAAATGTTAATCGAACACACATGCTCTCTCTCACGAAGAAGAGGGGGAGAAAAGGGAGGGAGCGGGTACTTTCCAAGTCTCCTAGAGAAAATCTCCCCGAGTTTGCAAAGTTCTTGTTAATCATGTGCGTCTCGTTCTGTTCTGCGAAGAGTGCAAAACTATGCGATACTTGCAACATTTACTTTATGCGTTTTATACTTTTTAACAACTACCCCTTTAGGCCTTCTGACTGATCCACATCTAAATAAAGCTTAATTTGAGATAAAAAAAAAAAAAAGAAGCTGTTTTCAGACCTCATCGGAAATAGACAGACAGAGTTGCGTGCATCGATATACAGTCACTAATGCTCAAGGTGAAGCACTGTTTTTATCCTAAATGACTGCCGAAATTAAATGTCATTCACCTTTTTCTACAGTGTCAATATCTAAAGCAATTTGCTCAGAGCTTGCGACTGTATATAGAGCTCTAGAGTGGGTTGCCTGAATCTAGGGCAGAGAGTAAGTACTCCACTGAAGTCAGCACTTAATGTAGCACTAGTAAGCGCTCTTATTCTCATATGAGGGCCGACAATCAAAATTGTGCCATATTAGAGCTGCTGTCTATCTTTTTTTTTTTAAATAACAGCCTGTGAAGTCTATTTGAATATTTCAAGCATGAAATGTTTCACTTCAAATAATATACAGTGTTATTTGTTTAAAATAAAATGTTAAGAATATTTTTATTGTTAAATAAACAAATTCTTAAAAGCATAGTTCACCTAAAAAATGTAATTCTGTCATCATTTACTCATCCTAATCACTTTTGTTCTTCCATGCATTGAAAGCCTATAGGGGGTCCAGGTACTTATTTATTTATTTTAGACAAAAACAGTTTTCAGAAGAAAGAAAGTCTTCAGGGTGAGTAAACAAAATGTTTAAAAACTATTCCTTTAATTAACAGCCTTCCGCTAGATTAGAAGATAGTCTGTGACATAACGTTGCTATGCAACAAAAATAATGACACACACACACACACACACACACATATAAACAGGAGTTATCAGAATAGACTTGTCATGTTTGTTGTGTGTATTTATGTATGTTTGTTTGCCTTGGTTATTTCGTATTAGTCGCATGTAAATAGTGTCACGTTCCTTGTTTGTAAAATAATAATAATAAAATAATGATACACTATGAGTGCTGCGTAGTGATATGGCAAACAGTTTTTTTCCACGCCGTGACTGTTACTATATAGTTGATTTTAGCATGACTGAAATGTTGGATTGATCAATCAGAAGCCAGGACCAGAACTATTTGTTTTATATTGTTTCAGTATTTTACATGACATCATGGTTTTCTCCAGAGCGGCTATATATATAAATGAACTAAATGAATAACTTTTTTTTTACAACAAAAATGAAACGTCACTGAGCTTACTTAAGCTGGACTGTGACGCTGTTTTCTTCTGGAAACAAACTTTGTTGCATTGTTTTCCTGTTATCTCTGTAAAGCTGCTTTGAAACAATCTGTATTGTAAAAAGCGTTATACAAATAAAGGTGACTTGACTCGACTACAACATTTTTCCACAAATCACGGAAATCGCGTTTTCCACAAAAATGTTTCTTGAGCAGCAAATCAGCATATCAGAAGGATTTCTGAAGGATCATGTGACACTAAAGACTGGAGTAATGAATTCAGCATTGGCGTCACAGGAATAAATGACTTTTTTAAATATATTAAAATAGAAAGCAGGTTATTTGAAACTACAGTAGTCTATCCGAAAAAATTAGGTCGAACAGCAGAGTCTGTCTTGGATATGGGGAAGAATGAAAATTACTACCATGAAGTTTTCCATAGCAATTTCAGGAGAAAGTTTTGAAAGACTGCATTCATAAAGGTCTCTGAACATTATTATGAAGCTCTGTGCAAGTTTGCGCATGTAAGTTTGTGTGTTTATGCCTTTTGTGTGCATGTATCTGCTAGTGTCTGTCTCTGTGCTGTGTGCAGCTCCTCCAGTCCTCGGCTCACGGGGTGTGGGTGAGCCGTTTGAACTCGGTGGTTAAGCTGGGAGACTGAAATGAATGCAAGAGGAGCTCAGTCTCCTCTTTGAAGTCTGACACGGGGGGGTTACCCCTCCCACCAGGAGGGGCTTCGGTGGAGACAGAGAGAGAGAATGAGAAAAACTTTACTCTTGTTTTTTGTGAGAAACACTAGAGGTCCAGCTTGACTCTCAAATTGTCAGAAGGCTTCTGCTTGTTTTAATTACTTTCTCAGAGAATAGCTATGCTACTAAGCTACGCTTCCTCTTAGTATCTCAGTCTCAGAAAACCTTTCAAAGCCAACAGCTCCATTTTTAATATTGTATCACAAACTTTTAAAGTCTGTGTTTTAAAGTCATTGTAGTTTCTGGCTTTACATGGTACTTTATGTCTGTTAATGAGACACTTGATTAATGTGGGAAAGTGGGAATGTCCCTTTTAAAGAAATTAGCACATTATTACTTAAAGACCTCCCACTCTCTCTAACACACACACACACACACACAAATAAGCATGCTGTGTCGTGTCTAGGAGACAACTAAAAGGGAGGCCCGGCCAGGTGTGCAGCAGGGACTGAAGATGATACAGGTATGAGCAAGCCCTTGACGGATCCAGCAACAGACTCAAGGACTCTGCTCTGGCTTGTTCTCCTTCATCTGTTTCTCCTTCTTCTCTACGGTGCTTTTAATTTTCAAAATATCTCTAAAAGTACAATATAGTTCCACACAAGTGAAATTATTTGACAAATAATTAGCAGAATTTGAAATTGTTAATATTTTTTCCACTACATCATTCATAGATATTTTTGTAGTCTCTGTTATCATGTTTTTCAGACAACAGGACATATATCAAGCCAGATTCAAATTTGTGTCACCCATATGACCACACCAGCTCAGTGTGTGAAAACATTTACAACTAGGCCACGGGAATAATGAAAGGTTTGATGTAAATTTATATACACTACCTTTCAAAAGTTTGGGGTCGGTAAGATTTATATCAATGTTTTGGAAAGAAGATCTTACGCTCATAAGGCTGCATTTATTTGATCAAAAATACAGTAAAAACAGCACTATTGTAAAATATTATTACAATTTAAAAGAACTGTTTTAAGATTTAGTCCTGTAAAGTTTTGGAAAGCTGAGTTTTCAGCTGTCTTAAGTGCCACATGATCTTTTAGAAATCATTCTTGCTGCACAATTTATTATTATTATCAATGTTGAAAACTGCTTAATATTTTTCTGAATTTCCGTGATACATTTTTTTTTTTACAGGATTATTTGATGAATAGAATGTTTAGAAGAACAGCATTTCTTTAAAATAAAAATATTTTAACAATATAAATGTTTTAACTGTGACTTTTGATTAATATCAGTGTCATTACTGAATAAAAGTATACCACATACTTTTAAACAGTACTGTAAATAAATACATTTTAAAGCAAATATATCCTTCAGCTCCTCTGGAAGAACTTGTTGGTATAGTGCAGAAGTCATGGGATAGATTCACTTGAACTCATACACTTTATATCGTAAACTCGCTGTCAGTTGCTTTGGATAAAAACATTTACATTAGCACATTTGACTTACTCAGAAAGATCCAATGTTTTGTTTTTGGTTGCAGTACCTGACCAACAACTACCAGCATTGTTTCCCGAGCTCTGCCACACCCTCGCGTAGCCCGGGGCCCTATGGGTCACTCTATCCTACTGTCCTCATACAACACAAAGACTTCCCCAGGATACCTCATTGTATGACACATGGTATACGTCTCAGTTTACTTGTTAGATTCAGGAGGTGTGGCCTTAGAGGATGTTTTGCCAACTGACAGCATCAGGGCATCTAAAAACAATAGCAGACAGCCATTGTATTTCTGTGTTTTAAACTATTCAAAGATGCCTTTAAATACACTTACCGGCCCACTTTATTAGATACACCCGTTCAACCACTCGTTAACGCAAATATCAGCCAATTTGATGGCAGCAACTCAGTGCATTCACGTACATGATCAAGAAGATCTGCTGAAGTTCAAACTGAGCATCAGAATGGGGAAGAAAGGTGATTTAAGTGACTTTAAACGTGGCATGGTTGTTGCTGCCAGACGGGCTGAGGACTTCAGAAGCTGCTGGTCTACTGGGATTTTCAAACACAACCATCTAGGGTTTATAAAGAATGGTCCAAAAAAGAGAAAATATCCATTTGCCACCACCATACCCTATAATAAAGTGGCCAGTGAGTGTATCCACTGACTTAGAGATTCCTTTCTGATATTCATGACTGTCTAAAGCCAAGACGGTAAAAAAAGACATTGCAAACACATCTATTTGTGTTCGAAATGGACCTTGGTAAATGAAGTAAATCAATCAGCTCTCCATGTTCTTTTCCATGTTGACATCCTCTACTGCTTTTTTGTTCTTCTGAGTAAATTCATCTGTGTTGATGTGCATATAAATAGTTTGCTGTTTTCCCATTACAGTCGTCTATATATATATATATATATATATATGTTTCTGTGTGTGTATGTGTTCAAGGACGTGTCAGGTGTTTACACACACTGTAGATGCAGTGACTTTGGTGCCTCCAGTGGCAGATTGATGATGGTGTCTTTTAAACAGTGATTGCACAAGCAAACGCTTTGAAGGAGGTTAGATTAGTTTTTACCTACAGCTGTAAAAATGACATTTAAACAATCTTGAAATTTTCTTCTAAAGTGAGCAAATAGCAACAAAAAAACCCATCATATTCCCCCCCCTTTTTTTTTTTTTTTTTTACATTTTTGCCTTACAAAATTTATAACTAATGTATTAGAAAGTGTATGTTGCAACTATAATGGTAAAAAAGTTTGTTGGTTCATAGTTTTTTTTTAACACTCCAGCAGCCAAATATGTTGAAATGCATCTTATTTGATTGAATGCAGTGCAGGCACAGAATGTAGAATGATTGGGCTTCTGCTCTTTTATGATATGACTGACATTATCACTGTGCGAGTACAGAAGAGCAACACACATGAGTCTCTGTGTTACTTTCTGAGAATTCAACCATAAAGTGAAAAATGATCTATCTGGATTTTATACTTTAGTATTTCACGATTTTGTGTACAAATATTTGTTTATGTTAGGTGTAAGATGTACTGTATGAGAAATAGCTTTCAGACCACATCTAGTTATTTAGTGAGAAAATATTACTTTAAAAAAAAGCAAGTCAAATTCAAGTAAATATTAATCATTTCAAGAATTAGCCATTTTAGTTATATTATAAGGTTAGAGAAAGTTCATGCAAAATAATTCAGTTTAACTGTGTGCATGTGCCAGTATTTTCAAATACACTATAATTATTATAATCTTCAATATACACTATTAAAATATATATTATAAAACACATAGTTCCAGTCCTGGCTTCTGACTGTGTCAGTGTTCCAGCCATATAATATGTCATGTCCATCCATCCATCCGTAGTATTTTTATTATTTGTGCAATATAAATAGTTTTTTTTAGCAGCTTGATTTACATGAACTACAAAATATTATCCTCATTTGAATTTTAGTACAGACGAGATATTTTGTATTGCACAGCTGTGTGTTGAGGTTACTTGGATGGATGGAGGTAGACCATTTGTTACATTTAGCAAAGCTTTAGCAGAGTTTACATTTGCATCTTAACCATGATCTTAACGTTACAGTAGTTGTGATTTCACCAACGTGTTCCGGGATCAACATCTTTGTTGATCCTGAAACAACATTCCAATCAACTAATCAGATTTGAAGGACAAGTCAACAGTTTATGTCAAGTTTAGGCTTACAGGGGTTAGGTGCTTCTATCAGTGTTATTCACCTATCATTTCCCTCTGATTTTAGGAGAAAGTAAAGGGTTGGTTTAAGGGTAGGGATAAGTTTCGAACAGGAATATTGTTTCAGGATCAACAAAATATGTTGAACCAAGAACATGTTTTACTTGGCAAAATCATGGTGACCACCTGCTAACCACAATTGACAAAGCCAGAAGCAATTGTAAAATTATGATTTACTGAGAGGTACAATTTACAGAGGAAATGTTTTCTCTGTTTCACACAAGGTACATGTGAGCGTGTGTGTGTGTGGCACTCATAAGAAGGGGCAGGTCTCATTAATCCATTTTACAAGCCAGAGATGAGGAGCGATATAGCACAGATCCTGATTTACAGCCTGTGAGCTTCAGTGAGTGATAAAATATGTTTACTATCCTCCTACATGTAAACCCCAGCTCCCCACCCCTCCAACTGTGCCCAGACAAAACACCAGTTACACTGACAAATGCTGGCATATAATGAAAGACTCGTTATCAAATCATCTAAATGAATCTAAATCTGAATCTAAATGTTCTAAATCCAAATTAATACAATTTCATCTGACCCTTAACCCTAGTGTAGTCTTCTACTCTAATTTCCATTTAATTCATTCGGTCCACGCTCGTTCTCTGTCTTTAATCTCTGGCCTAATCACCATTCGTTGGAGAACACCAATCTGTAGTATAATTTCCACTAAGAAACATCCATCCTGACCTGGACTACCTTTTTTCTCATTTTGAATGGATAATTATAAGAGAAATTGAAAAGTCATGCAGCAGAACCTGTTGAGAACTAAGACTTCAGGTGATTGTCTTGATTAAAAACGTCTTAGTAGCTTGTGATATGAGGTATGGATGAGCTTCTGATCTAAATTTCTGTTCTTTCTCCTGTTATCTAGTATAGGATTTTGTAGATTAGACCGGTACCAGACAAGCCCATGGCCACTGTTCATTTTTACAGTTTTTGTCTTTTGATGAAAATATATACATTTAGTCAATATTTTGTCAAAATTTGCACTACTTCTCAAAAGTTTGGGGTCAGTAAGATTGTTTAATGTTTTTAGAAGATGTTTCTTATGGTCTGCATTTATTCGTTTTCTATTTTAGTATATTTTAAAATGTATTTATTCCTGTAAGGGCAAAGATGAATTCAGCATCATTACTCCAGTCTTCAGTGTCACATGATCCTTCAGAAATTATTCTGATATAATGATTTGGTGCTCAAGTAACATTTCTTTCAATATTTGGGTGGAAAACGTGATGCACTATTTCAATATATATATATATATATATATATATATATATATATATATATATATATATATATATATATATATATTTTTTTTTTTTTTTTTTTGATAAATAGAAAGTAAAAAAACAACATTTATTTAAAATAGAAATCTTCTGTAACAATGTAAAAGTCTTTACTGACACTTTTGACCAATTTAATGCATCCTGGCTGAATAAAAATAATTGCTTAATTAAAAAAAAATAATAATTTTACTGACCCCAAATTTCTAACGTGAGAACTTGTGAAAAATCTGAATTTTGAAATACCATCATGAGTACACCATGTTGTGAATTCTTGAGGCTTTAGTTTTTCATTGTCCAACAATATTTTTTCTCGATTTTTCTTCTTCGAAAACATTGCATTATGAATATCTTGTGGTACTATTTATTTTTTTTCGTCATATTTTCATCATCAATATCAATTTAAATCTATTCATTATCATCACGATGCACATTTTTGTCCCCTTTATCATTGTAAAAAAAAACAAACAAAAAACAAGATTAACTCTGTGCTAATGTTGCATAGACTTAAAACATATCTTGTTTACTAGTTCTGCCATATAATGATTTCTCTCTCTTATTTGCTCTTTTCCTCTGCCTTTGGCTGAAAGGACAGCTCGTCCAGCTGGGCACGAATCACCCGTGAATCTCCAGCGGTAGCGAGGGAGCAGGAAATAGAACGGGAGGCGTTAACCTGATAAGACTGCTGTTGCGGAGCGGGGACACTCTGTGTCTCTCTCCCTCCCTCCCTCCCTCCCTCCCTCCCTCCCTCGTTCTCTCTCTGTCACCCTCTATTTCTCCATTCTTCTCCCTCCTTACAGTTGCTACAGGCTCTTACATAAGCCAGTTGGATATTTTCAGCCTCTCAGCACGGATGCAGTCAAGTTGAAGAGAACACATTAAATATTTAATTTTGCCTCCTCCCAGACCTGTCTAGTTGGGATGAATCAACATTATAATACTACGTTGTTTTTATCTGCGACTCAGTACCTTGAATGGCATGGAAAATGGCAATCAATCTGATGCTTTTTCCATTAAAATGTGGGCCAGTTTATGCAGAAAAAAGAAGATGAACAGCGAATGGGCAGCAATCGGTGGGAAACGCCCTTAGAGATTTCCTCTACCTTCTATTTAGTACACTGACTTACATTTGAATATCAAAAAGCCACTTTAAATGTTGTGTTAAAATCTTAACTTCTCAGGGATCTTATGAGGACTAGCAAGGTGATCTCTGTATATAAGGACTGAAGATTGGCTGGGTCATGAGGAACATGTCATACATTACTGTAGCCATACTAAACTGCTTCCATTGGGAATTCAATAGTGGGTGAATATAACTTGCTGTGTGTTTAGTGCTGAAAGTCACAGATGGCAGATGGCACATAGAGTTACACAATGCAAGAAGAGGCCTTTTTTTTTTTGGCAGAATGGGTGAGGTCCAGAGGTGAGGATGAGGAAAATATATGTGTCTCAAAAGTGTTTTGAGGATGTTTTCCAAATTCCTTCATCTTACCTCTGTACCTCATAATATGCAAATATACCTCATTGCTGGACCAGCATGCATCATGGCATGACTAAATCATGCAAATCACAACTATTTACAGTGTTGTCATTGTTCCCTTTCTGTTATGTGTCGTGGTGATAATGTTTTCTTTTAATAATATGATTTTTAGTTTCACCTTCATTGTGTGAGGAATGCTAAGGATGATGTATGCCAGGTTGAACATCTTGATTTGGAAAACATGAAAAATCTGGGGCATGGTGACATCTTTTATACAAAGTTTAAATTATTTTTCCCTGGTCTTGAGCTAGTCCCAGACTAAAATGCATGTTTGAGCTGTTTTAAATGAAAGCAACTTGCACTGACAAATCTTAAAATATGTCAAGGCCATTGTTTTGTCTCAAGATGCACACCAGTAATGTTTTTGTTCAGCACGTTTATAAATGCTACTTAAATGCCCTAATTGAACCAAGGCCTAATCCTGGCTTAATCTAAGGCCTGTCTGTGAAACCGGTCCTTTTTGTTTTAATTTCTTGACTATGAGGAAGGATTGTAGTGGGTAATTTGAATCTAAAATACACTTGATACATTTTTTGAAAGAAATTATTACTAAGCAAGGATTAATTTGATCAAAAGTGACAGTATTTATAATGTTATAAAAGATTTTTCAAATAAATGCTGTTCTTCATCAACAAATCTGAAAAAAAGTATGATTTTCACAAAAATATTAATCAGCATTAAGTTTTTAACATTTGATAATAATGAAAAATTTTCACCACTTTGCCATCACAAATTACATTTTAAAATGTGTTAAAATAGAAAATATAATTATATTTAAAATCGGAACATAAGAGACTTCTTTCAAAAACATACACATCGTACCTATCACTCAAAAAAATAACTCTTTGAATGAACATAAAACAATCATGGAAAGGATTTCCACATGATTAACTTGCTTTATTTCAGTATTATGCAATTCTGTTATTCCAATTTAATGTACTTACGTTGGGTCAACTTAATTTATTAAGGTTGATTCAACTTATTTATGGTTGGACACAGCTTAATTTAATAGTGTCAGCCCAACTAATTTACTTAATTTGCATCCAACTTATGTGTTTGTTATTTTCATTCATCCATTAATATTTCATTTATTTTAGTGACACATAATTAAATTGATAGACTATAGCTAGCTATTTGCTAGCAGTAGCACATATTAGCATCTTAAATGCTAAGATTTACATGCTCCTTCAACTAAAGCAATTAAAAGTAACTAAATCAGTCCACAGCCAAACAAAATGCTCCACACTTCTCCACAATGGTAACCCACTGTAATTTAAATGGTTCTAATAATTCCAATGTAATTGAACATTAAACACAATTACACACTATCAAGTCTTCCCCTTTTCTCATTTTCTCAAAAAAACCCCATAAAATAACACTTAATTTTAACATTTATTCTCTCTTAATTCAACCATATTCAAAGCATGCTAGGAACTAACAAGCACTGCCCAGTTTCAGTTAATGCAACACAAATCATTCATGTAATCCAACACAAACGGATTAAGTAAACTTAAATTTTACATATTAAGCAGATTGAACACAATCAAATTAAGTTAGGGCAAAATGGCAGTTTTTTCCTTTCTGTGCTGCTTTATTTTCCTTATGTGGCTTTGTCAATTTTGCATTCAGTTTGAATCCAGATTCCCCAACACACAGCAAAAGACAAAACACTGCTTCTAATGACTCATTCTCATTCTGAGAGGACGTGATGGCTTGGACTAAATCCACATCCCTTACTCAAAGGTGTAGCTAATTAGTTTTATGAATCATTGGAAAGTGATAATTAACATTAACATGTTGTGGGGAATTTGCTGCTAATTAGGTCAAAAAGGCAGAAAAACAGATAGATGAGATGAATTTCTAATAAATACATTTTGTTATTTTTTCATCCACGTTCTCTCACCTCAAATTCTCTGTTCTTGCCTGCTTTAGAAAATCCGTCTAAATAATGTATCAAAGCGTGCATGTACTTTATGGGCTTGTATCTTAAGAAAGCATTTCTGTAGAGATCCTGGGAGATATTGTCTACATATTTGGTCTGGTGGAGGCAATATCACAGCATTTGATCATACGCAGTCATTGAAAAGACCTCCATCAGACCACCAAGGATTATTTATATGAGAACAGCTGAATGGGTGCATGATTTTGTAATCTGTACTATCAGTAATCAGCACTCACAAATTCAATCTAATAATATTTCAATAGTAATAGAATGTTAAATATTTATAATTCAATTGATTATACAGTTGTGGGCACAGATTCTCAGTTCTCAAAACAACGACAACTGCTTGGTGACGTGAGGGGAGCTGTGTACGACAATCACATGAATCACTGTTCATTTTCAAACACACAAAACAAAGAACACAAAACAATATAGAGCATTTACATCAGAGTTATCCAGACTTTTCAAGATTTTAGGAGACAGCTATAGCTTTTGAATGAAACATCATTGGAACAACCAAGTATTTTTTCTCTGGTGCACTTGTGCGAAACGTAGATGTGAATGTGTGATAAGGATTTCAAAAGCAAGGCACACTCAATCTGCTTTCCTCTTCTGCTGTGTGTTTCGCACATCTCGGCCAGTCTGGCTTTCCTTGTCTCTTTGCAATTTTCATATTCTTCAAAGGGAGATGGTTCACACTGTGGGCAATTGTAATTAGGTCATCTTCTTCTCTCCCCGTTCTCTTTCGGCCTCACTCTCTATCTTTTCACTCTCTTTTTTATACCATCTATCGCTCTTATTTCTCTCATCCTTGCACCTTGCACCTTCCACCCTCTCCCTTCATATTTTCTTGGATCGGTTTACAATGCAAGCGAGTGGTGAAGAAGAAAGCAGATTAGATGCCCCCTTTGCAAGACAGCTGAGGGGGAGGATTCGCGTTAGAGCTGGGGAGCTGGAAATAGGCGGCTATATTTGGTGTAGCAGAATGTGTTAGGCAGGAGATGGAAAGAAATTGCAATTCTGTTTACAAGGCATGAAGGCTGGGTACCAATGTGGGGTCTAAGGAGCTTTAGGTCCTGGAGAACCCTCTGGCAGTCTCTCTCTCTCTGGCTGCTATAGGCCTACTTGCAACACTGCCTTCAACAATGGAAACAGAACCGGAAAGTGCTGGGTAACCTGTGTTTAATTGACAAGCATTTTCAGATTTAGATGCTGTTTATCTAACGGAATTACTGTACAATATGGTCGCACACTTGCTTGAGGGACAATGGTGATGGAGCAGGATTATGGCCACAGTAATGCAACCATAGGGATTGAACCCACAACCTTTGTAAAAGTAACAGCCTGGCACTATAGCCTGAAAAATCATGAGAATCTTATTTACCATTTTAATGTTGATCTGTGATTAAGATGGTGCTTTTGAGATTAGTAGAATCATTCTGCTGGTTGCTTACACAATCTAATGTTTTCACAGAGGAGATAATTCTCCACATAAGTGTTTTGTTACATTAATGTTATGTAGCTGCATGTGGAAACCTGTGTGGAGTGGACACCTGCACTGTGTTATTTCAATGTTAATAATGTTATTTCAGACTGAATGGATGGACCGTTTATGAAGACTAACATATGGTAGTTCTAAATAAGCATTATAAGCTTTTTTTTCAGGAATGTTTCTGCTGTAAAAACTGTCACAATATATTTATGTTCTGCAGATGCTGACTTAAAAACCCCACATAAAAAGTAGAAGAAGATCATATATTATTCCGGTGTTCACCTTGTTTCATATCTTAAATTCAACCAAAGATAAATAAAAAAAATGTTATTTAGATTTTTTTTTCAAGAAATTAATACTTTTATTTATCAAGAACGCATTAAATTGATCAAGACCTCAATTTCAAATAAATGCTTTTCTTTAAACTTTCTATTCATCAAAGAATTCATTCTGAAGGAAACACAAGTTTAAGACCTGTAAACTTTTTGAACAGCGATGATATGTGCATTTTTTATTTTGTTTAAAGACAAAGATTAAAGATTTAGTTTTTTCCATTTAGTCCTGCGTTGAATAATTAGGCCTACATGTTTCCCAGAAGACAAAATAAGTACAATTTACCCCGATTATCCCATTCAAAAATTTGAAACCCCCTGGCTCATATCTTGTTTCCTTCTTGAGAATTAGTGAATTATTTCACCTTTTGCAACAGTTGCGTACAAGTCCCTCAATAGTCCTCAGTGTGAAATGATGGATCTCAAAATCATAGTCACTGTTGGAAAGGGTTCAAATATGTGCAGGACCTGGAGGATTTTTCTGAAGAACAGCAGTCTAACTGCTCAGGACAAACAAGGGACTCGTAAACAACTATCACAAAAAAATAAACAAAAATGTTGTGGATAATCCAGGTAACGACACAGTATAAAGATTCAAGGGTATTTAAACTTTTGAATGGGATAATTTTTTATAAATTCAGTTAGTATTTTGTCTTGTGGACTATATGTTAACATATGTCATGTGAAATAGCTAATTCAGGACAGTACTAAATAAATAACTTGCAATTTTTATGATCCCTGTTTTTTTTTTTTCAAAATTAGTAACATTTTGCATATTCTGAAAGGGTTATGTACACTTATGAGCAGAACTGTATAACAATACTGTACTGTATAAAAATATATAAATAAAATGTGTGTTTCCTTCCCAGGTTTCCTGAGCACTGCCATTGGTTGGACAAACAGATAGCCCAGTCCTCAAACTAACATATTTGAGGAAACAAAAAACAAAAGGCTAACTTATAGTTGTATATACATATTAAGTTGGGATAAGAAATACTATTTTGAAAGATATTACACACTTCACCTATGACCACCTGTTCATACTAGAAGCCTTGACGCATGCTAAACCTATATGGTTACTGCAGAATGTAGTCTTAGAGTTATAAATATTTTAAATATTATTTTAAATAGTTTTAGATATTACAGAGGCTGCAAGAAGTGCCCTAGATGGAAATAATTCAAGATTAATAGCCTTTACCACATGTGCAACAACTAGAGTGCAACTTCCAAGAACTGAACTGTCATTAACATAAAAAAAAAAAAAAAGAAGTTTTTCCAAGTTAAAAAAATACTACTAAATTCAAGGTACGTTTTTAATGTTCGTTTAATGTCAGTCTAAATCTTAACGAGTCTCTCTTAAATTTTTGAGGGCCATGTATTTAAGAGGAGGATTAGAAAAGTATTAGTGACACAGTGTTTTTGTGAATGTGTCTGTGAATGAGACAGAAAGGGTGAGAACAGTGACATGGTTGATATGTACTGTATGCATGTAAATATCTACCTCACTCATTTGAATCATGCCGCCTGTGTGTGTATTTGTGGCTGTGTGTCTAAAAAGAAAGGTGGAAGGAGTGCTCAGAGCCATTCCCGCCCTCCATGCATTTCTGAGGCTCTGGATTGGGTAGCATTTCCATGGCTACGGCGGGGGTAGTGAGGAAGCAGTGTGTGACTGTTCTGCTGGTCTTATGTTCCAATCTACATTCTTATAAATAATTATTTAAAAGAGAAGAAAATAAATAACCATATGAGATTTAAAACAATATGACAGCTTGAAAAATCAAATCAATTTGTAAAAAGTATTAAGGTCACTGTAGGCTACTTGTTTAAATACTCCAGCCAAATGAATGTGCTAATTATCAGTTCTTGTTTATTTATTTAAATAATAAAAATAAATACACTATGTGCATGGCCAAATTACAGCTGTGCTAATATTCGGTAAAACAACACTCTCGCTAGGGTGATTGATTAAAATATTAACTAATCTATATGAAACTTTTTAGCTAGTACAAATGCATGCAGGTTACCACAATAATAGTGTAATTGTGTTATTTGCTGCCTTTATTTACATTTTCATTACATTTCTACACCAATTTCATAAATGCTGATAACACTCTAACACAAATTTCTAAATAAATAAATAAATACATAGAGAAATAAATAACCGATGTCAGCGACAAAATTACAGGTAACAGTGACAAAAGTAGCAGCTATATCAAAGATGGCGGCCTCCATAACAACAGCGCGAGTTCATCTGTCAAACCTTGATAAACGAAAAAAAAAAAAAAACTTGATAAACGGAAAGCGGCTTTGAATGCATTTTACGGAGTTTGAAGTGCAGCATTTGGACCACAAAACTGACGGGAGAAGCTCCAATGGATCTGAAACCTTGAGATGACCTTCTGTAAGTTACCGAAACTAAAAGATGCATACAGTCTATGGATGCAACACAACAGACTCTCCCAGTCCCACCGTATGACTTGAAAGACAACAAACTTAATTTATACTAAAGGTACACTATGTACATTTTTGATAAAAATTAACACAATTTAAATACGAGTCAATACATCACCAATTCTTCTAAAACGTGTTTTTGTCTTGGGGGCCATTCACATATCGCGTCTTTTGTGCGCTCAAGTTCGTTATTTCAAATGAAGGCGCGGCAAGGCGAAGGCGCACTCAACTTTTCAGAATGCAGCAGCAAGCGCAACCCAGGTCATGTGACAAAAACCAACCAACCAACCAACCAACCGATCGATCAGCTTCAGGCCTTCCTGTAACAACATCGAAAGCTCGGCCATACAGCTAGCTGATAATAGCTAAGTTACAGGGGGGGGGTTTGTATATCTCATCTCCATAAATATATCTAGTAGTAAAGCTAGTACTAGTTTTAGTAGTATCATGTAAAGTTATCACGTTCCCACGAGTTTATATGTTGTGGCCACGACAAAACTAAGTGAACGAACATGTCACCGTAGAACAGAACAGAGGAGAGTCTGCTGGCAAAATGAACGCGACAGAACTCATAATAAAACGAGAATCAACATTGGCTTGACTTTTTCAGAGAGAGAACTGAGGGATTTGAAATGTTGCGGAGATGGTGTTATCTCTTTACAGGTGAGTACGTTAAGGTATTTTATTGATGAATTGCCATATGTAGCTCTCTAACAAAGTTCACAGTAAGCATTGCATATCTGCTCAGCTAGCATACTGCTCCCAATAAGTAACAAAATAACGCCAACATTTTACTATTTACATGTTGTGATTTGTATAGTCACAGCGTGTACAAATAACAAGGTCACATGAGACACAGCCATCGTAGTGCCTAGTAGTGCATGTTTGATTAGCAGTAAGATAATTAAATCCTGGCTAATCTAAGTCCTGTCTGTGAAACCAGGCCATTGTGTACCTTTAATTGTTAAAGGGATAGTTCAGCCAAAATTGAAAATTCTGTCATGAATTACTCGCCCTCATGTCGTTCCAAACCCGTAAGACTTTCGTTCATCTTCGGAGCACAAATGAAGATCTTTTTGATGAAATCTGAGAGATTTATTTTCCTATAGACAGCTACGCAACTGAAACTTGGATGCTTCAAAAAGTTCATAAAGATATTGATAAGTAATCTATATTGAGTGTATGGTTTAGTCTGAATTTTCTGAAGAGACTCAATCACTTATGATGAACAGATTGAATTTAGGATTTTACCGAACCTGCTTGATGTGTGAGAACAAACCTCTTGCTGAAGCTCAAGCATGTTGCGTAACACATGATAATGAACCTCATTGGTTCTTGCACATCATGCGAACATGCTTGAGCTTCTGTTTACCACAACTGATGTGTGAGTTGATGAATGTTTATATGTGAATAAAAGCCTAAATTCACACTGTTCATCATATAAAGTGATTGTGTCTCTTCAGAAAGTTTTGGACTAAACCGACTTCATATGGATTAGTTTTACAATCTCTTTTTAAAGCATCAAAGTGTCAGTTGCGTAGTATGGATGGACAGAAAGCTCTCAGATTTCATCAAAAAGATCTTCATTTGTGCTCCGAAGATGAACGAAAGTAGTTTGGACATGAGGGTGAGTAATTAATGACAATTAAACAATTTCTTTGAGGGTGAACTAACCCTTTAATTATTTTACAACTGAACTGTTTTCTGTGTGAACATGTACTAGTCTAGATGGACACCTTTGACACTTGTTCCGCGTCTTGCCGCTTTTTCAGCGTCTCGCACATGAGCATTGCATTGACGCCATATTAAGTTAAAAAAAAGATCATTCTTGCGTTCTTTTTCATCCCGCTTTTAAAACAGAAGTACTTGTTCTGTGTGAACGGCTCCTAAAATAGTACTGGCAACTGTATTCTGTTGTGTGCACACATGGCCCTGGTGAAGAGAGGAGTTTTAGGACTTATTCATAAAACATTACTTTGTTTACACTTGTAGAGTTTGTCAGACTGAAGTTATGATTAACAGTTATGATAATGTGGTCTTTCAGAAGTGTGGAAACAAGCCATGTGCCGTAAAAGTGCTGTTCTCACATGCATGTCTTCAGACAAGAAAAGAGAAAGACTACAGGTCTCTACAGGTGAGTACTGTTACTACCAAACACACACCTCTTTTCAGATCTAGTTTCAGCATGTCATTTAAGTGAGTTTTTTTCGTTCTTGCTTTCTCAAACAGATTAACCCTTGTGTATTGGTCTTTACAATGCGTAAACAAAAAAGAATGAAGGATCCTGTAATCGAGTACACCTCAAACACCTTAGTTACATGTTTCAGTATTGACTCTTGAGGAAATTGAGAAAAGATTTTGCTGTTATACTTAAAAAAAAAATATATATAGCTCAATATATAAAATGACATGATATCAGGATCCCATCAATGACTGACAACATCATGTTAAATAAAGTTATTTATACTTAATTAAATTCAGGTATACTTTACTACGGCAACATCCAATAATCCTGTCATCGCTTGAAGTGCAATGTAGTCTTAACATTTCTTTTGAAGAGGCTTATTTGGATTAGACAAGCAGATGATTTGACAGAACTATTTGTGTGTTTGTTTAGTTTAAATCTTGCCTGCTGTTTTTATTTGTGCAGATGAAGATGCTGCTTTTCTGGTGACGGGTGATGTTTGGTCACCAGTTTTAAAGATCATCGCAGCTCTTGTCTCAGTTGTCTGTCTTAGTTTGATATCTCAAGGAATTTCACCACAGGGGGTATTCAAAGGGATTCACTGAGACATCTTGTTTTCTCAAACCTGACGCTTTTCCGGGAGTTTTGAAAGTGGGGATAATTTTGGGGAGGGGATGGAGGAATAATGGTGATCCTCCTAGAGGAATTTTTAAATAGTCTTTCTGCTTTTGCAAAGAACTCCAAAACTAGGTGCATTATCAGTTGTAAAGTTGAGCCATTAAGAGCATGTTTGCTGGAAGACATTTTATTTACATTCCTGTTTTTGTGAATGAATTCGTATTAATATCTTCTTTACAGTCAAGTTCAGTCTGGACCTTTTTTCAAATCTCTCAATTACAATGTTTCTACATGTGCACAGACATTCTCTCTCACACACACACACACACGCACACGCACACGCACACACGTGTCTAGGCTCCATTTTTATGCGACCCAGTTTCAAGAGCCCAGTTGCATTGCATGCTTCACCTCACTGGTTCCCAGTTTCACAGCTATGTCACAATTTCTCATCTCAAGGCTGTAGAAGTGGACAGGTTATGGGACCTGAGAGAGAAGTAGAGAAGAAGGAGGAATAAATGTGTCAAGGCATACCATGAGGGAAGGTGAAGAAGAGGGAAGGACGGAATATAGGAGAGTGTATGTATGTGTGTGAGAGAGAGAGAGAAGATGAAGTGGAAGAATTGAAGGGGAGGGCATAACGGATGACAAACAAATCTAGACATGTTTCCCCCTCCCCTCCCCTCCCGGTCCACCACAGACAGACTGATTTGCATAAAGGGCCGCAGGGCTTTTGACTGACAGGGCTCCAGACGGCACTGCGCTGCTGCTGCTTCCACTTTAAGTGGGCTGGTGTGGGGCACTGGGGGGGTGGAGTCAGTATGGACAGAAGCCCTCCCCCTCCAACTCCAACCCCAGCTCTCTAATTGAGATATATACTAACTCCGTCCTATATGGTGTGCTGGAGAGAGGAAAAAGAAGGAGAGAGGAAGAGAAAACGAGTTAGGGGTGGAGGGGTGGAAGAAACACTCTCAAGGAAGTGATTTGTGGTCGTGATGACACCTTGTGTGTCGCTGGTGCCTGTACATTGCTGCGGCACTTAAAATGCTTCACAGCAGGGCTGCATTGTTGTGTTGACATGAGGAGAAAGAGGAATATCTGCTTGATTTACACAGATCTAGTGTCTGTGTTTGTGTGAATCTTTTCTGAACTGAAATACATTTGTGTATATTCGGAAACATGTAGATTTAAGTTAATTTCCCCACACTTGCAGCATTAAAGATGCATGTAAAAGTAGGCATGTACAGTGCCACATTGCTGCAAAATTTCTGACACCTTACAAGCAGGGCTAAAAACATTTGTCAGGAAGCTCTAGAAAGATGTTTAGGTAGTGATGTTCCATTTATATTCACATTAATCATTGAAAATTAAAGACGTGACATTATTTGACAATGAAAAAATGCACTAATAGTAAAAAGGAAAGAAAGAACCAGACCTCTCTAAATTTTTTTCCTCAATAAGCCTATCTCATAATGTAACATGCAAACCAAACAATTGTATAATGTCTTATGTGCTTGATATGTTGTTTCTCTCAGTGCAAAACTGCACAAAATCCTTCAGTGAGAGTGAATGTAATCTAACGTCTCATGAAATCTGTATCTAGAAAGTCTAGAAGTTGACGCAGTCCTACTTAAATCCAATAGATCCACAGATGCATTCAAGTCAGTTGATTTTCCGTAATTTGTCGCACTTGCTCTTCTGGTTTGTGCTGCATTTTGAGTTGGTGGACATATTAGGGTCATACCTTTTTTCAAGACCCTGTTGGTATTCAAACCTTATTGTGAAAATCATCCGTGATAAAAGTGTTGTCATTAAAAAATGACATCAGGTCTCTGTAATGAATAATCAGTTTGTCAATGAAGTTCAGAGGTCTGCATCATTCAGAGATTAATTTAGAATGATTTTTAAGATTACAGTTCAGTTCCTGAATTTGAATTAAATTTGAGTTGTTGTACCAAACAGGATGCAGCATTGCAATTTTAATTTAAGGAAGTGGAATTAAAATGAGAAATTCATGTAATTGCAATGAGTGTAATTTATAAGTTTAAGTTTGTAGATTTTATAGGCCTTAAAGAGATAGATTTGTTTGAAGGTCACTTAGAAATTTGTACTTTATTTATATGTACTTCTTTATATTTCATCCATTTATTTTCATTTTAAGGAACAATGTGGAAGAACACTACCAGAATGCCATTAGACTTTGAATTCAGCAAATTCCATTTTCTTGTCATTTCACTTCAAATTCCAATTTCATCTCATGAATTAAAAGGAGCCAATTCTTAAACCCTATATTTTTTATATATATTTCTGAACTATTGTAGCCAAAGGATGCTACATTTATATTTACACAATATATTTTTTTATATATATTTATTACCTTTTTTAACAAGTATGTTGCATTTACATGTAATATAGAGTGAGATTATGAATTTCCATAAAAAGCAGTAAGCACATCTGTGAACAGCTGTTTAAGGCATCTGAGTGGATTAGAAGTCATATATTGAGTACTAAGCGGTATTTCATTTAGAGTGTCTGATACCCTGATAACCAGACTGGTTAAGGTGATGAACTTCAGTCACTGAGCACCACAATTGCCCACACAACATGTGTAACTTGTCCAAATCATTTTCTGTAAATTATACTTACAATGTGCACTTCCTCTGGGATGTGTACAGATTACATTATAATCACATTTGGACCGCAGCCAACAGAATTTTCGATTTTATTCCTAAATGTTTTTTTATCAGTGTCTGAGAAGCAATGTCAAACAGATGACATTCTATATGCTGTATACAAATTATTTTGTGCAAGTTAGAATAGTGAGCAATTCTCTGTGAAATTACCCTGATAAATAGTCTAGAATTGCTGCAACCAGTAGCCTGCTAGTTGAAGTGTTAGGGTCTCAATTATTCAGGTGAAGTCCTCCCCTTTATATATCAGTAAAGCTTTGTTTTTAGACTCAATGCGAATTATGTGGAAAAATGTTCTGCTATATTTAATTTAATTCAATTCAATTCACATTTATTTGTATAGCGCTTTTCACAATACACATCGTTTCGAGTCCACATTACAATTTAGAGTGAACTGTTATCAGAGGTTACAGTCTAAGTTATGTATTTCAGAAATGTAGATATACAAATCACAGTTAGCTAAAAAATTACTAATTTAAACAATGTAATAATTTGAACAACAAACAATGAAGTAATGAATACTTGTTTGTTAACAAATGATTATGACTTATAGGACATCTTTAAAAATCTAAAAAAACATAAACTTTAAAAATGATTACTCCACAGAGCCTTATATTAAATGCTGGTTAACTAGATTACAGAGGTCTTTGTGTGCCCAGCTCAGAGCAGGGGTGTTGCCCTTGCAGATTGAGGTGGGGCGCTATAAAGGTGTCCCAGAAGAGGACAGATTATGTGTTTTGTGTGATCTAAAGGTTGTTGAGGATGAATGGCATTTTTTGTTGTTTTGTCCTGTATATCATGATTTAAGATTACGTATGTTTGAGAGAATTCAACATAAAAAGCCTGATTTGTTTTGGATGACGGATGGGGATATGTTGAGTTGGCTTTTTGAAAATGAAATTTATAGTTTGGCTAGATATGTAGAAAAGGCGTGGAAACTTAGGCAAAGGAATTTATATCCTGACTTAAACTGATAGTGTTCTGTTTGTCTATATTGTGAAAATGATGGTAATGTACTGTACTTTGTATGGTGGTTATCTTCCTTTTGTATTTTGTATGATGGTCATCTTTCTGTATAATGTTCTGTATAATGTTTGTTTATGTTAATAGTGTCTTTTAAGCCTATTTGGGCTGGGCACGTAAGTGCAAGACACTTTAATAAAAATTCAATTCAATTCATATAGGAAATTGGTGCATGTTGATTCAGAGTTTGTTTCATCTGAAGTCCTCGCAAGAGTTTAGTTGGCGCTCTCTCTTCACAGGTGTTGGGGCATCTGAAGTCTTCATGATAGGCTTGATCCAAACTGAAGCTGACGTACTCTCTAGTTACCTCAGGATGGGCATCCCGAGATAAAACAGAAAAGCAAATAGAAAATAATTAGCGTAGCTGCTGTTCATAACATTAAGCAAAGATAATCATGTGCATTTGATCTGATATAACTGGAGTATAAGGTTATGAGATACATTATATGAATGCTTGGCTAAAGAAATGCATCTTTAATCTAGATTTAAACTCGGAGAGTGAGTCTGAGCCCTGAACATTATCAGGAAGGCTATTCCAGAGTTTAGGAGCCAAATGTAAAAATGCTCTCCCTCCTTTAGTGGACTTAGATATTCTATGTACTATCAGAAGCCCAGAGATTTTTTACATTAAAGAGCGTGTTGGATTGTAAGGCGATAGAAGATCAGTTAAATTGGACATGACTTTTTCTAGTATTCAAGACATAAATTGAAGATTTGAAATTGGTCTGTAATTTGCTAATTCATTTTAATCTAATTGTGATGTCTTTATGAGAGGCTTAATAACTGCCAGCTTGAACGATCTTGGAACATAACCTAGAGATAAAGACAAGTTAATAATATTGAGAAGAGGCTCTTCTGCTACAGGTAACAACTCTTTCAGTAATTTCGTGGGTATTGGATCTATATGTTACTACAGTGGTTCTCAACTCCAGTCCTCGGGACCCGTTGCCCTGCACATTTTGTATGTCTCTCTTATCTGACACACTGTTCAGTTCATGGAGTCTCTCTTAACGAGCTGATGATCTGATTCAGGTGTGTTAAATAAGGGAGACATACAAAATGTGCAGAGCAGCGGGTCCCGAGGACTGGAGTTGAGAACCACTGTGTTACTATATCTGTAAGCTCATGTGTAGCATTCCTATGGTTGTTTTATAGGCCTGCACTAGTTTTTAAATCTTGCAGAAAATAATGAGGAGCCAGTAGTGCTATGTGTGATAGTCTTCAGAACCAGTCATTTTCTGTATACAACCCAAGCTCTCTGATAACTTTGTTCACGTTTGTTCATGTTCAGTAGATAGAGAATGAGTTATAAAAAGAGAAAGAGGTTGGAACAGGAGAGATTATCAGTAAATGTCCTAAAGCAACGTCAGCCATGACAGTGCACTGGGACATGAAGTGTTTCTGATAGTCTGAGTGGAGTCATCTTTGACTTCTCCTGCATATCCTCCCAAACAAAAACTGGTCCTGTCACTTTTTTATCAAGGGAACATCTTAAGAAAATTGAAAAGGAGTAGAAAAGTGTTATTAAGAGTGTTCTCTTGAGAAAACAATGTATTTGTATGACACAGCCAAACTTGCATAAAAAATGCATATTAATCTGATATCTCATTCAGTAACATATTTGATACCTCCTAGTTTAGTGAGTTTCTTAAAGTTAGATTTAGTAAGTTACCAAAGTTTTCTAATCTGTCTTTTATATCATATCCATCCCTATAATCAGAAGAATTCTTCTGAATGCAGCCGTCTTCCACAAAAAGATGTTCATTTGACAAAGAAACTGGAAAACAATAATTACATAAAAGAACGTTACAACATGTCTTCTGTTGTCATGGAAGTTGACATTGTTTGTGCCACAGCTAAAACTGTCACAAAACTAAAAATTACAACAGCATTGTAGGAACAGAAAATTGCAGCATTGTTATAGTCATTATCTGCTGAATCAAATTCATCTGCTGTTCATCTACTAATAGTTAGAGACTGATTTCATGGAAGTAGAGAAATAAACATCTCAAACATTTAAGAGAGTTTGTAATGGTCTGAAAAGCACCAATGTATTTGATTTGTATCCGGATTTGGTGTGCCATAAGCTAAGTTAGTTTATTGTTATGCTATTAATTTTCATTCAGGGTCCACATTACTCTCAAAAGTAGCTAATAACACAACCTTCTTAACCACAATTATTCCAAAAGATGACTACAAGCAAGTAGTTGTAAATGCATGTATATTATGTTAACAGGCATAGTACTTTATAATTGTAGGTTAACATCATAATACAGAGCTGCAACCGAATGCAGAATCCTAATCTGAATCCTAATGTTGTGAGGCAATGATACAAGTTTTATCAAATCGTACGACCCTCAGGTTGTGTTCGGGTCATTTTGACTCTGAGAGGATTTTCCCGTACACGAAAATGCTAGTTAATGTTATTGCATTTGACTCAAATTGACTGACTTTTCTCACCCAGAGTCTTACAATTTCCCAATTTTTATTTTATTTTGTATGGGTTTTTTTTCTCCACATTGTAACACTTGTGATGTTCACGGTCAAAAATGACCTGCCTACAAAAAAATTGTCAAAAACATCATCACCAAATATTGGATTAAATCTTTTTGTCAGCTTGTTTTCTTTCAATTAGGACAGGTTTTATATTTCTTTTTGGAATTGATCGATCGTAGTTCCAAAAATAAATACAAAACTTGTCTTTATTGAAAGAAAACAAGCTGACAAAAAGATTTAATCCAATATTTGGTGAAAATATAGCATAACAAGAGATTTTTAAGCTATTTTTTGCAGGCCGGTCATTTTTGACCGGGAACATTACAAGTATTATAGTGTTATCAACACAGCTTTTAACTCCACCACTTTTAACTTAGAAAATTCAACAGTAAATTGTTTTTAATAAATAAATAAATACGTTTTTATTAAATTAAGAAAAATGAATTCTTTGACAGTACCTAAACCAAGTGTTTATTTAGTGACCAACCAGCAGGTCAGTTGAATGTTAGAATGCAGAGATTGATGTAAACACATATTTTATGTGTGGTAGGAAACTTTAAAGTGATAGTTCTTCCAAATACGTCATTATTTACTCACTTTCATGTTGTCCCAAACTTTTTTTAAATAGAATTTTAGATTTGTTTTCAGTTAAACTTGATCTGGATCACTAAGCTGGACTGCATTATTTGTTCATTAATTGGGGAAGATTTAGACAATAACAATGCAAAATGTAATCTATTTCTCTCACGAGGCTGTACGGCTTCATGGAAAAGAGCAATCGGCACTGTCTTCAGTATTTCACCCTTTGTGTTCTGCAGAAAAAAGAAAGATATATTTTTGCAACGCCATGATTAATATCATAAAATGAACTATTTGTTAAAAAAGGTTCTTTCTTTCTGATCACTTGATGTCTTTGTTTTATTTAAACATTTAGAAGTTTATCAAAACCAGGCAAACTCATAAGTCATGGAAGAACACAAATAGATGGATTAAGAATATCGCACTAGTGGGGAAAGAGAGCGAGAGATTTCTAGTTTCTAATCGCCCTATAGCAGACCACCACCACATAGCCTAATGATTTCTGTGCATCTGGAGGGGGAGGCACAGAGCTAAAAATAAAATAAAAAATAAAAAAAATCACTGAGCGTGTGTGTGTTTGCGTGAGGGAGAATGAGATAGAAAGAGAGGTAGACGAGACAATCTATGCCTATCTGTCAGTCGATTGGCCAGTTAAAAATGCATACAATTACTTCCACCGGCTCAGAGGCAGAGCCATTTACATATGCATACGTGAGGGTACTGCCGGGGTGTTGAAACGAAGAAAGAATGCAGGGACGGATAGAGAGATGGCGGGAGGGAGAGGGAGAGATGCAGAGAGAGAGAAACATTAATCTTTAAACGCTCAACATGCAGATTTATTGCCGACAGCAGGAGGACAGAATAAAACAAAATCACTCGAAATGAGGGGATAAAATCTGTGAATTGTTAAGGCAATGTTTGATTTAAAGTTCATGGATGTTAAAGGAATAGTTCACTCAAAAAAATACATTTCTGTCATTGTTTACTCATTCTTGTGTCTTTCCAAACCCATATGATTTTCTGTCTTCTGTGGAACACTAAAATGAATCACCTTGAAGAATGTCCAAGCTGCTGTTTTCCATGAATGTGGATAAGCGCATGAATGAAAGTGAAAGCCGTTTCTGGTCCCTGTACAGTTTTAATGTATAGGAAACAGCAGCTTGGACATGAGCAAATAATTACATCATTTTTCTTGGGTGAACTATTTATACTTTTCTTTATATTTTGTTATTAAATGCTCATGTTTCTTGTGTCTCTTTTATTGTCTTTATTTATGATTGATTTAGAGATAAAAAAATAGGCAAAATCTAAATGGACAACTGTTTTTAGATAATTGACAAAAACAATTCTATTGCATAATAATCTCCATAACAATACTTTTACATAACCAGATCTTAGACTGTAAAGTCTGGTCCTCATTGCAGCTTATTCAGGTCAAGAACCGCCCACTTAAAGAGGAAGAGACCGTCTGACTGACGTAAATCAATCAGCCCCGGTAGAACTGATTATTTCACATATATGATTCAGAAAACAAAGCAGAATAATATACAATTATTCTCATGGAAATCTAGTTAAAATGCCTTTAAATGTCTCCAACATATCAAAACGATTTGCTGCCACTAAGCTAGAAAACCTGTCACTTGTCCTTGATCTGATTT
Organism: Squalius cephalus; assembly: GCF_949319135.1. NCBI lineage: Eukaryota > Metazoa > Chordata > Actinopteri > Cypriniformes > Leuciscidae > Squalius > Squalius cephalus. The sequence continues at coordinate 31,258,699 of NC_137126.1, forward strand.
GAAGATTGACTGTATGGCAAACAGCCAAGGTTGTTGTGGGCCCAGGCCTGTTCATAATATGCCCAGCAGATGTATGTAACAAGGAACACACTAAGTGCATATGTTTTACTGGAAACATATGGATAGAGAGAGAGAGAGAAAGCAGAACATGGATGGCTTAAGTTGGTGAAATTGTTGATTTCTGTTGGAAAGGCCTTTTATATCTTTTGCTGTAGAAAACTTAGTTGAAAATAAATTTGTCTCATTTATTTTAAACCATCATCCCACAAATATGGATACATTAATCAAGGTTTTTAAACAATAGATCAGAAATTCTGAGTTTGTAAAATTCTTGTAGTTGGGTTAACATTGTAAGTATTGTTGTAGTAATGATATTATTTTTGTTCCATGAATAAGCATGAACAAGCTTTTAATTATATGTTTCAATGCCACTTTTTTAACCCTGGAGCTCGACTCTTTGTTTAATTTCTACATTACCCTTCCTTTATTTTAATGTTTTTGTTCCCGTATACCTCTCACTAGTCATTAGAAAATTCTGACGGTTTTTTTCCACATGCTGCTTCCATTTCCATTTTTTTTTCTATTTCCTTCTTTTTTCTGAGAGAAACAAAGAAGGATGTTGAGGGTCCCTTGGTTCTTCAGCTCCAGTTAAAGTGAGGGGAAAGAAGGGGCCTCCTGCTTTCTGTGGCATAGCCTGTAGGACTTATTATGGAATGAACAGGACAGACAAGCAGTTCATTCTGAAGCACTAAAAACATAGACCCATGAAGATAAATGTGATCAGCCATTTAAACTTGTCCATTAATATACAATGAGCTCAGGCAAGGACCCAAGCATGATAAGCTTCTGTTATAGCATTAGTGAACATGGTTTAAGAAAAGAGACTAATCTGTTTTTCTAAAAATGTGTAACCTATTTAGCACAGTAGAAAAATACTTATTAATGTTTATTCTTTGCATATTAAACTTGATTGCAACATTAAAGGACACCAAATGCTAGTTTGTATATTTTATATTATATGCAATATTTTTCATTCTGTAAAAATATTTTTTTGGAAAATACCTTTTCTTAGGGCTCCCTGTCCTTTTGGCTTGTGATGACCCTTGACCTTTCACATAAGACGCAAACAAGGTTCCCTTCTGTCTGCCTTGTTAAGTGACGCAGGTCTCACAAAGCTCCTCTGTATCTGACTAGGCTGAAAGAGAGTGACTGATTTCAGCTGAGTTCCGACTGAATTCTCTCTCCCTTAATTTCTGCATTAAGAATGTATCACACATTTATTTTATTGTTCCCACAAATACTAGGAACAGGTTCTTGTTTAAAATGATAGCTTACTTAAAATAATGCAAATTCTGTAATTATTTACTCACCTTCATATCGTTACAAACCAGTATGACTGACTTTCTTCTGTGGAACACAAAAGAAGATATTGTGCGTAATTCTCAAAGGTTTGGTTATCAACATGTTTTAAAATATATTTTTTTATGTTCCACAGAAGAAAGTCAGTCATCACCCTCACTACATATGTGTGAGTAAATTGTGTATAAATAATAGTAAACGTAAAGGTGAAGTGTTAAGTGTATAATTTGTGGATTAGTGCCATCAAATAGTATTGCTTGTTTTCAAACAGGTTTCTTAAACGCCCCCTTTCCTCCCTGGCTCATAAAAAAACAGATAGCCCCATTTCAAAGTCATTGCTTGAGCCAGTTGTTACTCTGTCAGGCTACTGAAATGAAAAGATGTTGCATTTAAATAGATTGAGTTGAGTTGAGCAGTGCAGAGTTGTTTTATGTGAAGGGGTCCTGTAACTAAATTTTCTCTGCTGGGATGATACAGTGGCAATAATACTGTTGCTCCAAACCACCATTTTATTCTTGTGGAGGTTTCAAATTTTCAAGCGTTGGATGGTTCGGTGAAACCCGTGAAGAGAAATGAGGTGTTAGAATCCATTCAGTGCTGCAATCATGTGCCATGACACTAATATGCAAGCTGGAGGCAACAGTCTCGTTCCAAGGATTTCAAGGCATACATAAATGTTAAAGTTTAGTCAAAAGCATCAGTAGTGTTCCGAATCTAGTGAAATTTTAGCCCCCCTAATTCTCACGCTGACGACAGCTATGTGGAATCTACTGTAAAGGTACATGAACCAAGGGGCAACATTCTAATCTGAAAAATGAAGCCTATCCGGAAGTGCGAAAAACTGCAATACATCGAAAATCCGCTAGGGGCAGGTCCCAAAAGGGAGCAAATGTCCATAGACCCCATGTTAAAATGTCCATTTTCACAGCATAAATTCATGTTTTTACAGGTTGGTCCCATGGACTTTTATTGTATTTTTCGATAGGTTCCGAGTGCCTGACAACTGTGAGGGGGGTGAATTTTTTTCTAACTCGTTAGTTTAGATAGTATTTAGATGTAAAATGTATGCCAAATAAGGGCGTGGTTAACTTTGATTGACAGCTTGATTGACAGCTGATAACGAGCATAGGCTGCGCCAAGGAGAATGACAACATACGAAGCGGCATTTTTTAATATACAGTTGAAATATAATACTACTGTTTTTGTATCATGAAATGTAGTTTTAAGAGTTTTTCAGGCGAGAATGTAGTTGTTTAAAGCTCAAATCTGTGGTTTATTTATAAAGATTTATGAACATTTTTTCCATGTTGTTAGATGCAGGCGATCACCGGGCACTCGGCGCTCATGCACCCCGCCGGGAACAGCCTTTCCTCGGCTAGTCGTTCTGACGTTTGCTGCTGACTCTGGCGCCTCTGTAGTGGTTAAACATGAGATATAATTCGTCTTGTGTATATCTAACGGGCGATTTTTGGTCTCGTGAATCTATAATTTGTTCCCTGGCCAATCGTTTTGGCTGAGGGCTAAGTTAAGTGAAATTTCATAACTTTATAAGCTATTTAACTTTACCGTTGTATGGTTAGACTAGAGCGCTGACTTTGTATGTTTGACTGAATTGTTTGCTTTATTTGTATAGCTTCTTGTACCTTTTACTTATACTTTTATAATGGCTAATATTGATAAAACTGAAATTTAACAAAAAGAGACTGGGTTGAGTTTTGTCATTTTAAATTATAATACAACAAAGATGATCTGTAATGTTGTTTACTGCAACATCTGTTGTTTAGTACAAATGCACATATTGCCTGGACCATATTAAAATGTTTAATATTTTTATATTATATTTAAACGAAAAGAGGCTGGGTTAGTTTTATATTTTGTTTTGTTATAAATAGGCTAATGTTATATGCAGCGAATATAATCAATACGCGTTGCCTGAACCACATTTGTGTGGCTATAATGTTTAAGATTTCTTTAAATGAAAACAAAAAGAGGCCGTGTGGTGTTTTATAACTTATTTAGTTTTATTGTTGCCTAAAATATACATACAGAGATAACCGGAGTAGCAGAGCGAGCTGAGTGACGCACGCTGTTCCATTCGCAGAATAACCGGACTCGCGTCCTTTACCCATATATGGATTGGCCAGAAGGTGGGCGGGGTTAGGATTTCCCAAGATATTCCAAGATGGCGCCGCCCATACCCCCCATAAACGGCTTCAAAACCGTTCTTCAGAAAGTCTATGGGTGACGTCACAGACGCTTTGTCCATATTTTTTACAGTCTATGACATGAACCCTTGAGTTCAAAAATAAACTTGTTACAATGGGGGATACTGAAGGGGGTGGATTGGAATCATGTAATGAGTGATTTATAATTAAGGTATTAATCAATATTTTTTCCTTCTAAATATCACGAGTTGAATGACTTCTCTGGAGATTTTACTTTGTTATAGAAGTTACCAGTGGGATTACTGAAATATTCTTTTCAAGTATTCTTTAATGTCTGTATTTGATATCTGAATGCAGTAACAGTGCTTGCCTATTTATCCCGGCTTCCAGAAATGAAATGGGGACTTGTTTTGTGTTTGAGAAAGGTCTTCAACGTGTTAAAACACATAGGGGTCATTGAAGCCAATAGTTTAAGGGACCATTTCTTTGTTAAAGCCTTACTTTCCAGTTAGACTAAAGTGTAGCTCTCCTTGAGAGAAAGAACGTATTATCTTGATGTTTGGAGAGGACTCCCCTGTTTATAGTTAGAGCCTGGCCAAATCCAACCTTGGAAAAGCTGTGTGTCGGTGTGTGTTAGTCTTCTTGGTTACAGGTTAAGGAACCACTGGCATTATTGGAGATTGACTGAGTTGTTGTTCTGGACATGCTGGCGCCCAGCAACCCAAATCTGAGAACTGGAAGGTCACGACGTGCCTAACTTCAGGCTCCGAGTGTCAGCTGCCTAATCGATGGAGATAGACCTCAGTCTATCTATATATGTGTGGAAAATTACCATGTTTATCTATTTCTTATCCAATCAGAAACTGCAACCTGAAGCAAGGATGTAGCTTAGACCTTGGTGTAGGGTATAACTGCTGTGATCTTTGTAACTGTAAGCGGGGCGGCCTACAAACTCCTGTGTTGCAAACTCCTGTGTTGAAGCTGACTTCTGCTGATGAAACTGCAAACTATTTTCAGTAAAACTTTTCTTCAATTTATTATAATTCTGACTAGAGCTGCACGATTAATCGTTAAAAGATCGCAATCTCGATTCAACCCCCCACGCGATCTTAATCCTGCATTTCTACGATTCTGTCAATGATATTCAACGAGATAACACGCAGGGGTGGAACGGATCGTACTAGATTCTGTTCGGCACGCATGTGATTCGCGGATTAACGGCTAAATTTAACCATCATAGAGTGAAAGTTCATAATTTGGACGTGTATGGACTTGCCAATTTACACATTTAAACAATTTTAATCGCAGAAGAAGAGCCGAAAACCGGGACTCGCGCGTTATCTGTGCGCACAGCCACACACACAGAGAGAGAGAGAGAGAGAGAGAGAGAGAGACGCATTTCAGACAGCGCTCAAACGGACACATAAACACAAAATTGTCAAATTACCGCCTAAATGACCGCCTCGACAAGTATTATCTCGTTTATGTCATATGTGAACAGCTGAGAAATAAACGGATATTTGTCAGTTTTTTTCGGCCCGTGCAGTCGGTCTTAAAGTGACAGCACACACTTAATATTATAGCCTATACTGTTTTCTGTGTCATTGATATAAATAAAACAATAAAATACAGCTTTAACAAAGATTAAACTATATTTAATTTATACAGTGACAAATAGTGTTATTTTACATTTAAGTTTAATAATTAATTTCTGTACCTGAATATACTGTTAGACTTTGTAAACTTTGTTATTTAGTATTCATCTCTGCTTGTAATTTGTGTATTTGTTCTTATTTTATTACCGACTTTTCACTTGTTTTAAATAATGTGTGAGCTTTATCAGTTAGGCTAGTAGTTTTTAATGTAGTAGCTATCGAAACACTTCAACTGAGCTTTAAGTAATAAATGAAAAGCAAAGTTATTATAAACTTATCTCAATTAAACACATCTTAAACTACAATATGAGATGGTTAAAAACAAAACTGTTCAATCACAAAGTACAAGCGTCCAGACGAAACAAACGTCTATAAAAGCAACGCTATTCAATGCAACACCATACCCAAACATGTTGATAGTGTTTCTTGCTAAGAATCTTTAATAGGTCTAGCCTGGCGTAATACCTTTGAATGTTGTAAGTGTTTCATTGTTACTGCATTTTTTTAAATTTGACTGAAGCAAGAGTATTATGTCTTATTTTGTTTCTATCTTGTTTGGTAACCTAATGTTCAGGATTGGTAGATCTTTAAAATAATAAAGCTTTTCAGAATCGTGATCTTGATTCCAAGCAAAAAAAAATCGTGATTCTCATTTTAGCCATAATCCTGACTCCGGGTCTTCTTTAAACATCTGCTCCTTGGGTCCTAAACTTAAGTTACCCCCTAACAATATGTTATGGAAAAATAAAATTGTAGATGGTTATGGATTAATGCTAATTTTATGGTTTATAGTAACGTGAGCCCTTCTATTCCACAATTTACAGTGGGTTCTTTTTGCAAATAATTTCTTTTATCATACTTCTCTAGGTAGGGCAATTTACATGGTCTAGTCCTCATTCAGTAGTGCGTGTTGAAGGAGCTAGTGAAACACTGACTAAGAGATTAATGTGTATCAAGTATAATATAGACAAAGGAACCTTCTTAAAGATGTATTCAGTATTTTTTTATTTAGACATTTATTTATTTATTTATGGGATATTAAAGACAAAAATGCTGAATGCATCTTTATTATAAAAAATGGACATGATACCGTTCTAATACCATGTTTGTTTGGACATGATTGTGATATCATAGTATTGAAGTATCTTGGATTTATGTGCATTTTTAACATAAGTGCTCAAAAGTTTAGAATCAGTAAGATTTTTTGAAAGAAGTCTCTTATGCTCACTAAGGCTGCATTTATTTGATCAAATATACCATAAAAAAACTATTGTGAAATATTATTGCAATTTAAAATAACTATTTTCTGCTTTAATAGATTAAAAAATTAAATGTATTCCTATGATGGCAAAGCAAAATTTTCAGCAGCCATTACTCCAGTCTTCAGTGTCACATTTTTTTGTAACAATTAAAAAATTTTTGCTATCACTTTCGATCAATTTTTGCAGCAATGATGGATTGAAGTATTAATATCTTTCTTTCAAAACCAAAAAACAACAACAACATGCTTACCACAAACATTTGAACAGTATTGTATGAATATTATGGTAATGATTCAATATCATGTTTTTAGTACCATGGTTGTGCCATGGTGGAAAAGCACTGTTTTGTAACTGAATAGTGCTACAAATGGAAGAAGATTCTCATTAGTGTACTTGGTCTGACCTCTGCTGCTGTGGGATGCCCATCTGCCTGATGTTTTTATATTTGTCCTTGTGCTCTGGACCCAGCCACTGTCTGGTTCAGATAAGCATTGGTATAGGCCAAGAAAAGAAAACTCATGGTTATTTGGAATGACTGAATATATTACTAACTATACTATTTCTCACCATTTCTTGCTGTCCCAAAATTCGAATGAACATATGAAGTCTCATATTAAATAAGCGTGGATCTGGATCCTAACAGATATAGCTACGGAACTACATCCCAATGAGTGAATGTGTTTGGAAATGGGGAGAGGAAACGGGAGACCACAGCTGAAAGAGCTCTCGTTTCAAATCCTGTGGCAGGAAACTCTGCCGGAGACTCACCCCTCCCTCTCACACTCTCTGTGTGTGTGTGTGTGTATTTTGTACTACATAAAAGTATGAAGCATCCTGTTTCACCCATCTATTGCCAGTGTAGTTAATGCTTTTATTTTACACAGGGTTGCATATGAAAGTATGAATTTGAATTATAAAAGTTTGCTCTTCTTTTAAATCTCCGTTTGTGTTGTTGGGTATATGGTCACGTCTGCATATTTTCTGTTTATAAGCTTCCTCGTACTTGTGTCCCTGACTATTGCTGTAACTATTTTTGCAGTGTTTACATAGTTAGTCACTGCTCGTTTGCGTCAGTCTTCCTCAATGCCCGGCTCAGTTTAGTGCTGGAAATACATGCACGCTAACAGATGCACGGCACAGACAAGCTCTGAAATCTGAGGTAGAACAGTTGAAACCGAGCTTCATACTCATCCTGTTTTGTCTACAGTTTCTCCGTATCCCTATGCGCTTGGACAGGAGAAACCTCAGTGTCGTTCTATCTGCTATGGATTTCAAAATACATTCAAATGCTCACACAAAGTGTATACCACCATGCATAGCTACACAAATGCTCACACGTGTGCACATGCTCCATCCTCTGAGGTTAGGCTGGAATGTGTGTGATGTGTGAATGTGGAGTTTGGAGGTGGTGGAGCAAGTTCAGCTTGACAGAGCGAAGCAGGGCCTCTCTCATTACAATCTGAACCAGCTCCCACTGCATTTTTCTGTCCCTCTCTCTCCCTTGCAGTCCCTCTCTGCTCTTTCTGCCTGCAGTTCTCTTTTGCTTGCTATTTCTAACCCTATTTTTTTAGACTTCTTTCGCTCTCTATCTCCTCTCCTCCCTCCCTTGGTATATCTCTCCCAGCTCTCTTTAAATATCACTCACTCTCCCCTCGCTCTCACCAGTTCTGTCACTTTATTTCTCTCTCTCTCTCTCTCTCTCTCTCTCTCTCTCTCTCTCTCTCTCTCTCTCTCTCTCTCTCTCTCTCTCTCTCTCTCTCTCTCTCTCTCTCTCTCGCTCTCTCGCTCCTCATGGGCTGCAGAGTGCATTGCAGCGACAGCTGCTGTTATAGCCATCAACTGCAGCCTCCACGGCAACCGTTACTGTGGAGGAGAGAACACGGCAACAGCACTCCATACCGCAGACCCTACCTTAGTTACATGATTCAAGACAATTACAAAGTGATTATGCATTCTCTGTTGCTTCATAAATATAGTGTCAAAAGTTTCACAAAACTGCACTGTCAAGTTTTTTTGTGTGCAACACTCAATTTCCAATCAACAACTGATGTATAAAACAAAGTCCCCACTCTGTTTCTTTTTAGATGATTCATTACACTGGATGTACATCACAATATAGTGTGCATCTTATATTTCTTTGTGACTTTAAATGGTTTGTTCACAGAAAAATGAAATATTTTGAAATCATTTTTTCACCCTCATGTCGTATCAAACTCATAAGACTTTTGTTAATCTTTGAAACACAAATTAAGATGTTTTATTGAAAGTCCATGCACTTTCCATCCAACTTTGATGACCCCGTAAGGTCATAGAGGCATCCTAAAACGAATCCATATGAATCAAGTGGTTTACTCCAAGTCTTTTGAAGAGTTAAGATCGCTTTATATGGTGAACAGATTTAATTTAGGCTTTTATTCACATATAAACAATGATCGACTCGCATACATGGAACGCATCACATGGTAAACATGGATGCATGAACGCATGTTCTGTCATCATATCTGATGCACTCAATATGCTTTGATCATAAAAAGTCAAATGGTAAAGTCAAATAAACCCTTCTATTTTAAATCTGTTCATAAGTGAGGCTTGGATTACATCGTGGATTGATATGGATTAGTTTTATAGTGCATTTATGATATTTTTGTATCTTCAAAAGTTTGGTTGTGTGCACTTTCAATGGAGGGACATAAACCTCTCTGGTTTTGTTACATCTTATTTTGTGTTTCGAAGATGAACGAAAGGCTTATGGGTTTGGAATGACATATGGGTCATCATTTTTTTGAGAACTAGGCCTATCCCTTTATATTAGTACATTAAAGTAATAAAGTATTTTTTTTCCTAATAGTTTGAAATAAAGGAAGTTGTGTTAATATTTAGTAAAAATAACTTTTGGGGCATAGCTATGAAAGCTTGATGCTGAAAAATACTTTACAAATACTTACCATGTGCTCTGAACAATGCACAATATAGGCTTATGGGTTGAGTTTACAGCCAGAGTGGACAACTTATTTTGATCTTTACCAGGGAAAAGTTTTAGCTTTGTTGTAGAGATAACAATCTTCTGCTCAGAATTTGTTTCTAAGTGCTTCATCTGTGATTTCATTTTCACCAGAAAACAATCATCATGCCATAAAACTTAATTACACCTCCACCCACTGAAAAGCATTATTATAAGGGAAAATGATGAAATTAAAAGCAACTTATTGTTTAATTTACTCCCAGTGGATTCTGAATTCAGCATCATGGTCATAAATGTCCTCTTCTGTTCTCTTCTATCCAAGTGTACTAGTCTGAGACTTGAAATCAAACCAGTGACTGTGAACTGTGAACCCTATGTCAAGAATTCAATGGGCACTTTCTGCATTACATCACTGGCATCAGAAGGCTAAAATTGTGCAGAAACTTGATTTCTGACAAGAAATAGAAATAGTATATCCAACAAGGATATACCATGTTGTTGATTATATGGCGTGGTTATCAGGTGCTTTTGCTGATCTTTAGTGCAGCTCCACAGTGCCATCTCTACTCTTACCATTACTGTGCGAGACCGTCCTTACTTACTCTGCTGCCCAGACAGAGAGGACCAGAAAGCCTCCTGTTAAAGAGATGCAGATTTATGCGCAAGCAAAGGCGGGGCCCTGTGCGTTTTGATGAAAGAGATCTATGAGAAAGGCTCGCTCATATGCTTCTAGTCACTCCCTCTCTCTCTTTCTCTCTCTCTCCTTCTCTCTGTCGCTACACCCCCCCCCCCCCCACCACCACCACCACCCCGCCTCAATCTTTCGCCTGCTCCCTCTTTTCTCTTCTATAACGGTCTCACTTTAATATGTATGCAAATGTGCCCGTCCTCCATCCCCTTAATTGTCTGGCTTCCAGCAGTCAGAGTGTGTGTGTGTGTGTGTGTTTGTGTTTTACAGTGCCTCAGCTCTCCTCACTAGCCTCTGCTGGCAGAATCACCAAACCTGCACCTGAGCTCAAAAAGCAATGGCAGGGTTACGCCATTCTGTCACTTTGATAAGCGTACACAGTAAAAACTGAAAATGGCTCTGAAAGTGCGTTTACCCTTTAGCTAACATATATAACTGCCCATATTGGAGCTCTGTTTGGAATAAATTGTGTTGTATGCAGAAACGAGAGATCAAATGTGATCAAATCCTGGTACTAGAACGGTTGGGGTTCAGTTAGATGACTGTGATTAGGATATGATAGAAAATGAGACATGAAGTGAAAGTACTATTAAACAATACAATTACCCTTTTACTTCTCTCCTAATATGCAACTGCAAATTCTCTACTAAATTGGCACGATCTTGGCACTAATCTGCCATAGCCTATTGCTATTTTCAGTGGCTTATAGACAGGCAACTTTGCTTGTGGTGGTCATGCTACTACTCTACAATCCACCTGAAACCTGTGAGCTTCAGATCTCACATGATCCACTGCTGCAACATACAAGCACTCCAAACACGCATAACCTTGAGAGGATGTTAAAAGCGATTTTCTACAATGTAGGTACATGCCACCTACTTGATTATACATTGCTGATTTCAACAGCAATTTACCATAAATATATCTGTCAGCAACTATTTTTATTTCTCCTGAAAGAGGAGAAGGTGGTGAAAGGAAACTGTGTTTTCTTTTCATAAGGATTGAAGAAAATAATAAAAGTAAAAAGTTTTGACATTTGTATAGATTTATGTAGGTTTTATAAATCACTAAAAACAACTAAAAGAAATCTGACCGCATAAGTTGAGTTTTGTTCTTGATTAAACTATAATAGACCATTTTCACATTTCCGGGTTTCTCAGAAGCGGAAGTCATCATAGTTGGGTAAACTTTAATGAGAGAATACATTAAATATTTTTTGTGTTCCTATTTGCTCAAATAGCAAAAGAAAAAAACACTATTAGAAACACTTTTTTTTTTTTGTAATTTGATGCAAAAGAAAATATAAAAAAAAACTTTGCAGGATTTACGATGTTGATGACCATTAAAACGCATCATCACAGTCTGTGAAAAGGGTCCAAATGCTTAAATAATAGTGCCCTGTGTGGCAAATATGTATTTATCATTGATTATGTTTGTGATTTTGAAGTGTCTTGAACACTTCATACCAATTTGTTTCTGGAAGAGGATACTGTTTTGGCATTTTCCTTAGCATTTTTGTTTTAACATTTGTTTAGAACTTGTTCTTTTGTGCTGAAATAGAACCTCCTTTCACTGGGCCCCAAAGATTCATTCAAAACATCTGTGCACACTTTTTACAGAAATTAATATTTGACTTTTTTGAAAAAGCATAGTTGCCATTTCACTGTGTCTATTTGTTCTGGCCAATTGGATATTCAGTATCTCGTATTCAATAATTGGCAGAAGGTAGAGACACTGTAGAATAATATGGTGTCATAGTATGTAGAATTGTAAAGAGAATGGAAATGTAGGGTAAAGAGAAGAATCGGAGCTCCAGTCAATTAATGTGTCGGAGTGTTGTGCACTGTAACTTCACAAACGTATAGCAAACCCTACGAATCTTATTAAAATGATGGGAGACGGATAACAAAGGAGAGTGTTTGACAGGTGGGGTGAGGGGGGTGTGCTTGTGTCAATCAGGCATTTGGATGTAAATGAACATATCTGTGTTTGTCTTCAAATCTGTTTTCTTGTTTTCAGTTAGTGATGGTTTGTGTGAGTATGTTTTACAGTCATTACAGCTGAGCACTGTATTGAAAATCTTTTTATTACTTTTTATTATTTTAGCTCTCCACAAATTGCTGCAATTAATTCATCACATGCCGCTTATTTACAGACTCGGTTCAAACTTTTTGTATTAAAGGGATGGTTTGGAGTAAAATCAACCTAGGGTCCTTTGCACCATGACCTCGAGCCAAACACCCCCCCAGAAGCCTTTTTTCCCTTGGTTGAACTTTATTAAAGTTGGAGCTTATTTAGAGATATCAACCGTATGGCTTAGTGCAGGCGCTAATGGATCCTAGGCTATATCTCGTAGATTATCCCACTAATAATGCCCGGAATGGTACCAAATTTATACAGTAGTACAAATAGGTTCTGTATTCATAAAACGAGGCATTGGAAAGTTTGTAAGTACATCAGGAGTTTATTTAAATAACACTTGCCTGACGGATCATGCTACTGCTAATGGCTAGTTCACACTACAGGATTTTAAGCCCGATTTGCAAGTTAACGAGCTCGCCGACAGGTTGGGCTGTAATCACGTGCAAATCTGCGGGTGATCATTTCCCATTCCACTTCTTGCGCATGTTTTCGTGACAAAATGTGGTTTTGGGACCGGATAGAGTCGTTGGGTGACAGAGTTGTTGTCAGCTCGTGTAGTGTGTAACCCCCTGTTGCAGAACATTTACGTAGTGTCACATAGTGTGAACACCACAACGACTTCAAGACTCCAGAGCAAGTCATGTAATCTGCCGACGTTTAAAGTTGTGTAGTGTGAACTAGGCATAACCCGGAAGTCGACGTCACTTCAGTGGTTAGGGAAAAGCACATAAAAGTCCTGGCAGAAAGCGATACATAAGGATGTAGTGTAACGACGAATTATTATTTTTTGAGAAGTGTTAACAAACCGTTGAACAAACATGAATTATTTAACTCAGGGTTCACCAATCTCGGTCCTGGAGGGCCGCTGTCCTGCAGAGCTCCAACCAGCTCCAACACACCTGTTTGAAAGTTTCTAGTATGCCTAGTGAGACCTTGATTAGCTGGTTCAGGTGTGTTTAATTGGGGTTGGAGCTAAACTCTGCAGGACAGCGGCCCTCCAGGGCCGAGATTGGTGAACCCTGATTTAACTAATAATTGTTGCAAACTGGTACTACCAACAAAATATTAGTGCATTCCTGGAACTGGGCGTCGTTACACTCCATCCTTAATCATATTGATTACATTAATCATATTTACCACAATTATTTGTCTATATTAATATTTAAAGTCAAAAGCCCTGAAATAAAATGTATACAAAGACATTACAAGGTTGTGGTAGATGAGTGAATCATTGAATAGGCATTACAAAAGTGGATTTAGAAGTCATTATGTTTGTAATGTTTTATTTCCATACCATTGAACATATGCAGCCATGTGTGTTAGATATTTAAAATGTTGTATAGAGTTTTAAAGTATTCTGTGTTGCCTGCTCTCTTTGTGGTTTTGTGAGGCGACTTGCCTTTGGTCATTGGTTCATGATTAATTCCTTTACATTTTTCGCCATTCTGCCATTATTACTTTCTTTTAAAACAAAATCCCATTAAGTAAATGTGTTAAAATGACAGCCCTAATTTTCAGTCTATAATATCTGCATTGTGATTGGTCTCTTCTTTCTTGCATCAATTTAAGCATTTAGATACCGTTGGCAAAGAGGCCCCAACCAACCATGAAGAAAAACACATTTATAGTTACATTACCATAGTTGCTTATACATTTCTACAAGGATAATCAAGAGAAACATCCAATAGATTAGTCTTTTTTATTCTAAGCTTCTAGTTAGACTGCTTGTTTCTTTTAAATAATTGATCCAATCTATGGGATATTTCTCTTTATTTTAAATACCAGTGCCTTGTGTGCCAGCAAAAGAATAGTGTTAAAGTTTTAGGTGAAATTGTGTTGTTTTCTGTTGGCTGTGCTCAAGAACCATGTGCATTCAATGTGAATGTAGTTACTTTATTGAATTTCACAGTATGACAAGGCAATGACGTGCGAGGATGAGAGGATGAGAGGATGTGTCCTGTTCAGACAGACACGTGCAGACTAACAAAATCAAACATCAACAAAAGCAGACTAGCATAACATCAGACAAGACTCATTCCTTCAGTCTATCAGATAGGCAGTCAATCATTTTAAATGATCCACACACCATTTGGTTGTCTAGTTAAGAGGAAAAGATTAACTGAAGCTCTCTGTCATTTGACAATACCCACAGAATTTGTTAGTCAGGTAAGACTACTTCTGGCCCAATCAGGTGTTTTTCCAACAAATTGATCAAAATCACTCAAGTATTATGTTAGTGTGCCAGTTAGATGCCAATACACCATTGCCTAAAAACAAAGCAATACATTGCGCAAATCTTTTTTGTCAAATTATCTGGTTAACTTCTGTTTTCTGTATAAAAATGAAAATCAGACTTGCAGTGTGATGAAACCCTCCTTTTCAGCATGGGTTTGTCCTCTCCACAATTTAGAAAAATGCTACAGAAGTAAGTGTGAAAAGCTGCATAGAGGATGAGGGCAGAGCACAACAGTCTGCAGTCCAGTCAGTTTTATTTCGCTTTTATTGGTTTAATGGTATCAAGACCTCTCACAAATGTTCAGTTGCACTTAACAAAATGCACAAATACATTATACACAGTTTTGAAAGCTCATAATGCAATCCACAAACATCAGACATAATGCATGCAATTTAATTTACAAATAAATGGCAAACTGTTTGCATATGTACTGCTTCAACAAAATGCATATTTTGGTGCATGCCATCATTATCTTTCATCAATATGTAACAAAAAAATAATTTCACAGGACATTTGAAATGCTTTCAGTAAGGTCAGTGACTATTATAAACATGAATAGTTTTTGCGGCAAGAACTAGATTATTATATCACAATTGTCTATCATAATTGGTCTGCAAGCTAGAGGAGCAAGACACATTGCTTAATTTGCTTTGCTTTTTGGTTCCCTTCTGTAAGATGCAACCAACAGCGAGTGTTACACAACCACAGGACACAATGACTACATGCATTTCACATGTCATTCCATTTTAAGTGGCATCTTGAATATGTAGTTCGTTCACTAAGCTCTTTTAAGAACATTGGGCTTCAAATGTTAAAAACCGGCTTTCGGTTCTGCCTTCACTCTACCCTGCTGTATTCTGGGAATGAGAGGGAACATCAAGAAAGAGAGAAATCTATGAAAAGCCTCCCAAGGGTAGAGGTTGTTTCCTAGGCAACGTTTCATTGATTGGTTGCGCTGGAAAAGAGGCTCTGTGTGTGTGGTTATGAACAACATTGATGTGCTCTAAGAAATATGTTGTTGAGCACGCGTCTTCGTTACCATTTCTCACTCCGTTAAGACCTGACGATAGTTTTGAAAATCAGTGTGCAATGTGTCAGTTCAGCACTTGAGTGGCGAAAGTACCCTTTTGAATCTAATGCTGACAGTTCATTTCTACATTTTTATGACTTTCAGTAAAGTAGCCTCCTACGTAATGGCAGTGCTGCTAATCATCAGTCTCTTTTTCTGTGGTCATTACACTGGTAACATATGATCACTGCAGCTATAACCTGAAGCGTTCCTTGTGATCATTTGAAGACTAGTTTATGTAAAATCTTAAATTTAGCAGATGATATTTATCCTGGCAGTTTCACTACACTTATTACAGGTGCTATTAGGGGTTAAATTCAAGGGCATAGTGTTGATGGTTCGTGCATTTCTTTGAGTAGGGTTCAAACCTACAACTTTTGGTTACCAGTCCAGAGTTACAGTGTTACACATTTACATTTGAGCTTTACTTTGTTAATTTAGATTAGTTTGTTCGGTATTTTACATGATTGTTAGGTTTAAATTTAGTTAATGGTTGAAAGTTAAGTGTTTTTTTTTTTTCTAAACTGGAGATAAAATGAACCCTTTAAATCGTCTGTTGTGCATAATTGAAATATATAAAGTAAAATGCCATATAGAATGTGCTACATTATATGTATAAACTTTGTTTATAGTTTCTGGTCTCTGTACCAACTGAATGAGTTTATAAGTAACGAAAGGATGTACAAACTGAACGAGTTTGTTGTCATTTTGTATGGTTGCTCTGAACCTATGGAATTTTATACAAGTAGACGTTTCCCTGAAGTAGTATGGAAAACGGAGAGATATTTCTATGGCATTATCAAATATATTAAATGCTCTATATTTCGGTGGCTTTCATCAAAATGTAATTAGTTGCTTTGCCTCTAAAACTATTAGCCTTTTTTGGCTGACATAATGAATCCTCCTACTTTTCCACTCCTTTCCTCCAATCACCTGCTTCTGGTATGCCACCCCTACTAATCACAGTTAATCAAGTTAATTTCAAGTTAATTTGTGGAATGTGTTCAAACCTAGTGGCATTTATTTAAAAGATAACGGAACCACACTTCTAATCTGTTTGTAAGTATACAATTTATTTCATAAATTGAGGTATGTGGCAATACGTGGTTTTTATTTCATCTAATATTTTTTTTGTAAGACACTATAAAGTCTATAATGAGCAAGTTATGCAGGTATTTTGTTTTGTTTTAAAAATGGAAATCTTGCAATAGACTGGAAGTCAGTACGTCATTATAGAATTCATAGATTGGAGTCATTCATCTTAAAGCTCCTTATACCATGGTCTGTCTGAATACTCTATTCTGATGGCTGGAAGGTGTGCAATAAAACCGTTTAATGCACAGGTAGTTTAATCACTGTTCTAATGTTTACATTGAAGCTCACTGTTTTCATTGAAGCATACACACATATACTTCACTCGCTGTTTTCATTGAAGCACAAACACGCATACGTCACTCTGCGATTGTGCTGCGCGCTCAGAAACATTTAGGAGCATAGAAACTTATCAACGCTGCCCCGTGAGTTTTATTAATGAAATAGCTTCGCTACTGAATCGATATATTATATTTCTCAGCAACAAGGGGTAACATCGCTGGTCTTGAAGTAATTAAACTCAAAGCTTTGTTGTTAATAGAGAGAGATGCTGAACAGACGCAGATAATTCGCACACTCATCTCTCATCTCTCATTCATTCAAATAAATGTAATCTTACGCACCGCTTTATCTGATTCAAAGCGGGCAGATTGCTAGATCTAATGAGTCGTAACTGACGAAAATAAATGTCATTTTTACCATATTGCACTTGCAAAGATCAATAACAGCTTTAAGTTGTCAATGCTGGCAAATAACCTTGGTATAAGTGGAAAAATCCACAGCTAGCTGTGCATTTAACAGTTTGAATGAACTCTGTGGACTGCATATTCAGGAATTTCGTTTACACAATCAATTATATCGATTTGTGCCATGGCTAGCTGTACATGAAATGATTTTAAAGGGGTGATGAACTGAGAAATCAAAGTTTCCTTGAGCTTTTGACATATAAGAGATCATCATACTATAATAATATCCTGTAAGTTTCAGAACTGAAAACTACCTTGTTAGTCCAATAAAAGCTTTTATAGACATCAGGCTCAGCAAACGACTCGTTTTTCAAAGTGGGGAACTATGACGTCAAAGAGGATAAAACACCGCCTCCACAAAAGAAGATCAACGCCTACTTCAACACGGCCTGTTTAGCCCCGCCCACCGATTCGCCCAAACATGCTAAATAACATAGGACGACATGATAATTGCTACCGGATCGAGCTACTTACAAGCAATAAACATGCTGTTGACTAAATATTGTGCAGTGCCTGTTTGTGGAAGAAGACTGCATAAGCTTCCTTCGGATTCCAGCATGGTTAAACTTTATTAAATCAGTCAATCACAATTTCCCGACACGGATCTGCCAGCAACATGTAAGTAACCATGTGTATTCTAATGCCTGATCTGCGATCAGTGATTTCGGTGTAATTCAAGTTCAGATATTTCTCTTAAAATCGTTCAATACTGTTTATGCATCAGTGACTAAACGATCAACTTCACATAATTTCTCGTAGTATTATGAAAATAATCTTTTTTAAAACTGTTATTAAATTATATAGCCTACAGAAAGCGATCAAAGAACGATCCCTTTCGCTCAAGCTGTCAATCAAACAGCACAGCGCGAGCCGCGAGAGCTTATCTGGACATTTACCAAACTCGTGATGACATAATGACACTGTTACACTACACAACGAAGCTCTTACTGTGTACTCACATCGTGTTTGCATTGTGATTTGGTGTAAGCATTTGTGAGAGTGCAAAAATTGCGTTGCAATGATAAGATCTTTATTCACGCGATCAACAGACTGTCTGTCATCTGCTCAGTCAGTGCTCATCATGCTGCAACCTTTCATGTGATGGAATAGATTTAAATATAATGCTTTAAACGATACTTTTCACGATTTGTTAATCTCGATAGCTGTAATAGTAAAAACGTAGTAAAAGTTTTCGAGAGAGTTCATGTAATACTAGCTATTTCATTGCAAGCATGTCAGCCAATCACAGCAGTGGGCGTTTGCACTGCAGTCTCACAGCAGACACGCCCCTTAAAACGGAGCGTTCAAATCTGAGGCAGAAATCAGGCTTGGAAAAATGGCTTTTATTTATAAATTATGACAATTTTTTTATGTAAAAATCATACTAACATTATAAGGGCACCCCAGGCAACATTATAAAATAATAAAACAATCCAGTTCATGACCCCTTTAATGCACAACTTAAGATCTTAATTATCTTAATGTCTTAATTGTCCCTTACATAATATCTAATTTAAATGAAATATGAAAAACAAGTGTCTGTCAGTCAGTTTTGCTAGATCCTAAAGTTATACTAATATATTCAGAAGTACATTTATATATTCAAATATATAACTGCATGTTCAGGTATTTTGTTTACACAATCAGGTTTATAATTAGCCAATATATTTTGATATTTATATATTTGGATTTACTATATTTTTAGATTTTATAAAAGTGTTATCTTGTGTGCAAACCATTGACTGCATTAGAAATGTATCAGTCTAACACAGTCTATACATTGCCAACACAAGTCATCTCCCTGATTAGCTTTACCGCCAACCCTTCAGTACTTTCATTGCATTCAAATGAATTCCTCCACACGTTTAAAGCTCAAGCCTCTCCACAAGCCTCACAGATCTGTTCTCCTGAAGCCAAAGCTGCTGGCTCCACCATGTGCCTTGTGAAGACTTCACTGTCTCTCTAGAATCACTAATTGGAAAACGCTGCAAGTCAGATCGGCAAACTGTCGTCACATGACCAGAGGGTTTCACTGATAAACAAGAAAATCAACCAATCAAACCACAGCATACTTTGTTTACAACTGCCTCTGTCTATTTGTTAATTAGCTGGGGTGGAAAAAATTGATAAATGTATTGATCCACTTTCTTGAATGTCTCAGGAGACTGGGATCTGGTGCTGTCATAAAAGAGGGACTGGTATGGCATTAAGTCAGGAATCTGTTGTGTAGTGGTTTGGTGATGTCTGGAAGATTTTGTTTATAAGGCACTCCAGTTACTGTTTGTGTGCCTGTGCATGTGTGTGTACATAACAGTGTGTGAAAGGAGAAAAGGCAGACATCGATTTGTGTCCACTTGACTGCAGATCCCTGCCATCATAAAAAACGGTTATGGAGCACCACCTGCACACATTAAAGCAGAAAAACCAATAGCAGCGCTGTGCAGTTTAGTGGAATGGAACATTGTAATAACAGAGCCATTTTGGGGATCATCACTGGTGGTCTAGAAACCTTAAAACTCCAATAGTTTGGTCTGTATCTGAATAAGAGGTCTTGTATGTATATAAGTTGGTCTGTATAAGAGGAAACTTGAGATTAAATTGTCCCTATTTATCTTTATTTCTTACAGACATGCTCTTCCGTGTACACTTATTTAACACAGACACTGCTGTATAATAAAACTTAAATGGATAGTTCATCCAAAAATTCAAGTTTTGTCATTTACTCTCTCATGTCTTTCCAAACCACTTTATTTCTTCTTTATTTATATTTCTTGTTTATTGTGGAACAAGTGTTTTTTTAATATAAATACAGTGGAAGTCAGTGTTAACTTATATAAATACAGTGGAAGTCAGTGTTAACTTATATAAATACAGTGGAAGTCAGTGTTAACTTTATTGTTATTCTTCAAAATAAATAGTTTTGTGTTCCACAAAAGAAAGGAAGTCATAGGTTTAAAATTACATAAGGGTGAGTAAATAATGACAATTTTCATTTTGGGAGAACTACCCCTTTAGCCTAAAGTAAACTTCAGTTTTGATGCGAACTATTAGCACTTGCATACAGCTGAACGCATCGTTAGGGCTATGTATCACCAATAATCTGGTGATGCGATACGTATCATTACGATACGATATATTGCGATACGTTAAGAAATGTGATATATATTGCAATATTTTATTGTTTCTGTTAGGAAGAGGATCTAATTTTAGAAAAACTGATAAAAAACACACCACCATATTCAATCAAGATCTGTGAGTGATTTCCTTGTCTTTTGTTTGATTCAAATTAAAAACACGGTTCACATTCTCATTCGAATCGATTCACATTCGATTAAAATTTGATTCACATTCGATTCACATTCAATTTAATTCACATTTGATTTACATACGATTTACATTCGATTGACATTTGATTGACATTTGATTCACATACGATTCACATTTGATTCACATTCGATTCACATTTGATTTTATTCACATTCGAAAGGAATACTTGAATCAATTCAAATGTGATTTTGATTATTTGATTCGACTCAGATTCTTATTTGATTTGACTCAGATTCGATTCAAATCTTATTCGATTAAATTCAAACAGATTTGAATATTCAATTCGAATAGATTACGATTCGAATCAATTCAAATATTTGATTCAGAATCAGATCACTTTCAATTCATATTCTTCTCGATTCACATTCAATTCACATTCGATTTAATTCACATTCGATTCATATTTTCAGTTCACATTTGATTCTATTTGAATCGAAAATTTTATTCGATTAAGATTCGATTCATATCCGATTTAATTCACATTTGAATTATGGTCATTATGGTAAGGCATGAGTATGGCCTTGACAGCCAGCATTCCAAGAGTACTTTTTCAAAAATGAATGGCTACTAAAAAAAAAAAAAGAATCGCTACTTAAAAAAAAAAGAAAAGAATCGCCACTTTTTCAAAAAGAATCGCCACTTTTTCAAAAAGAATCGCTACTTTAAAAAAATAATCTCTACTTTTTCAAAAAGAATCGCTATTTAAAAAATAAAGATTTGCTACTTTTTCAAAAAAGAATCGCTTCTTTAAAAAAGAATCGCTACTTTTTCAAATAAAGAATCACTACTTTTTCAAAAAAGAATTGCTACTTTAAAAAAAAGAATCGCTACTTTAAAAAGATAAGAAAGTTTCGATTTAATAATATTGAATAGTATTATACTCTCTAATAATATTGAAGCTGTGGGTTTTTGTTACTAATTAATATATGCAAGAACTTTTCAGTTTCTAAGTTATTTTATTGATAAATCACAGAACAGTGTTGACAATACATTAATGCTCTACTGAGTGATTATCTGCGCGTGATGCACGAGCTTCTGTATGTGTGTGTTGCAATGCAGCACCCATTAGTAGGGCCCTATGAAATCCGTTTTATTTTTTCTCAAATTCAGTTTTATTTTTTTTCAAATTCCGTTTTTTATTTATTTACTTTTAGCCCTTTCGGATTTTTCGGATTTGCTTGTTTTCTAAGCAGTATTGACCTTTAAAAATTCAGTTACACAAACTCACAATTCAGCTTTTTTATTTAAACTGTTAATATATTCAGCAAAGCACATTCAAAATTCTCCAAAATTCAGCCAAACCTTCAACAAATCTCTGGCCAAAAATAACAGTAACATGAAGGTAACAGTTACAAGGTAGGATTGATGAATATTAAATTAAAGATTAAATGCAGCCATGCTGCAGGGAGACAGAAACATTGAAACAACGATATGTGCCTGACAGAAAGCCAACAGCCCAACACAATGACATATTCCAGCCTAAAAGTACAGTGTTAACCCATCATCATCAGTGACCCCTCCATGTAAGCAGAAAAAGATAAATTACTGACATTTACAAATACAATGCACATTAGCTTATCTTTTATTATTAAAAGTAAAATTCGGTCCCATTTTCCCGTGGCGTCTGTCGTTGCTATGCAACCATGCACTGCGCTCTCCACAACGACAAAGAAGTTTTAGTAGCTAATAGATTTCCACCACCGAAAAACGTTTTATTTACGGAGAAAACAGCCGTAGAGTTTGTGGTGCACCCCTATCCTTTATGTTGACTGAGCTTTCAATGTTGTTACGGAAAGGGAGAAGTTGATATGTTGGTTCTTGTCACATGAACTGCGGTGCGCTTGCGGCATTCTGAAAAGTTAAGGTATTTTCATCTCGCTGCGCCTGGAAAAAATGAGCGCGTCACTTCAATTATGAGCGCGCTTACCATGCGCCTACATTTGAAATAACGAACTAGAGCGCGCAAAAGACACGACATGTGAACGGCCCCATGACGAGCTCGCTTCGACATTTTTTTCCTTACGCGGGAACGTAAGGACGTATGTTACTAGGCAACATGTTTAACAATGCCATTTGGCCACAGTTTGGGTAGAGACCTTGCTACGTTTGTTGTTTTAAACTGAAAAAATGAGAAGGAAGTAAAAAAAAAAAGATTATTTAATGTCAACAAAATATATGCAAATTCGGTGCGATTCCGCACGTATAAGAGAATTTTGTTTTCATGTGTAAATTCCGTGATTCCGTCCGCGTTTTCTGCATCACGGAAATCATAGGGCCCTACATTAGTTTGAAATGGCGATTAACTTAAAATGTGCATTCTCCCGATCAATTTTGAGTATCTAAATAGTATAATCAAGCATCTTGTGGAGAGCTCTCAGAGTATATATTTATTTGTCGTTTTAACTGTTTGGACATAGAGCTTTAAAGTGGACTTCCAAGATTTCTTATCCTGTTGCGCCCTCTATAGGCCGATTGAAATCGACTAGGCTAGTCGGTGCAACCCCTAGTTGTGCGCACACGCCAAATGCATCTTTCTGCGCTCACGGAGAGTATACTTTGAAAGGCTTGCGCACTCAACTGTGTGCGAAACGGAGCAGAATGCAAAATATTTATTATAGTAGGGTTGGGGTTAAGCTTTGATGTTCAAATATGTTTAAGCAAATTGTAACACTCCTAATGCTACAAGTTCTATTTTTCATTATTTTGTTGTGTACTTTTATAACACGAGAAGATTTTCAGTTTTGTAGCCGATTGTGACCACTTTTTGTTTTTTATCAGCCATGCAAAATAAATATGACCTATGCAAGAGTGCATTCGGTTTACTGCTTAGTGCTTAATACACTAAAGGAGGCTGTACTGTACCATCTATCTCAGGTTTTTTGTTTTTTGCACTACGGTCTGTTAAAAAAAAAATGAAAAGAAAGCTAGTATTATGGATTTGTTGTTTTTCCAGTAACACTTTAGGTTAGGATCCAATTCTCACTGTTAACTAGTTGCTTATTATCATGCATATTACTAAGATATTGATGGTTTATTAATACTTATAAAGCACATATTAATGCCTTATTCTGCATGACTATATTTTACATCCCTTAGTCCTACCCAATACTTCACTGGAGTGCTCAATTGCAGAGCTCGTACAAACATATCCACATTGCTATGATATGCTTTCTTGCTGATGTTTTCTCACCGCTGTCATTTTTGTTGTTTACTTTATTGAGAGAAAAGTGTGCAGCACATATTTACATAATGTATCGAAACGCCACTCTCAACAGCACGGATGGCGTCGGGATGTTAAGTGAGTTCTCAGATTCAATGTGTTTCCCAGGTATTGGATTTTAGCATGGCTTATTTTGCAAACAACATGACTCTTGTCGACCTCCTTTGTGGTTTCTTTATAGTGAAAGCCAAAATGAGTCCACACTTGAGCTCTGTTCACTGTGGTGGGAGTTGGTATAATTCTATCATTTTGTGAGCTGGGTTTGCTAATGCTAGTGATGCAACCTTGCACTTTTTCATGTCACAGTTTACGTTCTGAGATAAATCTACCATCTAGCGGCCGAGTTTAAACCGAACACAAAGCCACTGACACAAATCTTGGATGTCAACAAATAAATATCAATACAGTGTTTTTGAAAATCGATACAGTATCGGCCGAGCATAATTATTGTGATATTCACGTGTGCCGATATGTTCTTACATCCCTACACATAGCCTTTCAAAGTTTACTCCCTTTAATAGTGTGCGTGGAACATGGGCGGTTGACACATGCGGACTAGAAAATTTCATCTTTGTGTATGTGCTATCCATTTGAATTAGACTATTTAATCTATGAACAGACAAATCCCAAACTGAATGCAGCTAAAAATAGTTCAGTTACATGCAGTGTGCTTGCCTTGTATTATGATCATTATATATTAAACTTAAGCATTTACTTAAGCAACGTTAGCCATTATAGACATATTTATTCAAATCAACTGAATCAATGGGCAGCGCAGGACCAATAAGTTCAATAGCCTATTATAAACAGATTTCCTCAAAAGTTATTAAGGTATTGTTGTTCGTTACCACGGCAACCACTTGCGTGTCCGGGTTTTAACCTTAACGCGTTTCTCGTGTATGAAAAGTATCTGTACACGCGACAGGCTGCAAAATCGCAAGAAAAGCTTGACGTGTACTGACAAATATATATATTATTTAAGCGTATTAATATAGCAAATATTAAATTGTCCAGAAAGTTTAATTCATAATGTTTCTCCTGTAATCTGACATAAAATTTCATACCGTATTGTCCCTCATAATTGGTAGTATAACAAGCCTATATATATATATATATATATATATATATATATATATATATATATATATATATATATATAAAGATATATAACCTGCTCTCCGCATACTGACCTAATGCGTAAACTGACTTTCATGTTTCCATGATTACCATGATTCCATGGTAATCAGTCACTCGTGCATCACGACACGCCCATGCTCGCACCCGTGCTGTATCCATCATTTTCTTAGAGGTCGAAATGAGTTCAAAATGGCATAAGACTCTTCACTCCTTTTTCACGAAAAAGTCAAGCACTGTAAGTTGTCATGTGGTATCCGAATTGTGTTGCACAATGATGAATAACTGCCTATTTCTCTTGTTGAATAATTAACAAGTTTTGTTGGAAATTAAAAATATTCACTACCCGCACAAACGTGCACTTATTTTCAGTCTTTTTTTATTCATGCCTTTTATTTTCACAGATATTTTATCAAAGCCCTTCAAATTAGAATAAAGATGGTGATTGTTAATGCTGAATTTGGATTTTCATGCATTAACAGCCACTGTCTATCTGCTTGAATCAGGCAGCATTGTAACATGTGTACATGATGTTTACCATATATAATTTGGTAACACTTTTCAATTAGATAAAAAAGTTTGTAGACAAACTTTAAGCTGTCTTGAAAAAAGCCTAACCAGAAAGTTCGGAGTATCCGCATATTTCAAACACTTCTTTATTGTCAATAGACAGATCAAGAAGTTAATTTAGAGTTGAGAGTGAATGAGGCAGAAAGTTTCAAGGAGGCTTCAGAGGTGAGGGAAAACAAATGACTGGAATAAGTTAAGAAAATTGTCTTGTTTTTTCCATTACACATTCATTATGTGTTTTATGTCTACACTGCCTTGCATAGGCAAAACAAGTAACTACACATTTTGTGAAAATGTATGACTACAGTTATAGCTAAAATTGAGTCTTTGGATTTGGCTTAGATTTGGAGAAAAAAAGCCTTTGTTGTTGTGTACCATTTATTGTATGAATGTGTAAACTGAAAGGAATATACAAAATATTTAGCAGCACTATGTTGAAATATTTCTGATACCTTTAACTTGGACTAATCAGACTAATGTGTACTTTTGTATAGACAGAGCAGAGGGCATCAGACATGTTGACAGTTGTAGAAGGTGGTGGGTCTTCAGTACATGTATTAAAACCCCACCAACCAGATCCCAAGACTATTGTATGTCTGGTGCTTTGGGACAAAACTAAAAAATTTCAGGCTCATTGGTACCAAGATTTTGCATGGCTCCATTTTGACACAATAATCTGCTGCTTTTGAACAAACCAGCCTAAAAAGAAAAGCATAAATGAAATGACACTAACTGTTTATTGCATCTTATTGTTCTACTGATTTAAGGTCTCCTTACTGTGACATGTTTGTCAATTGAGTTCAGTTGAGTTTGAGTGACTTTTTTTATTTCCTTCCTGAAATGTGGACTAGCATAAAGTAGAGTGTGAATGTCCAAGTATCCATTACTGTGTGCCATTCACATACAAAACAACGTACACAAAAAACAATTTGAAATATGTAAACAATTTAGCACAATAAACAATACCATGTGCAATATAAAGTACAGAACATCTTTCTTTCTTTCTTTCTTTCTTTCTTTCTTTCTTTCTTTCTTTCTTTCTTTCTTTCTTTCTTTCTTTCTTTCTTTCTTTCTTTCTTTCTTTCTTTCTTTCTTTCTTTCTTTCTTTCTTTCTTTCTGTTTTATTTCTGTTTTATTGCTTGAAACATAAATAGCATATTAAGCCAATTAAGCAAAAAACCTGTCAACAAAGGTCTGAAAAAAACAAAAAAAAACAAAACTGGTATGACGCTTGACATTCTGTCCTCCTCACCTTTGAAATGATGGCTACGCCCCTGGACTAGAGAGATCATCTTTACTTTACTTTACAACATCAACTTAACTTTACTGTTCTTTGCTGACATCAAACTTGGAGAGAAGAGAACACAAGTCTACCTGATAGCTGTTCCCGCAATTCACTCTCATGGTGTTTTTTTTTTCTTCTTTCTCTCTTTTCGTGACCAGACGGATAGTTCCGCTTAATTTTCTCATCGATTTTTTTTAACTTTGATTGACGCGCTTTGACGCGATGGGGAGGCGGGACCTTGAGTAATTTGCGGGGCCCTACGTAACTTGCGTAGTATGCGTATAGGGCTGATCGGCTCTGGCTTTGGGATTTGTTCTTAATCTACAATGTTCTGAATGATACTATAGACTATTTACAGCTAAACTGCATGTAACATTTTGAGATTAGGTTGTTTTTTTTAAAAATCTGGCAACAGCAAAGACAATCGTCCACACCAATCCTCATTCAAGTGAGAAAAATCCATATTTTATCAAATTTTGTATTGATTACATGGTGTATAGCATATGCATATATTATTTATACCATACAAACATACTTCAAACTGTTTTACAGCAATAATACAGAATTGTATTATAAAAGTTTGGAGTCATATTCAAATATGAGGCTTTTGAATTGAGTTTTTAGTTTCATGGCAAAACTAACATTGTTGAAATATCTTTTAAAACGTCACATGTTCTCAGGTCAGGATCTTTTGCTCAGGATAAAAATATGAGAAGCAAAAGTGTTTTATTCAAGTAAAGTTTATTATTTGCTCTGTATTTATATGCAGTGCAATTAAGATATGCATGTATGTATTATGTACAGTTCATGTACATGCGCATGTACAGTACACATATGTACAGTATGTATTGTATGTATGTATGTATGTATACGTATGTACTATGTGTGTATGTATAAACATTTTCATCAGAAAGTAGGATAGGACTGGGGAATGGAATTTGATAGTCTCCATATAGGTTCTTGCTAAACAGTTTATGCTTGGTTTCCTGTTCTAAGGAGGAAAAAAGAAAGAGCAGGCAAAGTTGGAAAAGTTTTCAGTTTCCTCTGTAGCGCTGCACATTAGACGGAAGGGGGGGGGGACACAAGCAAAGAAACGAGGGAGGGAGAGAGAGTGAGCAGAGGGAAGAGGAGCGAGTGTGTGTGTGTGTGTGTGTGTGTGTGTGTGTGTGTGTGTGTGTGATGAGAGAGGCATTTTGTGGCATCTGCTTTTGTCCAGTTCTCTCACTAGATGCTGCTAGCTTTCCCCTTTTGCTCTGCTTGCAGAGCTGAATTCTTTTAATCCGTATCCGGTGGACAGTCAGACACACTGTTCCGGTGTACTAAAATTTCTGCATTTTAACTCATTCAACCTAAAGTTCTTGCCTTTAGAATATTTCGCGTATTTCTCTTCAGTATCGCATTGTGAATGAGCTGGGAAAAATAGAAGTTAAACCTCTAACTCTCAATCCATTTTAGTCATTCTTGATCTGTATGTTTTGACAAGCAACCTTTACATCAGAGAAGAAGAGAAGCTCAAGAGTAAATGTATTTTTAACGGATAGACGATGAAGTGTCTGTATAGCACTCCCCTAATGGTCTCGGAGAGAATTACCTGGTGCTGTGAAATATTGGCATAAGAGAGATGGAGGGGGAGATTTTGTAGGGCAATCTCTGTCAGTAGTCTTTCTCTCCACCTTTTGGTGTAAAGGGGGAACGGTTCTGGAGAATAAGTGACTAGAATAATGAGCTTTGTACCCACCCACACATATCTTTCTCTGTCAGTGGTGAAAAGAAAAAAATTCCATACGCATATCTTAATTTTAGATTGTTAACAAATATTGATCCAAACACCCTTAAGATAACATACATTTACTTCTACAAGCAAAATTGTGTATGATATTAAGAACTGTTTTCACAGAATATCTTTTGGTTTGATTTTTTTTTTACTAGAAAATAGTTGTGCAAGTTTCTTCCTCATTCCTGTCACTTTAGATCTTAAATACTTCATCTGTAATTTCCCCCTTTTTATTCTGAGAATTTCTCTTACAATGTTTCTACCAGTCAGCACTGAGAAGGAAGAACATCATTGCTGTTTAAAGGCATTATAGCTAAAGTACGTGACAGAGGACATACGGTAAATGCTTACACCAGCAAATGACATGGCAGTTGAACGACATTCGTTGTTTCACCTTTTAGTCATAAAGCACTTCTGATATCAGTGGAAAAAGTTTTAAGTTTTGGTGTTAAGTTTTAATTTAAGTATTAGTGAATTTTCCCTATGTACAAAAACATTTACTGACACGACAGTATAAAAAACTGTTTAAAAAATTTGGGGACTGCAAGATTTTTTTTAATCTTTTGGAAAGAAGTTTTTCAATGTTCACCAAGGCTACATTTATTTGGTCAAAAATACAGAAAAACAGTAACATTCTAAAATATGATTACAATTTAATATAAATTAAAAGGTTAATACATTTTGAAATGTATTTTGTTTCTGTGATGGCAGTCTTCAGTGTCACATGATCCTTCTGAAATCATTCTAATATGCTAATTTGCTGCTCAAGAAACTATCATCAACTCATTTAAAAGCATCTAATTTAAGCCATTCAAATATCTACAGTATATTAAAGATGGAGTCACTGCTCTGGCCTATCTGGTCTATCTTTATTACTGTCCGATTTAATGAAACTTAATTGCAGAACTGCTGTTCTAAACCAGGACAAAGGAACTTGTGTTCTAAAAATGGAGCTAAAAATGGTTTTATAGAATAACAGAAGTGGTCAGGCAATTCTATGAGTGAAGGAAAACAGGGGAGTTATTCTATCCTTTGTTAATCTGGTAGATTGAGTAAATCTCACAGCCATCTGGACCTCTGAGTACAGTCACAATGGTCTCTCTCTCTCTCTGTATGATGTAATATTCTCAGATAAGCTGAGCTCACATCACTTCCTCTTTTGCAGCTGTTCTCATAAGAGTAATTCTCTAACACTAATGACGAGATTATAACGTTCACTGCTTCTGATCTTCCAATTGAGGGCCCATGGCTCGACATTATGCGATGATCATGTCTCCATTAAGACCCTTCTATGTGCAATATGACCAGTTCAGTTCAACCGGCATAGGATCCGTTTGCAATATATAAACTTGAAAATAAGGACCAATTCAAATCTAACTCTAAAATCCATCTCTGAAGTTAACTGTGATGATGATGCTGGGAATCATCAGGATAAGTCACATAAGATTTCAGTGGAACTGGGGCAAAGTGAAACAGTAGGGTAGCATTAATTTCAGCAAATATAACTTTTTATTTTTCAGACGAAATTATTTTAAGTGATTTAAGGCGGTTTTCAGCATGTTCTGTTACATTCAAATGTAAATGTTGAATGTAACAGAGTTGTAGCTATCACGAATATTGGGGTTGAATTTTAATAATTTATTTCGATAAACGATACATTTATATGCATTTGTTTTATTATGTGTAATCCATCTAAATGTAATGTAATTAATTGGGATATTATGGGAAATTAATGAGGAAATTGATTGATATTCATTCGTTGTGTTCAATAATATGTTCATAAATGTCCTTAATTATTTTCTCCAAAAACTCTCATTGTATAAATAGTATAGAATGAAAGTCAACTTATGTTATTTCCATTTGTGTATAAATCAAATAAAAAATGTATTTAATATATTACGTTTATAATTAATATAATTAGCAGTACTTCCAATATCATTGGAGTTACTGTAAAGAAAGTGGAATCCTTTAAAACAGCAGCAATAATAATGGTAAAATATTCAGATTAATTGACCTACTTAAGTAAGAGCCCATCAAACAGTGAAGGTTATGTCTGTCAGGATTACAGTGAGAAGTGGAGACTTAATAATTTATGAATTGGGATGTGCCTTTTTCTCTTCTCTGTTTGGGGGGGTCCAAGTAAATATCTGAGTTATCAATATTTCAGGAGCTCTCTATTGCTCCACTTCAGCTTCTGTGAGGAGAAGACTTGCAACAAGCTCCATCTACTACGAAGCCTAAAAAAACAACTGAAACTCTACACTTTTTTTTGCCTTCCATTTTTATGCTACTACTTCATTTGGGTTTCTTTTTTGCTTCCTTTTCCTCCTTCCTCTGTGGTATATTCTCGCTTGAGTCTTATTCTCGTTCATGACACCCCCCTCGCAAAAGTAAATGGTAAAGTACAAAATAGCTTCCGTTAGTCCTTATCAGAAGAGACGCTGCAGCATACGAGCAGCTCCACTCCACTGCTTAACAGAATGATGACACACTCTGGTTGATGGGAATAAGGCTGTGCAGCAATGATGAGGTCATTCTCACATGCTTTCTCAGTGATGATGAGCAAACATGTGATCATCACACTGCTAGCTGAGCTCATTAAACAGGCTCTTTAGCCAGGGTCAGGAACCGTGTCAGATCTTTTCCTTTCTAGCATTCCATATTATATATTTGAATGAGAAGTAGTTCACAAATTCACTTAAAGAGATAGTTCATCCAAAAATGAAAATCCTTTCATTATTTACTCACCTTCATGTCATTCCAAACCTGCATTACTCACTTTCTTCTGTGGAACAAAAAATTAGATATTTTGAGAAACACTGTTGTTTTTAAGAAAGTCATACAGGTTTGAAACAACATGAGGGTGAATAAATGGTGCAATTTTCACTTTTTGGGTGAATTATCCCTTTTAATATACATTGATGTAACTGAATATTGACAGAAGTGTATTTGATCATAACACATGATGTCTTTTAGATTTATAACTCAGATTTATAACTATACAACTTGGGTACATTTTTAACTATTTTAAAGATATACTTTTTTTCTAAATAAACCACTTCTGTCTAGTGTCTAGTGACAAAAACTTAAGATTACGGTATAAATTTATTTTGCACAGTACTGTATATAAAACAGTTATGTCCGGTCGAACGATGTATTAATTAACTTCAGATTGGATTGTGTTGGCACTTACCTAATGCTAAAATATGTTTCGTGCCTCTAACAAGTGCTTTCGATCTTCTTTCTGATCTGAATGGTATGTGGAAAACACTTGAGTTTTGCCCGAGACTTCTCCCAGCGTCTAGAACGCAACTGAATGCTTTTTCAAGCGTCTCCATACTTGAGAAACTGCGGGAAACTACTTTTAAACACAAAATGACGAAATATTTACGTACATATTTACAGCGGGTCTATTCGCACGGGATTAGTATTACCTGAGGTAATTTTTCCTGACCTTTTTACTGAAGGTAAAAGTCGCTGTAACTGACATTGTCCGTATAATGATTACTGAGATGGCACATTTGGACGGGACTAAAATTACAGAGAAGCTCTGGTAATAATTATTAATTTACCCCACCTCTCCATGTTAAACTAGTCCCGTCCGAATAGGGCTATAGACCTACTTAGTCTAGTTTCCTGTGCAAAACAGCAAGATGCTCTTTTGTGGCCAAATTGTGTTTTTAAATTACCTAAATTTTAATCATTAAAATGACTTGAAAGGGCCTTGTACTTTAAAAATAAATAAATAAAAAAACTGCAGGATTAATTCTAACCCATAATACCCGTGACAGTCTCACCTTTCATGTGTTTCCATCCCTGCAGGAAAGCCACATTTCTTCCTCACCCAGTATTAGGCTCTTGGCTATTTAGCTGGCCTTTTGTGAACTGTTTAAGCTGGGCATGTCAATACATTATGTCTTGGTTAACACATATTTAACCAAACTGTAGCATTGTTTTAGCCTGGCATACTGAGCATTAGATGGCAAGTCTATGGACCGCCCACAGTCTGTTTACTGACCATCTGATACATACAGAAATAGCAAAAGCTG
This sequence comes from Squalius cephalus, assembly GCF_949319135.1. Taxonomy (NCBI): domain Eukaryota; kingdom Metazoa; phylum Chordata; class Actinopteri; order Cypriniformes; family Leuciscidae; genus Squalius; species Squalius cephalus. The sequence goes on from NC_137126.1 coordinate 31,291,434, forward strand.
GCTTAAATCAACAGCTCCAATATGATTGGCTGGCATTATGTGTCACTCAGATGGTCTCCTCCTGTCTAAGTTGGCAGTTCTTCACTAGAATAAGCTGCAGTGAGCACCAGAATTACATTTACATTTATAAATTATAAGGTCTGTCTACATCCAAGCAGGTGAACAGTGCAAAGACAATTAGACAAAATGTAATCAATTTATCAAAAGCGAGTCGATTTTTCAAAAAGAAAATCATAATTTTGATCACTGACTACGTTCTCTGATCCTGCAATTACTAGCACTGCTCACCACTCACCATCCTCTTTCACATTGGAGGAACAAACAAGTGTTTAATCATAGAGACCAACACAGAAGCCAAATAAAAAAGAAAACACTATCATTTCACACAAAGTGGAGCTGTGTGGGAGTGCAGCTAGACCGTTCATTCTTGGGTGAGACACTCAGCTGTCGCAAAGCACAGAAATGCGTAAGAGTAGTGGGAGTGGAGTTCAGTGCATTGAGCGTTGAATGCAGGCCTGCTCTGCTTCTGCTAATTTACTACACTGCACAGATTCACTTAGTCTGAGACCACATGCACACTGAAGCGAAGTGCGGTTGTCACTCTAAAGTGCTTGATCACGTTCTGTTCACACAGAGTTTGGATATTTACACAAGTGGCAACTGCATTTTGCTACCAAATTCACTCTTAAATAATGTTGTAAAGTGTGTAGAACCAAATTAAAGTAGGACACAGCTCTTCTGGAATATCTATTTCTCTCAGACGGAGGTTTGTGGCTTGACTATTTCAAAAATTTTTAAAGTCTGCACGCTCTTTTTAAATTGAATTTAAATCATGTTAAATGCTGAAGTAAAATTTTAAACATTTTGTCACAACCTAATTCCATTACATTTAGGCCACGTACATTCCTGTAATTGAAGTTTGATTCATATGTGTTTTGACTGCATTAAACTGAAACTGGCCAGTGGATTTTTAGTTCACTGCATGCTTTGCATGGGAGTGGACTGGAGGAGTAAATGTTGAAATTAAGTGTAATGATGTTTTTGAATAAAGGGAAATACTTGTTAGTGTTTAATGTTCAGTTGTTGAAATTTTATAAGAGGTTCGGTTATTTTGAAGTTTTTGTGGTTACCATTGTGCTCAAGCTTGCGCTTAGGTTGAAAGCTTTACTCATTGAGCTACAGCTGTTACTGATAGCACAGTCACTTCTTCCTTGCTCATCTTATACAGTACATAGAGTAAAAAATGTTATATTTAGCATGTTAGCATTTATTATTGCATTCGGTTTCTTTTTCCAGTTCCACTAAGAACTTTAATTATGATTTAATTGTTTGAATGTACTTGTTAGTCTTGTTTTACAACTTACTTAAATTAAGGCCGTAATACACTACACAAATTTTGCCTTTTGATTTTTGCCTCCATTTTCAGTCTGGAGGAGTCGACTCTAGTTGCCGAAGTCAGAGCCAGTCTGCAGATTTTGGGCATTCGGAGCTGACTGATTTCACAGAAAAGTGCATAGTATATGATGGGCACAGACTCAGCTTCAGACTATGATGATATCCAGTTGGAAGATATAAGACATGTTTGACATTTTGAGCCGATTTTAGAACACATTGTTTTACTTTTTCTCATCCGTCTCCTAGCAACAAGGCGCATGTTTCTGCGTGAGTTTGTTTGTAACAATTTGAAAGTAGTGTACGTTCCTCAGACGTTTAGTGTATGATGCCCTGTTTTTCTTTTGTAACAATTTACAAAGTCGATAAGTGTATGATGCCTAGTGTTTTTGAATTTGTTCAGATTTTAAAAGTCGTGTAGTGTGTTCCAGTCTTTAATTGGATAAATGAATCTTTAATTAAATTTGTTTCTTCTATTTAATTGAGGTCATTGAACAAATCATTTGAGTGCTTTGTGACAAAAATGTACTGAAAAAAAAAAAAATTATTCAAATTAGCTTACAGTGTACATAGACTTATTTATATTATTTTATTTATTTACTTGAATAAGATTTTTTTTTATGAATTAGTAGGAAAAAAAACAATTGTACAGGTCGCTAAAACTACAAATCAATAGCTAATAGCTGAAATATCAGGTTGCTTAAATCTGTGGATAATTATATTAACACAAATATTCATACTGGACTAAAATGTACTTTTAAGATTCAAATTGTCCCACTGTATGCTGAACCATAGGAGTAAATCATATTTTACCATCCTTACTATATCCAAAAACAACTGTTTATAGTTTATAATACAGCCTCACATATTTTTGCACAGAAAACAATGTACGTAGGTGTACAATCACAAGTGGCAGCATTTCATATCCACTAGCTATACATCATCCTTGGCACATGCAGCTATTTCCCTTATTCTTTACTTATGTGAAAGGAATGAGTATGGAAAAACATGTCGATTTTTGTGATATTCCTCTCATTTGGGTTTGAATACAATTCAGATCTGCATATAAGCATAATAAAAATGGAGAATGCTGTGGGGGTGCAGAGCGAACTAGAGGGGTGAGAGAAAAAGCGACGGGTTGGGGGGGGGGGAGTAGAGAGAGAGGGAGGGAAGAAAGCAATGAGAGGATCTTGAAATTGTGCGCTAATAAAATTCGAGGTCATTTACATCTGAGATGGGATTGAGTGGCAGGCGTTACCATGACGACATTCCCACGGGTCTTCAAGCGTTCTGCGCTCCCTGACAGCAGCAGAGAGAAAGAAGGAAGGGAGAGAAGGTGTGCGTTATAAAGGGAAACAGTGAAAGCAGAGGGATCGTGTAAAACGGGACTGTGGGGCTCAGGCGAACGAGAGATAGAAACAAATAGCAGAGGACGCGACAGAGGAAAAGTGTGTGTGTGTGTGTGTGAGCGACAGAGAGTGAGAGAGGCAGTGTCTTTGAGTGGCTGCATGGCAAAGCCTTAAATTTTTAATCAGCATGGACCAGGAGGCAGACACACCGAAGGAGTGACTTAATAATGCACAATTAAATTAGAAACTCGGCCCAGAATACAGTTGGATCCTTTCACCCTGCCTGTTTCACTCATTTGTACTCAAATACCTGCTCATTCTCACTCTTAATCACATCTTCCTTGGGGTATTCACTCATCTCATTGCTCAGCCACTCCTTCAGTTTAGCCTTTTTTGAGCCATTCATAGTTTCTTCTGCTTGCTTCTAAAAGTGGTCCAATTGATCGGCCGCCGATCGTTATCGGACGATAACAGCTTTATATAGTTTGATTGGTGGTCTCTATAAAGGCCAATCAGATGACGCAAAACTTGCAAGGCAATTTTTCTATGCACAGCTAAGATTGCTTCACTACATTATCTGGTCTGGCAGTTCTACCAGGTGTATGAAAAGGACAATAAATTTGCAACGTCTTTGCGGACACTTTGCAACTACAGCAACCCTAGAGCAATGACAGCAAGAAACTAGAGTTATGCATTTCTTTCCTTCACAGCGGTGCACTTTCGTTCCTCCCTTGAAGCCAAAACTTAAAGGGATAAACCCCTTAAAGGGGTTCACCCAAAAATTTAAATTCTGTTATTAATTACTCACCTTCATGTCATTCCAAACCCGTTAGACTTTCGTTCATCTTCGGAACAAAAATTAAGATATTTTTGATGAAATCTGAGAGCTTTCTGTCTCTCCATTGACAGCTAAACCTCATTGGTTCTCGCACGTCAAGCGAACTTGCTTGAGCCTCCGTTTACCACAACTGATGTGTGAGTTGATGAATGTTTATATGTGAATAAAAGCCTTAGTTCAATCTGTTCATCATATAAAGCGATCGTCCCTTCAAAAAAATTGTGGACTAAACCGCTCAATTCACTAATCTCTTTATGAACTTTTTGAAGACTCAAAATGTCAGTTGTGTAGCTGTCTATGGAGGGACAGAAAGCTCTAAGATTTCATCAAAAAAAATTGTTCCGAAGATGAACAAAATCCTTATGGGTACTTTGGAACGACATGAGGGTGAGTAAATAATGAAAGAATTTAAATTTTTGGGTGAAATACATATATTCATACAGTCTGTTGCTAAACTGCAGGACATGCTCGATAATAAAAAGAGTTATTCAATACTGTTCTTCAAGCGTCTTTCTGTGCGTGCGGTCTGAGACTGAGTGGAACACGGAGAAGCAAAGTGAACTTTGCGTTCGCCCCTAAATGGTCAAATACACACCGAAATATGACAAAATGCCAGCTTTGAGTATTCGCTTAAACATTGTCGGTTTTGTCTTAGGTGAACATAAACAGTTGGGAAATAAGTCACGTTTAACAGTATATTGGATCCGTGCATTAGGTCTTAAAGTAACAGCAGCCTAATATACAGTACCAGCTGCTGTCTTTTTTAATCAAAATGTTAATCAAAAAACATTTTATTGTTTAGAATTGCTAAATAACCCCAGTTGGTCTATTGGAAGCCTCCTATTTATCATGTAGTATTATTTTTTTTCGATGAGCGGTATCGGTGATTGGTATCGGCCAATACTGCTTCTAGTGATCGGTAATCTGTGATCGGCCCCAAAAACCCTGATCACAGCACTTTTATTTACTGTGTTGGTCTGGCTGTAACAAACCTCAGCACTCAAGCGGGCAATATCAAATGTCTGTTTCTTTTAACCAGATCTTGAAATTCAAATAAGTTGCTGTAAATATATTGAATGTATTGATTTTGACTTTGCTTAGCAAGATTTTCAAACAGTTACTAAGCTTTGACAGGGGTTGAAATTAAATATAGAGTGTACAAGACTGTAAAATAAGACTGTTTTGCTAATTCACACTATAGCACTACTTATGGCAGTGCTGTGAATTGCAGTCTTACACATTTCATTACAAAATTATGCTTGCATAGCTGGAAGTGTCTGCATTTATGTAATTTAGTATGTTAAAATGTAATGTTTTTCTGTTTTGTTAAACGTACACACTGTAGCTAAAATCAGTAGTCAGTTCACCTTTTAGTGCTTAATCCTGTTCTATACACACACAGTTCAGTAATTTACGGGATTGACAACTGCATTCTACAACCGAATTAACTCCCGGCTTGGCAGCCTTTCGAAACACGATGCCTCCGACTATGCTTTAGTTAAAATTGCTGAACATAACGAGTCTTTTGTCACTGTAATATTTCTTTGGTCAGAATAGTGGATACCAATCTATGGTTTGAATGTTGAGTGTTTCACGCCAGAATGTTGCTATGGTTACCACTGTGTCAGTCGTCCCAGTTTGGGGAGAGTTCCGTACACGCATGGAACAATATTTTAGACTCACTCCCTCATTTAAATGCGGTTGTCACTCCAGAAACTTAACAGTGTGTACGTGGCCTCAGAAGTTTGGGGTCAGTGAGATTTTATTTATTAATTTTAGAAATTAATATGTTTATTCCGCAAGGGTGTATTTAGTTGATCAAAAGTCACAGTAAAGATTAAAACAATTTTTTTTCTTTTAAGTTTTCTATTCATCAAAAAATCTTTTAAAAATGTATTACTGATTCCACATATGCTAAGCAGCACAACTGCTTTCAGCATTGATGATAATAATCAGAAATGTTTCATGAGCGGCAAATTTCTGAAAGTTCAGGTGACACTTAAGACTGGAGGAATGGCCCCTTGAAATGAAGGAATAAATTGCATTTATTACTGATTTTGCTGTATTTAAATAAAGCTTTAGTGAGCATAAGATTTTTTTTTTTCAAAAACCAAACCAAAAATTCTTACTGACCCCACACTTTTTAATAGTTCATTTTATATTGGAATAAAAATGTGTTATATCTCTTTAGCTGCAATATTCATTTGACCAGGGTATAAAATGATCTCTGATACCAAATGCAAGTACTCAAAAATTGAGTAACTGGCCAGTTGACTAGTATTATTGTTTTACATTTTTATAAATTGTGATTCCTAAATGTTCTTTCTTATAACTTAAAACAAAATTAGTTCTTTGTTATTGAGAGATACACTGTTGTATGGCACAATGATCTGTGCTTGCTGGAAAACCATTCCCATCACTAAAATACTGAAGAGATGTTGCTATAGCACACTGGTTACTTAAAGTAGAGGGGGTGGGTCGATGAGAAGCCCTTCTCTCAGGTGTTTCATGATTCCTCCACTGTCTAGGGGGCCTCAGTGGTGTGCGGAGCAGCTCCAGTCTCTTCCTTCAGTAACGGCTGTCCTCCACACACACAAATAGCCATCAGAGGACAATGAGAGCCATGATCCTTTGACGCCATCTGTCACTGGAGGGTGTGCACGCACAGGCTACCAAAACCAGAGAGACACACACACACACACACACACACACACACACACAGAGGCAAGAGGGAAGGCAGTAGTTACAATGGGAATGAACAAGGGTGGAGGACTAGTATCATTTATTTTCTTTTTCGGTGTAACTGCATTTCCATGACTGAGCGTTCTTTACATGTTGTATTCAACAATGAGCAGATAAATACAAGCTTTTAATTTGTAGAAAATGCCGTCACTATGAGTGATCTTTCTAACTTTATTTTATGACTATCTATCTGTTCTGACATATCAAAACAGAGTAGATCTGATATAGTAGAACTATTATGAATAGGATTTTTTATCACAATGTCACATATTAAAAAATAGAAGAAAACAGAACCACTATAACTTACATGAGATTTTTTATTCTATGCTATGATAACATCGGTAACTGCAATAAATGTTGCATATAGAATTTTTTATTTTTTTCATTTAATCTTGAATGATCTAAACAGTGTCTTCTGCATTCTATGTTTCATTAACACTTTACAATAAGGTTAAATTTGTTAACATGAGTATGCATGACTGTAGGTGTCACAATCAACATTTATTACAATATTAATTTAGATTAATGTTAATTTATAAATATGCCTTTGTTTATTGTTAAACCATGTTTATTCATAATACATTCATGTTAATTTATACAACTGAACTACAATTCACAGCTAGTTTATTAGAATGCTGAAATTTACATTTACCAAGAAGATTAATAAATGCTGTAAGAAATATTGTTATTGTTAATATTTTTAGTTCAGAATTCCTATTACTGAACTAACCAATTGTAAAATGTTACCCCTTTTCCTTGTTATATATAAGATTTGCTATTGTAAAATGCATTTACAATGCATTAATTAAGGTAATGTGCTTCATTTAAGGTCACAGTGGTGATAGAGCGTCATTGGAACTCAGATTAGGTCGCCTCTTAACAGAATCAAATCTGTTTGTGTTCTACCACTCCAAAACTTAATCAGTCACGCTACCACCAAAGCTGACTATAGATGAAATTATCAGAAAAAAACAAAACAAAAAAACAGTGGACAGATACAAAGTATTGCTTTACAAAGCCCTTAACAAAAAAACAACAAACAGTTTGATTAGATAAGAAATATCTAGTTCGTTTCAGCAACATTTTAGTTCATAGAGTGGACAATATCCAGTCCTTCCATTGTCTGGTGAACCTGGACCGTGTGTGTGTGTGTGTGTGTGTGTGTGCCCGTGTGTGTGCCCTTCAGTGTTCAGGGGACTTCCCCTCTCACTCCTTTCCGTCTCCCTGTGCAGGGAGGAGATGTTAATGGCTCTCTGGATGTGTTAATTAGCTAGAACAGTGGTTAATGAGGAAGGTTGAAATAGAGAAGGAAGAGAGAGAGAGTGTGTCTTTGGGTGCTTATTGTGTGAGTCTGTATGAGCGGAAGGGCGTGTGTAGTCAAGTGGCACACTGGAGCGGTGGGAGGATTATACAGTGGGTTGTCTCACTCTGAAGGCAATGAAGGTCAGATGAGGGCAAGACTCTTAACACGGTCATTATAACTATGACCACAGAGTTAGAAAGAAATGGGGGGAAATGTTCTGAATCAAATACAGCACCATCTACAGGCCTGGGGGTGTCTTTAACTTTAAAGCTAAAGTTACAAAACTCTGATTTTGACTGATGAGAAAGTTATAACGTGAATTTTATTGAACCATTATAACATAATTTAAATGCAGTTTTCCCCCCGTTTGAACCAGTTGTATGTAGCTTGATGCATTTGTTTTTGTCAGATGCTTTTATTCACAGTGACTGTACATTTTATCAGCATTTATTAATTTTGCTTAATCTATAAATATCCTATTGTTAATTCACACCATAATGCATTAAAGTAATAGTTCATGGAAATCTGAAAATTCTGTTATCATTTATTCTGTCATGTCGTTCCAAATGTGTGGTGCACAAAAATATATGTTTTGAGCAGTGTTTCAACTGTTTGGGGTCTAAAACAACAAATTACAAACACACTTTTTCTCCCCAAAATATGTTCTTTTGTTCTTCCAAAGAATACAAAAATCATACAGGTTTGAAATGACATGAGGGTGATTCCCAGAATTTTCATTTTGGGATGAACTATGCCTTTAACTAATGTTACCCTCTACAACTTGATTGTGAAGTGATAAATGGTTGTGTAGTTCAATACTGAAATATCTGAAACGGTTCTATTGCTCCTTTTCTGCAGTATCGATACAGTGTTCTTGCTCTCTTCTCTCCAATGGCGAATTTACAGTTTGACACACACCCGCCTCCTTTTCACTCACTCGTCTCATTCGCTCCGGACCCGGTTGAATAGTGCTTGTATTGCGCATAATTTTACTCATTCCCGCATGTTTCGCACTCACACCAAAAGCGCATCTATATAATTGATGCTCACATAATGCCGCCTCTCAAACATCTCTCGATTACCAAATTGACTTTTTTTTCATGGCTTATTGCACTTAAATTGTAAAATATATACAAAATGATGTCAAAATGTCCGTCTTGTCAAGTATTGAGGTAAATACAGTCAGTTTTGAAACGTAAATAGTTGAGAAAACGCATGTTATGTAACAGTATATTGGATCCGTGCATGAGCTCTTCAAGCCTAATAAACCTGCTGCTGTCTATCATGTTAATCAGAGAACAGAAGACAAAGAGAAAATCACTCACTGCTCTTGAATGAATATTTTTTGTAACTTTAATTTTAAGCATTAATCTGTATTTATTTTTTTACAGTGAAGACTATCCAGTGTTATTTTACATTTCATTACTTTAATTTCTGTAGTATTTAATTTGTATTTTTATTCTATTGTATTTATTTGTGCTATCATTTGCAGTTTATTTGTTCTTATTTTATTACTGATTGTTTACTTGGCTTTTTTTTGTAAATTTAGTTCAGCAATTCAAATAAAGCCTCTCTGTTCTGAGTATTAGCTGTTACAACCCAAATGATCAAAAAATTATGATATACAGTAATAACAAATTATCTGTATGGCAGGCAGCATATATGGCAGTTTTCCCTGTGGTATCGAAAATGGTATCAAATTTCAATATTTTTGAACGGTATCGTATGGAAGTTGGAAATTCCTGTATAGTTAATAAATATACATTTATAAATTCTACTAAATAGTTACAAATACTAAACTTAGATACAGACTCCAGTTTGTGGGAAAGACTAAAATACGAAATAGAGAAAAAAGTGACTGACAGAAAAAAAAAAGTGTGTGTGAGAGAGAGCGAAAGAGTAAAAGAGAGAGTTGCGGGTGCGAGTGAGCGAGCGAGCGTATTAGGGAGAGAGAGAGAGAGTGTGAGCCTTTATTCTGAGTGGAATAGCTAATGAGGGCCCTGCGGAGCCTAGCTTTGCTGTGCGCGGTCGTAATGAACAGTGGCAGCCTGGCACGCCGCGCCCATGAGCTTTATTATTCACACGCATACATCAGAATACGGCAGAGAAATTATGCAAATACTGTGGAGAGAAAGCTAGAGAGAGAGAGATGATGATGGAGAGAGGAAGAGAGACTGAAGGGTGGGGGGATTATTGGGGGAGAGAGAAGGAGGGGAGTCTTTACAGCAGGTTGGAATTTGTTTTTTAATACTGAAATAAAAAGAGGCTCTGCTTCAGAGAGGAAACGCGCTCTAATTTCTGAGAAGGCTGATTTAAATTGTATAGCTGCCATGTGTGTGTATCTGGATGCGAGTATTTGCACATTTCCTTTACAGGAACGAGGGAGCCTATTGGACTGCATTGTAAATCCATCAAATATGTTTGAGATGCAGATTTCCACTGTGCGTCTTGGTGAGCGTATGTGCATGTATTTACTTAGAAGTACAGGGGACGCAGAACTGATGGGAAATTATACTCATTTTTAAGAAGACTGGCAAGTCTTTCATGTGCTTCTTTCAGGTCCCATCACTAGCATCCTCGCTAAAGACGTGCGTGAGCTTGCTTTGAGGCAGGCTTAACACGAGTGGCCACTGCAACTCGTCTCATACTGTTGTTGCTACGCAAATGAATACTCAAATCATGTGGTTTGTTGATAAGAAATGTGCTATTAGTTTTCTCAGCATTCAAACTTAATGATTTTTGTCTTGTCTGGACAACAGAATAGGCAGAAATTGTACATGCTTCTTTTTTTTAAGGAATGATCTGCGGCATATGAAGATCCAGTAATCATTATTTAGCTTGAGCTAGTAAGGAAACTCCCAGAACCACTAGCACCCAACTAGCAACACCCTAGCAACCACCATAACACCTCAGCAATCACATAACAATACACTACAAACTCTCAGAACTCCCTAGCAATCACATCACAATCCTTTAAAAACACTCAGAACTGTTTAGCGACCACATAGCAAATCGCTAAAACACTCAGATCACTCTAGCAAGCAGCCAAACACATAGCAATGTTTTCTGTAGTCTTTTGTTTCCGACACAACTCTTGACTATTAAACATTACTGCAAAATGTTGGACGTGGTTATTTTGGGCCTAAAAAGGTATCATCTTTTGCTCTGCATTATCAACGAGTTGTTAGGGAACAGAGGAAAATGTTTTACGGTGTAGAGGTCTTAAACACTTGCTTACGTTCCTGAGGCTGATCTCCTCCTTCAGACTGGCCTTATATGGACTGACTGGGTCTGCTTCAGCTTCAACTCTCATCTACACCCTTTCTCTTTCTTTCTCCTATTGCTCTGTATTTCCGTCTTGTGTTCTGACTCTCAAATCTCAAATTCATGCTGCTCCAAACAGTTCTCTGTAGTGCTGAATGAGGTCATGTTTTACAGTTCTTAAAGCACTTTCAACAGTTGTACCTTTTAAAATTAGTGTATTGTCTTTGGAGGTGTTATTCTGACTAATGTTAACATCTGAGTGAAATATCTTTTGAGGACCTCTCAAATGTAGAGCAGGTTTAATACATGCAGGTTTAATACATAATGTTTTTAAACCCTTAAAGAGTATTGCAATAGAGAAGCAAACGGCTGTGCAGCTATAATAATGCAGAATTGAAACCGGTAGCTTGTGCTAGTGTTAGTATTTCAGTAGCATACTAGCATGCAAGCTTTGTGTGGGAAAGCCCATTATGACAAAGGTCAGAGTGGGAAAGCCCCAGTTGCTCAGGGGAAAATACTTGTCTGGGAATTTAGTTATCCTTAAATGGTTTTAGGGCCTACTCAGGACTTTTTTGGTGAATTTTTGACTTGAATGTGTCCCAGGCAGATTGATTATTTGCTTGGTTTGGATTATTATTAACAAGAAATCCTTATTCTTTTGGACTTAAAAAATGAGTGAGCACCATAATATAATTTAAAAGTTTTTTTAATATTCGCTTTGGCTTCATTTGCTTTGCTGCCAGAGCTCCACCTATTTGGATAAATGACTAAATGACACTGGTAAAAAAATATTTTGCCTTTTAGGAGGCATGACTTATTCCTTTTAATGCACACAAAAGTTTTGGGATCGGCAAGATGTTTTTTGTTGTTGTTGTTGTTGTTGTTGAAAGAAATGAATATTTTTATGTGGCAAGAATGAATTTATAAATTGACAAAAACTGACAGAATATACAGTACTTTTACATTTTGTTAATCATAAATCATATAATTCATATAAATGCTGTTTTTAAACTGTATATACATCAAAGAATCCTGAAAAAAATGCACAATTGTTTTAACAAAATTATTAAGCAGCACAACTGTTTTCAACACTGATAATAATAAGGAATGTCCCTTGAGCAGCAAATCAGCATATGAGAATGATTTCTGAAGAAACATGACACTAAAGACGAGTAATGGCTGCTGAAAATTCACCTTTGATCTCAGGAATAAATTACATTTTAAAATAGTCAAATAGAAAATGGATGTTTTAAATTGTAATAATATTTCACAATAATAACTTTTTACTTTTAAGAAATGCAGCCTTGGTGAGCACAAGGGTGCTTTCACACCTGCCTCATTTAGTTCGCTTGAATCGCACTAGAGTTTGTCGTCCCCCTTGGTGCGGTTCGTTTGGGCAGGTGTGAATGCAGCAATCGCACTCGGGTGCACACCAAAAGCGGACCAAACAAGTTCGAGGAGGTCTCGGTACGCTTTCAAACGAACTCTGGAGTGGTTCGTTTGTGGTGAGAACGTGATCCCACCTCGAACAGACCCAATTGCCAAAGAACAAGACTAAACTAGCTGCTGTAGTCAGCTACGCTATGCATTATGGGATGAGGACTAATGTTTGTTGACAGTTTGCACGTTAATTCTGACTAGGGCTTTGACTTTTGCCCAAAAATCATATTCGAAGTTCGTTTGTTTATTAATATTAATATTCAAATATATTCAAATATTTATTAATAATATTTTGACGGAGATAGCATGGAGTCGATTCTGGCCTGCCTCGCCCCCGATCCCTCCCCCTCCTCCTCCTCCTCTTCCAGCTTGCCGGGATGTAGTGTTGACAGGTGGGCTCTCATGTTGCTGGTCGTCGCGTGGTTTGTGAGTTTGGTCCTACATATTTTACACATCACTTTGTCCTTACTCGTGATTTTTCCGTTTCTATGGGAACCCATAGTAGCGCCACACGTTGCTTTTCAAATTATCAGGAGTGTTCGAACTCCTCGTCAGCCGTGGTTGTTGTAGCCGTTGGCGCGGCCATTGTTTTGGTATGCAAAATAGGCGCTAACCAGGACGCTAACGTCACCTACAGGAGCCCAAATGACCAATAATAGCCTTGCTAATGAGCTCGCGATTCATAACTTCACCAGGTGTGAAAAAGCCTCGGGATCTAAATTGAAAACAACATTTACAAGCAAACACATTTACAAAAAATAATGCCCATAACAGGTTTAAATATTAAAGGCTGCCTAATATTCTTTCGAATATCATTATTTTTTTAAATATTCAAATTATATTCGAATAACGAAGTTCAAATGTCAAAGCCCTAATTCTGACCAATCGAAGTGCGAAATACGTTATGGAAATACGTTCAAGACACATCTGGCCAACGAGTGATGTGGATGTTGTCACGTGACTGCATTTTTGTTCGTTTCTTCAACTCATCAATTGATTCGGACCAAAGCAATCAGTGTGGTGTGAAAAGGAACCAAAATGCCTGAAAAATGCTACGAAGTATAAATTTTCGCCCATGGTCCGGACCAAATGATCCGAACTACAGATGTGAAAGCACCCTAAGAGACTTCTTTAGAAATCATTTAAAAATTGTACGGTCCCCAAACTTGTGAATTGTGTATGTTTTCATTTAAAACAATATTGGTAAGGATTATTCAGTCTCTTAAGTTTGGTGTAAAGACATTTCCCTTTAATCTATACTTAATTCGGTAACACGTTACATCAAGGTTTCATTTGTTAACATTATTTAATGTATTAACTATCATGAACTAACCATGACCAATACATGTTAATCTTTGTTAATGTTAGTTAATAAAAATACAGCTTTTCATTGTTTGTTAATGTTAGTTCACAGTGCATTAACTAATGTTAACAAATACAACTTTTGATTTTAATAACGGATTAGTAAATGTAGAAATTAATGTTAACAAAGAATAATAAATGCTGTATAACTGCAGTTTATTATTATTTCATGTTAACTAATGTAGTTAACTAATGAAACCTTATTGTAAAGTGTTACCCTTAATTATACACCTCAACTTAGTCAAGGTCCCCAACACACACAGTGGAAAAAGTCAGGAGGGAGTAGGGAAAGGACAATAGTTGGAAGGTGTGAAGTTCTTAAAAACATGGCTTTGTACTTTATACCTTCTTACATACATGGTTGTGATTGATGGTTATGAACGTACTCCTCGTCCTCGCTCCTTTGTTAGGCATACCATTTAAATGCAATATTAGAAGCAAAAGCAGAAAGAAGCAGTCTCTCTTATTTTTACATTTTTATTAAACATGCCAGAGTCAGTTCATGTCAAATCATGACTCTCCTTGTGTACAACAATATTATATATTTAAAAACCAACTGAAAAAATGAAATAAAGATCGTTTTTAAAATATGGCTTAAAATAGTAACAATGAGGTCCTTTGTGTAAATATATGGTCCTTTGTTTTCAAAGCTCATTTAAATAGCTTTCCTGCTCTTGCGTATTGTGAATTGGATGTCTTGGATGGGATTGAACTCATTTTGAACTGACGCAAACCATGGACTGTCCAGAAGCAAACACTGTATTCTCGTACTGTCAGGGTGAAGGACAGCGAACTGCTCGGTCTGTTTGAAATCTGCATGCAGCGATAGCTTATGAATAAATAATCCCCATACGGCATCTCATGCAAATCCATGCAAATGAGGGCTCGGGGCCATACAATTTCTCAGCGTGTTTGTGTGCAGGGTGCATGTGTGTTTATATGTGGAGACGAGAGGGAAGAATTGGGTGTGTTTGTGAATGTGTGCACAGGAGGGCTTCTCAAATATAAGCTTTACTGTGTGTATCCACACCGAATTGATGACTTTGCAGTTAAGACTATTGACATGCATTTACCAAGACTAGCAGTATTTGTATCACGATTCTGGTGCTGTAGGATGTGTGTCTGAGATGTTAGGGACAAGGTCATCAAGAGGTTTAGAATATAGAGACTTTGTTAAATATAGTAGATAATAATGTAGTGATTTTTTTTTTGGGGGGGGGGGGGGGGGGGTGGGGGATTTCTGTTGTTGTTGTTGTTGTTGTTCCTCTGCCTCCCTCACAAATTTAATTGCATAGTTCACCCAAAAATGAAAATTATGTCACTCAAAACATGCATGACTTGCTTTTATCTGTGACTTGCTTTCTTCTTTCTATGTGTATTTTGTCCATACAGTGGTATGTCATGTTGTTTTGGACCCCACTGACTTCCAAAAAAACATTCTTAAAACACTCTTATTTTGTACAGGTTTAGGACAACATGCCAAGTAAATGATAAGAAAATGTTCATATTTGAGTGAACAGGCCCTGTATTACTTTCAGGTCACAAGTGATGTTTTTGAATAACTGGATTCTGGAAAAGATAAAAACTTTTTTTATTTTTTTATTCACTCTAATTCAGTATTGCTCCACCCTTCTTGCATACCCACAATGCCTCTCTAATTGAGAAAGACCCCTCATTGTCTTTTGTTCTAATGAAGCATCTACTATGACTTATCCTGTGTTACTAAGTTTTGCATCAAGACCAAGTACACTATCTTTCCGTTTCCTTTTTGTGTGCCTCCAGTTTATTACTTGCTTTGTTCTTTTCTATGGTGAACAAAACTCAAACAGAACTCATTGGATGCATCTGTCCATGCTTTTTTGCACTTGTTTTACTCACTTATTCTTCATTTATTGCTGCTAGACTTACTCTATTCAATTTATTATTGTCATTTATGGTTTGGTGTCTGTCCTTGCTTCTGATTTGTTAATTCAGGTAGCCAGCTAAAATCCAAAATATAGCAACAGCTTTGACAATATATACTCTCAAAATGGTACAAAACAACATTCAGTACATACATGATAGACTTAAGCAATGATGTAGAAGAGGTCATACATTCTGTGTATGTTTTGAATATTGTGTGTAATGTTACTCTACCATTCAAAAGTTTGGAGTTGGTAAGATTTTTTTTAAATGTTTTTGAAAGAAGTCTCTTATGATCACAAAGGCAAATAAAATAATAATAATTAAAAAAAAAAGGATTCCTGTGATGCAAAGCTGAATTTTCAGCTGCCATTACTCCAGTTGTCAGTGTCACACGATCCTTCAGAAATCATTCTAAGATGAAAAGTTGTGCTGCTGAATAAAACTATTAATTTCTTTAAAAAAAAAAAAAAATAAAAAAAAAAAATATATATATTACTGACTCCAAAAATGTTAACAGTAGTGTATATACTTGATATGGCATGTTAACTGTGTCGTTTGGAGCAAGTCAAATTCTTTGGTGCAATTTGTCCAATAGATGTGAATTTTGAACACTTATTAGCATGAGCTCAGTATCTCCCCCACTTGTCTTATTTTCTGCAGTGGTGAGCAGAACTCTTAGTGGATGATGGGGCCTGTGCTTGTGTGTGTTGATGTGTGTGTGGCCTTTGGCTGGATCAGGTCTGTGTCTGCTGCTGTCTTGTTGTTGAACATAGACAGTAGGCAGAGTAATTAGCCTTCTGGCCAGTGTGTGTGTAAGGGAGAAAGGCGGATATAGTGGCGGAGAGAAGCAGTAAAGTGTCTTCAGTTCTCTCTCTCTGCCTAGTTCTCCCTTTCCCTGAAGCTGCATGTTTTACATGGACTGAAGCCCATTTTACATGGTGTCTGCCTCTCATACAGACATGCGAAGGCTTCCACACATAAGTCAGTCATGCGTGTGCGTGAGTGTGTGTGTGTGTGTGTGTGTGTGAGAGTGTGAGGAAGAAAAGGTGTAAGTGTTTGTGGCACCAGCAGCCTTATTATCCCTCTGTTCCCCATCCTTTCATTCTTTTCTTGTTCAACTGACACTCTCTCTCTCTGTCCCATGTTCAAGCATCAGTATAGCAATAATAGGTTTAGGGCAAACAAATAATAGTTTGAACAACTAAAACATTCATGCCAAAATACAAAGCCATGCAACATATCTCTTCAAATGCTTTGTTTTACATTAACTCTGAGGTCTTAGTATTAACTCTTTTAGGTCAGATTAAATAACATAACTTCATAATTATTTATATAAATAGAAATGTAGTATAAGAAAAGAAAAGAAAAGAAGTGTATAGCAAAAAAAGTTGAACTTGTTTCACTCATTTTTTTTAATGCTGAAATTATTAAATAAAATATACTAAAATCATTTTCAATAGTAGTCTCAAATTTTTAGACCCCATTGTGTCTGTCTGTCAGATTTCATACTCAGAAGATTTAGTAGGTAGAAAATCTCATGCAGGTCCAAATGAAGAAGGTTGAGTTTTTTTTTTTTTCTATGAGCTTTACGATTCATGTTCAAGTCTTTGTTTGGAGGTGAGGCTATGAGGATCCTTGTCACACACCCGCATCTTTCATAGACCATCAACGAATCAATGATTATATGTCTTAAGAATCGATCCAGAAATCCTGGACGGAGGAACCACTGTCAGACCCTCCTATGTCAGACTCTCTCTCTGTCTCTCCCTCTCTCACTCTCCCCACACCCCTCACCTCATAAATTAGATAGAAAGCATTGTTTTTTCGAGCCGCAAGTGCCCACCCCCCTACACTCTAACGCACAGCATACACGCTCGCACACACGTATATCTAATCGTCATTACCGGCTTGACTCACTGTAGCGTGTGGCCTCGATTGGAGACAGTGGCTACAAGTGCCAGACAGCCTCTCTGAATGTGTTTGTGTGTTTGTGTGTGTTCGAATGCATATGTGTATGTGCTCTCGTGCCCCCACCTGCTGCCAATTCACTCAGCCAAAGAGTACGAGAGGGAGACAGAGACAGAGAAGAAGAGGGTCTGTTCCTCTCGGTGGGTCATGGGGGTCCTGTGGAAGGACAGCCGTCCTCTCTCATTCATATTCATTCATTCTCCCTTGTCCCCTTCAGCTGCCACCTCTCCGGTAACAACACCCCCAACAACAACCGCCCACCCACCCCCACCCCAAGTATCTCTTTGTGCCCGGCGAGAGGCTCTCCTTTCCAGCCACGCTTGCCTTTTGTTCCTGCCCGGTCCTCCCCTCCCCTGGTTCTCCTCAGCAAGCAGCAGACGGCTGGTTGTGTTTGGGACCCAGCTGAACAAACACACACCGGGTCTGAGCAGGATGAGAGGGGGAGGAGGACACACCTGACACCTCCATTGCGTACTTTTAGCATTCTCTCTCCACGTTTTCTCTTGTAGGAGGAGTTTCTTGTTTAGGGAGTTTTTGTGGAGGACATGTCTACCTTGTTGTGTTTTGGTTTAAATGTCTTGTTTTGCATGTTAGGTTCTAAGTAGGGGTGGGCGATATGACCAAAATCTTATATCACAATATGAGTACTTTTATTTCATAATAACGATATATATCACAATATAGTTATTTTTGCTTTAAATAAGGTTTTTATGATATCAACATTTTTGTAGCCGTTTTCAATATTACATTTTACATTTAGTCATTTAGCAGACGCTTTTGTCCAAAGTGACTTACAAATTCAGCAGTATCACAATATCATTAAAAAAGCTAATACTAACCTAAAAGACTCTCAAGCTTACTGATGGAAACAGTGATAAAGAAAGAGCAAAGAAAACAAACTCCAATAGAAAAAGGACACAAAAAGACCTACCTGAAAACTTCAAGCACTATAAATAGGGGCTTTCACACCGGGTAGTTTTAGGAACTGGCCACCAGGGTAGTTCCCCGAGAACTAATGGTTCCCCTAGAAACGTTTTCCTGGTTGCATTCGCACCGCCAGAAGGAACTCTGAAGTGACATAAGCCACGCTTGTTGTTGTAACTTTTATTTTGACGGCGTGGCGGACCTTTATTTTGACGGCGCTGAGAATGCCAGCCAGAGCCTGAGCGCACAGTGCTCGCATTCTTTGGGTTCATTAGTGTACGATCTGTCTAATAGTCCTGTCTAATACGTCATTAGATTGAACTGTTATACATAGAAAGTAGATGGTAATGAAAAGTTATTAGCGTGTGCCGTGTGGTTGATGCCCAGTGTTTCTAGCTGAGCAGAAATACATAATCATGTTTCGCTTGGTCCCCTCAAAGTTGCAATGGATTTTCTCCTTAGCGTAAAGGTTAAGAGGCCAATCTATCACTGTTTTTCATGTTCGTAGAGATAGTTTGTGGAGTAAATATATAGCCTATAATCTGTGTTTACACAGCCTTTTTAAAAATGGCGGGTACTGGTGTTTCGTGTGCGTTCGCCAATCAGCGTACACTAACGTCACAGATGGTTCCTATAGTGCTGGTTTAGACCCTACTCTGAAGTAGGAGCTAAATTAGTTCCTCCAAAAGGAGTTCCTTCCGCCAATAGTTCTAGGAACTATGAAAAGGTTCCTCCGGTGCGAAAGCCCCTAATACTATATAAAATGTATAAAGTAATCAAAAGAATAAAAAAACAATGCATAGTTTTTACTGTGTGAATTAAATATACATTTATTCTTATTAAAGTTACAAAAGGGATTCAGTCAAAAGGGATTCCGTCTTTTTTGTTGTTCGATTAGCATTAATAGCCGCTTTCCGACCGGAGGAACCTTTTCACAGTTCCTAGAACTATTGGCTAAAGTACCCGGATGTTCCTGTGGTGCGAACACGCCGACTAGGAACGATTTTAGTTCTAGGAACTCCATTTGGAGGAACTAATTTAGCTCCTACTTCAGAGTAGGGTCTAAACCAGCACTATAGGAACTACTCGTGACGTTAGTGTACGCTGACTGAACGCACGCAAAACACCAGCACCTGCCATTTTTAAAACAGCTATGTAAACACACAGATTATACTCCAGAAACTAACTATACAAACATGGAAAACAGTGATAGATGGGCCTCTAAACCTTTAATGCTGAAGAGAAAATCCAACGCAACAGAGGGGACCAAGTCAAACATGATAATAGGCCTATATTTCTGCTCAACTAGCAACACACTGGACATCAACCACACGGCATAGGCTAATAACTTTTTTTCATATACTGTCTACTTTCTATGTATAACAGTTCTATCTAATAACATATTAAACAGTATTGTTAGACAGATCGCTAGCTAATGAACACAGAATGCGAGCATTGTTTGCTCTGGCGTTCTCAGCGCCATCAAAATAAAGGTTGCAACAACAAGCGTCACTCCCTTACCCCTCCTACCAGTTCCTATGGCCACTTGGCCAGTGCGAATGCAAACAGCAAAACCGAGTTTGGGGGAGAGTAGTTCATAGAACTGTTTAGAAGTGGACAGTTCCTAGAAC
Source organism: Squalius cephalus (assembly GCF_949319135.1). Taxonomy (NCBI): domain Eukaryota; kingdom Metazoa; phylum Chordata; class Actinopteri; order Cypriniformes; family Leuciscidae; genus Squalius; species Squalius cephalus. Next base: position 31,311,552 of record NC_137126.1, read on the forward strand.
TAAGTTCCTGTAACTACTTGGTCAGAAAGCGGCTATAATGAACAGTTGGTCAATTTGGATGCTGTCACTTTAAGACTGACTGCACTGATCCAATATACGTGTGCGTTTTCTTTCTTAACTGTTTATGTTCACTTAAGACATAAATTACTGTTTACTTGCAAAGACATGGTTACTTTGACACGTAGGTATGTATATTTAATGATTTAAGCCCAATTAGGCTTTATGTCGCGCATCTCTCAGACAGTGCTGACAGTCTTAAATTAGTTCTCTTTCGCTGCTGATTGCTCTTCAACGGTTTAAAATCACCTGTTCTTAAACTGCAATGCTTAAAAACACATGCAAATGATAATCGTTTGTGACCGCGCAGCACAGCAATGTCACATGAGCGTAACCGCGATAGAGACAATAGTCCAAAATCTCTGCCAGTTAATCGTGTCTACCGTTATATCGCCCAACCCTAGTTCTAAGTATATCCTGGATGGTCTCTATACACCAATTACCAATTTATAGTGCAGTGTCAAATCCTTAAGACTTTGGCAGTGGGTATCTCTGTGGTGACTAGCTCCTCTTTGATTGTGTTCATGAACGCAGATGTTGTAAAGTACATGAGCTGCCTGCAGATCTTAAGCTGTTACCCACGGGTTCTTGATCACTCATGTAAGAATTCTACTCATGCACTGGCCATTATCTTTCATGAGTCAACTGAGAGTAACAAAAGCGCTGAATTTTTACCACTTGTTAACTATCTACCTGATGACAGGCAGATGGAGAACCTACTAGCACATGTAATGATTCATCCAATATCAATCATATTGAGTGTGTTTACTTTGGGTTTTTAATTGCAGAGGTGATTAGAGTTGGTTGAGCATATGTGCGAGTAGTTTTTATATATATATATATATATATATATATATATATATATATATATATATATATATATATATATATATATATATATATATATATATATATATATATATATATATATATATGAAGAGTTCAGATGCAAAAGCCTCTAAGTGCCATCTGAAATTTTCTTCTAGAATGATCATTTTATAAAGCTTGTACATTTAAGTTAAGTAATTTCACTTAAATGACAATTAATAGGTAATTTGCATTGCCATTTAAGTGAAAGTATTGAACTTAAATATACGAGCTTGATAAAAATGATAATTCTAGAAGAAAATGGAGAATATATAAATATATATTATATATATTATATTATATTATATTATATTATATTATATATATATATATATATATATGTGTCATCCCCCTTAAATATATATTATATATATATATATATATATAATAATTTTTTTTTTTGGTCATCAGTTTAGTCAACAGTACTATGTACTCTCAGAAAAAAATGGTACAAAAGCTGTCACTGGGACCGGTATCCTTTTAAAAAGGTTTTAAGATGTACCATTTATGTACTAATATGTACACTTTTGGTACCAATATGCACCTTTGAGGTACTAATATGCATCTATATGCACTTATGTATCTTTTGAAAGGGGACCGCCCCAGTTACAGCTTTTGTACCTTTTTTTTCTGAGAGTGTATACTGTTCAAAAGTTTGGGGCCAGTAAGATCAACATTAATTTTTTTTTTAAATCCTGAAAAAATCAAAACATCATCAATTGTATTAAGCAGCACAACTGTTTTCAACATTGATAATAATATTTCCAAATCAGCTTATTATAATTATTTCTGAAGGATCATGAAGAAGGATCACTGAAGACTGGAAAAATGTAAAAAGTTACATTTCACAATATTACTGTTTTACTGTATTTTTGATAAAAAAAAAATCAGCCTTGGTGAGCAGAAGAGACTTCTTTCAAAAACTCACCCAATTAAATCTTACACTTGAATGATTGTGTGTTTGTGTGTGTGTGTGTGTGCGTGTGTGTGTGCGTGCGTGCATGCGTGTGTGTGTATCATATTTTCACTATTTTCTATTTTTCTCATATAAAAATTGCATTTCAAAAAATGGACCATTACAAGTTTCACAATTAGCCCTTTATAGACATCATTCTCCTCTCAGATCACGATGCTGTATTTGTATCTGACAGTGTGCTGTATTTTTTAGAAGTAGTAATGGTAGTGTAGAAGACTATTTTGTGTAATTTGTCCCACTAGTAAAACCAGCAAACAAACTGATTTAGGAGTCCTTACCTTTTCCTCATAAACACCAGACCTACAGACGTTTGAGACAAAAGAGCTCATACCACAACATGAAATACAACCTTGAGCTGAGTGTCCTCAAAGCAGCACAGATGAACAGGATGACGAGGGGAGATGAAGCACATGGAAGATTAAACCCAAAGAAGAGAGTGAAGAAGAAATGCAAAACAAAGATATTGATGAGACTATAAAAAAATAATAAAACTAAAATAAAATAAAACTATAAAACATGTAATTATGGTAGTTTTATACTATGCAGGATATACAACTACTTAAATAGAAAAATAACCCTAACATATATCTTTCTATTAATTTATTTTTAATTAGTAACATACAATTACTGTGTCATTTAAAAAAAGAGAAAATAAAATATATTGGAGGTGTGCATATTTATTAGAACCAATGAGTAAATAAGAGAAAAACTAGCACAGAGTCACCTTTGTATGGTCATTAAATATTACATGAGCAAAAAAGAGAGAAAGAGTTTGACAGAGGTGTCCACCTTAGACAAACAGAAACACACAGTCACTGGTTTGGCACTGTGAGTGAATATATAACCAAAACAGGTCTTGACTGCTCTGAGTGAGACTAACTTTTCTTCTCCTATTCAAACACAGACTCACTGGATGGTCATGTATCTTAAACACACTTTTAAAAGAGATTAAAGGGAATAGTTTGCCCAAAAAATTCTGCCATTGTTAAATCACCCCCGTGTAACTGTTTTTGTACTTGTAATTAAAGTTAATAAGAGTCCAAAACAAAATCTTGCTTTTTGAAAAAAGAAATTAATATAGATTTGAAATGACATGATTAGGTAAGTACATTTCTGGGTGTACTATCCCTTTAACTCATGAAGTGATGAGTTCAAGAGAACCATCAATAAATAGCACCTGACGTGGGGGTGTTTCATAACATCATTAAGACTCTGAGTGACACAATATGACCGTCGGTACTTAAAAAAACCAATGTTATCGAGTGAATGGGCAGCCAGTGGCACGACCCCACCTCCCTGTGAGCTTTGTCGTGTGGCCTTTGATTTACAATGTCATGCTCAATATCCAAATGAGCAGCTGTAGTCCAAATAGGTTTGTTCAAGTTGACTGATGGACCTTTGATTAAGATCAAAATAACTTCCTTTGAGAATTATTTCCTGTGATTTTGTAAGAGTCAATTACAACAACAAAAAAATTACACAAACAGTTGATTGCCTGGGTAAATATGACCCATTGAACTATGTGAAGTTTTTTCAAAGAAGTTGAAATATCCTTGAAAAATACTCAGCGTTTTAATGTGAGGCAGTATGATAACTATCCAATAAATCTGCTTGCTTTTAGCTGTAAAATCAATGCAAGATCATATAGCATGAGCGCTATATTGTTTGGGGACCTTGTCAGTTACAGAAGAGATCTACCTGGAGTACTTCCCACCACCCCAACACAGAATGAAGCACCAACAAATTAAGTACATGAAGTACAAGAAGAAAGAAACCACACAGCATCTTACAATCTGGCTCAAATAGGACTACTTCAGGGAGCTGGCGCTATTGAGCAAGAGACCCGAGAAGACATGAAGCAATTATTATGCACATTAATGGCTGCAAAGATGGAGAAGAATTTGATGCCTTCTCATTGTCATTGACCTTTGCCCAGTGACTCATGCGGCTTGTTGCACAGGCCCCGTTTTAGATTGAACGTCATGCCTGTTGAAATCCATTGCAAGCGGTGTTGGTTGCCTCTCCCTGTCAACGCCAAGAAATGTCACCACGCTCCATGTTTGTGAGTGTAACTCAGCAGGTGGTTGGTTTGGTGTGTCTCAGTAACACAATAGAGGTCACGTTTTTTCCTTCTCGCCCTTGAAAAAGCATCTTTCCGATGTATGCTGGCCTCAAACAGCTGACAGAAACAAAAAAAATGGAGGTGAAAGGACAGTTACTGTGTCTTCTCTCACTGTTTTTCTTTGTATATTGATACTTTGGTAATATTGCATGTATAAAATACTTTGAACTTTTACTTTGAAATTGGAAATTGAGTGAAGGAGAAGAGCGGATGAAATCAATGAAATGGATGGGAGAAAGTCTTACGGATAGAGGACGTTCGGGAGAGAAAAGAGAGCGAGGGAGAGGAGTCACAAAGGACACGGAGAGCGAGAGAGTGCAATGTAACTAGAGAAGACACCAAGAAATGGATGGACGGAGTGATATAAATATAGAGAGAGTGAGAGATAAGAGTGAAAAAGAAATAGAATTCTAAAGAAAGGAGAGTGATAACCCTGGCTCCTCTTCCATGACTGAGGAGGGAGCGGCCTCTGTGGGCTCCTGCTGTAACCATAGAAACGGTTGGAAGAGGAAGAGGAAGTGGCAGAAAATAGAATGTGGCTTTGCTGAGCCCTGCAGTCCTGCAGCAGCGCTCTCCTCCCCGTACCAGAGAGAGAGAGAGAGAGAGAGAGAGAACGGATGAAACGAGGGACGGGGTGCAGGGTAAATAATTGGAGGAAAAGTATGGGCGAGGGAAAAGCGAGAATTATAGTAGTTTAAGTGCAGAGAAGAGGAGAGAAGAGACTAGAATAGAAGTTGCAATTTAAGAGGAGAGTAAATGAGACAAGGTGAGCAGAAATGAGATGAGAACAGACCAAAAAGATTTAGAGTATGGGAGGTGAAAGATGTAGAGACTTAATAAGAGAGATATGTTTTAGTATATCTCAAACATGTATACGATAGGAGAATAAAAAAGAAGTGTCAGAGAGAGAGAGAGCGAGAGAGAGAGAGAAGGAGTGAGGAGTAATTGCAATGACCCTGGAGAAAACAGAGGAGAGGAAGAGGAGTGAATGTAGAGGAGACAGAGAGAGGGAGGGAGGGTGGAACGTTCCAGAGAAAGAAAGAGAAGAGCGAGTACACAGTGCAACCAAGAGGGAAGAGAGGGAAGGAGAGTTTTTGCTTTCTGAAATATACTATGGTACATTGGTTCACCTTTGACCTATGTGCTAATGACATTATTTGGACATAGGTACTATACAAAAAAAAAAAAAAAAATTGATCTAAAAAAAATGCTAATGAAACTGCTCTAAATTTAGAATCTCTTAGGTGAACTGCTGTCCATTAGACCTAAATTTGGCCATAGTACTTTTACATTTTGTTTTGTAAATTGCCATGTCTGTACTTGATTGGCACCAGTCATGCATATGTCATTGGACATCTGCTTAAAGTTGTTTGACTAACGATTGATGGATTTTTTTAAACTATGCACTACCTTTCAAAAGTTTGGGGTCAGTAAGATATTTTTAGAAAAAAATAATTTATCTTTTTTTTTCACTTTTTTTTTTTTTTTTAAAGTGACAGTAAAGACTTACATTAACAAACAAACCAAAAAAAATCGTATATATGTGTGTATATATATTATACACTCACCTAAAGGATTATTAGGAACACCATACTAATACTGTGTTTGACCCCCTTTCGCCTTCAGAACTGCCTTAATTTTACGTGGCATTGATTCAACAAGGTGCTGAAAGCATTCTTTAGAAATGTTGGCCCATATTGATAGGATAGCATCTTGCAGTTGATGGAGATTTGTGGGATGCACATCCAGGGCAAGAAGCTCCCGTTCCACCACATCCCAAAGATGCTCTATTGGGTTAAGATCTGGTGACTGTGGGGGCCATTTTAGTACAGTGAACTCATTGACATGTTCAAGAAACCAATTTGAAATGATTCGAGCTTTGTGACATGGTGCATTATCCTGCTGGAAGTAGCCATCAGAGGATGGGTACATGGTGGTCATAAAGGGATGGACATGGTCAGAAACAATGCTCAGGTAGGCCGTGGCATTTAAACGATGCCCAATTGGCACTAAGGGGCCTAAAGTGTGCCAAGAAAACATCCCTTGTGACCATTACACCACCACCACCAGCCTGCACAGTGGTAACAAGGCATGATGGATCCATGTTCTCATTCTGTTTACGCCAAATTCTGACTCTACCATCTGAATGTCTCAACAGAAATCGAGACTCATCAGACCAGGCAACATTTTTCCAGGCTTCAACTGTCCAATTTTGGTGAGCTTGTGCAAATTGTAGCCTCTTTTTCCTATTTGTAGTGGAGATGAGTGGTACCCAGTGGGGTCTTCTGCTGTTGTAGCCCATCCGCCCTTAAGGTTGTGCGTGTTGTGGCTTCACAAATGCTTTGCTGCATACCTCGGTTGTAACGAGTGGTTATTTCAGTCAAAGTTGCTCTTCTATCAGCTTGAATCAGTCGGCCCATTCTCTTCTGACCTCTAGCATCAACAAGGCATTTTCGCCCACAGGACTGCCGCATACGATGTTTTTCCCTTTTCACACCATTCTTTGTAAACCCTAGAAATGGTTGTGCGTGAAAATCCCAGTAACTGAGCAGATTGTGAAATACTCAGACCAGCCCGTCTGGCACCAACAACCATGCTACGCTCAAAATTGCTTAAATCACCTTTCTTTCCCATTCTGACATTCAGTTTGGAGTTCAGGAGATTGTCTTGACCAGGACCACACCCCTAAATGCATTGAAGCAACTGCCATGTGATTGGTTGATTAGATAATTGCATTAATGAGAATTTGAACAGGTGTTCCTAATAATCCTTTGGGTGTGTATATATGTATATGTATGTGTATGTGTGTTTCAAAGAAATTTCAAAGAATCCTGAAAAAAATGTCATAGTTTCCATAAAAATATTATGCAGCACAACTGTTTTAAGCATTGATTAGGAGCAAAATCTTTGGCACCCCTACAATTTCTAATTAGTAAAACTCTGACTAAAGTATATTCCTGTTCATGTGCGTATGTGTTTAAGTTCACCTTAATAATCAGGAACACTTATAATAGTTTAGTTATACTCATAATAGATAATAGAGTAATTGTTGGAATACTCATTTCCACTATCTGGGTAATAGTTAAGTTTAAATCAACTGAAGATGGTAACAATCTACCTGGAAGAGGACGTGTATTGGCCCCACACGCACAATTGCGTGCAAATTGCGTGCAAATTGAGAAATGTTCTCTTTCAAACAAACTCTAAAGATCGAGTTGTAGACTTGCAGATGCTAGTTGGGTGTTGGAGTCAAATAGTCTCCAAAACTATGATCAGACCTCACCTATAAAACCACAACTTGTTTGGGTAGGTTGCAATATAAAATCCTTTGGTGACATCAAACAGCAATCTCATGCACCTACAGTTTGCCAGGCGTTACTGGAACTTTATGGTCAGATGAGAACAAAATAAAGCTTTTTGGAAAAACACCAGAGTTGGTTTGGCATAGACAGAAACATAGCCATGTAGAAAAGTACCTCATCCCCACTGTGAAGTAATGTGGTGGATCTCTAATGTTGTGGGGCTAATTTTCATCCAAAGACCCTGGACAACTTGTTAGGATAACACAGTATCATAAACTCCAAGTACCAGCAGAAATTATATCAACACCTGACTGACCCTGTCAGGAAGCTTAAACTGGGCCGTGGTTGAATCTTCCAGCATGACAATCCAAAACAGAAAATAAACAACAGAACAGTTCATGATGATAGAATTAAGGTTTTCCAGGGACATAGCAGTCCCCTGACCCAAACCCCATGAAAAACCTGTGGGATGAGCTGAAGAAAAGAGTCCACAAGCATGGACCTCTGAATCTGAAGGATCTGGAGAGATTCTGTATGGAGGAATGGTCTCAGATCTCTTGGCATATGTTCAGCAACCTTATAGTACACACACAATATATTATTTATTTATTTATAAAATATTTATTTTAAGTTTGTGCAAACTTTTATTTTGGATGTGATTAATCGTGATTAATCGCTGCCCAGCAGCACTAGTAATAAGGTTGATGGACATATGCCAAGAGATCTGAGATCATTCCTCCATACGGAATCTCTCCAGATCCTTCAGATTCATAGGTCCATGGATTAATCATTGCCCTTTTTTGTGTGTGTGTGTGTGTGTGTGTGTGTGTGTGTGAGAGAGAGAGAGGTGGGCGATGTCTGAGTATATAACCTAGCCACAAACAAAAAAAACATTTATCTTTCTTTATGAGTGTTACTACTTGTTTTTGAGAACTTATTTTAACGTACATAACCGATTGTGATCTGTTCAAACATTAACAAAGTGTCACAAAAATAGATACAGATTGTCTATCAGAACCACCTTCTTCAATGGGAATGCGAATGCGCATAGCGGGTCTAGATTGGGCACCAGTCTATGTGTATATGAGTGTATACGAGTGTGTGCCTGAAATCCAATGCTAATCTTGGTTCATCATGTCCCACTGAGCTGCATGTATGTGTGTCTGCTGGCTGGTTTGGCAGACTCATGTCTGGTCAGCTGTCTGGACACTTGGCCTGCACACAGGCTTCAACACTGAGACACGTGGCTGTCAATGACTGCTTTATCTCACTGAGACAGCGTTGGGTGGTGACTACACGGGGGGTCTTATTGTGTGTGCGATTGGAAAGGGGGGATTAAACAGCTGTGGTCAAAAAATGGACAGAGGGAGGTACCAGATTCAGTATGGCAGATGGATGGACTGATGGTGACCATTTCTTTCTTTAAACCCCTTTCTCTTCATTTCCCTTTTCTTTCTCTGTCTGTCTTGTGGAGTTCAGATCTCTTTCAGTGTCATTTTCAGTTTACAGATAAGTTTGATAATGCAGACTTTTTTTACACAGGTATTTGCAAAAGTCTGAGACCACATGAAAGAATCTACAGTAGTTTAAAAGTGGAAATAAAGAAACGTCAGATTTTGAAAACATCAGAAACTAATTTTATTTGATGTTAAATTAATAAATGTTTGAGATTCTAGATATCAAATTTACATGTAGTGTATCATATGACTTTTTACGGTCCGATGTTCTCGCTTCCATTAAAGCACACGATACTCTTTAGAACAGAACAATTTGAATAGTGATCTCAGACTTTTGGCCTCCATTTTATTTATCATATAAACCACTATTCAAAATGTTTTTTTAAGTCTCTTATGCTCAATCAGGCTGCATTTATTTGACTGAAAATACAGTAAAAACTGTAGTATTGTGAAATATTTTAAATGTAATTTATTCCTGTAATGGCAAAGCTGAATTTTCAGCATCATTACTGTCACACTTCACTGTCACACTGTCCTTCAGAAATCATTCTAATATGATCTGATTTGCTGCTCATGAAACATTTCTTATTATCATCAATGTTCAAAACGGTTGTGCTGCTTAATATTTTTTGTGGAAACTATGATACATTTTTTTGATGAATAGAGAACAGCACTTAAAATAGAAATCTTTTAAAACCTTATAAATGTCGTAATGTCACTTTTAACCAGTTTATTGCGTCCTTGCTGAATAACAGTATTAATTTATTTTACAATAATCTTAGTGACCAGATACTTTTTAACAAGTGTATTATTATGTTTGATCATCACAAATGCAAACGGTTAACTTTAATGGCATGAGTTTGGAGCATGTTAATCTAATCCTGCCAATCATTCTCGTAACAATCACACTTGCACTCTTCCTGCATCCACCTAGACCACTTGTAAAACAAAATGTTTGTTACTGTTGGTTGTCTGAACTTTACAAAACACGGACTGCTTGTTTGCAACATCATGTTCAAACACAGATGTTTGCTGATATCCAACAATACCACAAGCAAGGAAGGAACAGGATGTCTGGTGGAAAGACCAGCGAGGCTGGTAACCAGCATTTGTTGTCAGTGATATTTGGTTAGTTTTGTATGGTAGTGATTTATCTCAAAAGAAAATACATATAATACAATTGGCTTGATATTTTCAGATACAGCCTCAACCTCTATTAAATTTAGATAATAATAAGTGTTTCTTTCTATCACAGGACCAGTTCCACTCTGTGACCTTCCTGGAGTAAAACCAATAGCCTCCTTCACCTCCTCCTTTAGCTGTGGCTTCTTGAGCTGGGACTCAGGAGCGAGTTGCTGGGAAACCAGGCATACACAGCCAAATTGCTCAGTTTTGCCAGATGTCTTGTGGAGTGAATCATGTAGCACTGGTGTCTGAACCAGCCCCACCACCTCCCCCCCCCCGCACACGCGGAGGCACGAACACATACACAGAGCTACAGCTTGAACTTCATACGGTTCTAAGGCCCTTTCATTGTCAGTCTTAGACTTGAGCTCCAACTCTTGCCAGAGGCTGTAATGACACAATGGAGTCTCTGTTTTTAAACCAAAAAGCATAGGGCACAGAATAAGTTCTCTCTCTCTTTACATACAAATTTCTCTTTTTTTTCCTCTCATGAACACAAAACCACATAATCAATTAAGTTTCCTCAGCTCCCCATAGGCCTTCAAAGTGGATCCCCTGAGTCAAGGATATTGTGTTTTTTTATGCCTGTCATCTTGTCTGGTGTCAAAGAGCAACTGGTCCAACAGACAGATATGTGAGTGCATGCGTATATATGTGTGTGTGTTTAGGCTGCATTTATTTGATATAAAAAACAGAATAAACAGCAATATTGTGCAATATTATTCAAATTTAAAATAATTGCTATTCCTGTGATTACTACTTTAATCCAGTTTTCAGTGTCACATGATCCTTCAGAAACCATTATGTTTATCCAGTGGTGAACAGTAACAAAGCATTTTACTTTATCTGAGTAAACTTTTACTTCACTACATTCCAAAGCATAATATTGTAATTTTTACTTAACTACATTTCATAAAAACATGCCGTTCCTCATTATTTTGAACTGAATAAATTGTCACCCGCTCCGAGAAGCGATAGCGGTGTCTGATTCGTGAATGAGCAAATTCTTTCCAATGACCCTGTTAAATCGTTTTGCAAATCGCATTGAATGATTCATTCGTGACTTGGACCGATCCGATTGAATCTGATCTCGAAGTCAGTAACACAGGGATTTAAATTATCTGGTCAGAGCAAGTCTCCAGTGAACAATTCACTGAATTCACTAGTCTGACTCAAAATGAGCCAAGAACAGGAGATCATATAGGATCTCAAGTGCGCTCACGACTGATGCAGAATTTGACAATTTATTATTGTAAATGGAAATCATATTTGTGTCATCACTGTCTGGTGTTTTTTTTGTGTTTTTTTACTTAAAGGGTGAGCCGTTTAACCCCATTGTATGAAATGCTTGAAAGTGGACATTTCCATATTTGTGTAATACCATCTGAATGGTGTATGTTTTACTTTAAAATGCGCAAATTAATGCCCATGTACCTTTTGCTGCCATAGCAGTTTCAAATGATGTAAAAACTTGTATGTTTGCATGCCATTTTTCTTCAAATTTAACACATTTTACCCTATTACCCTATTTATCTGTTTCTATACTGTATGTTTATATTTGTCAACACACATTTTGTTTTTCCTAACTTTTTTATGGTATATTTGGTACATTAGTTATTTTGTTATTTTGTAATTAAATGATCAGAAATTTTCAGTAGTAGTTATCAGTGTATGACAAGTTTTGGTAATAAAATAAAATGTTTTTTTTTTGCAGATCAGTACTTATTATGTGTCTGAGCTTTTATACTTTTACTCGATTACAATTAAAAAGGAGTGCTTAATACTTTTACTGGAGAAATATTTTATGGTATCTGTACTTTTGTACTCAAGGTGTACTTTTTGTCCACCACTGTCATTATCAAAGTTGAAAACAGTTGTGCTACTTAATATTTTTGTGGAAACTAATAATTTTTGTTTCAGGATTCTTTGAATATAGTTCAAAATAACATTTATTTGAAATTTACATTTTTTGTAGCACTACTTATGTCATTAATTTTTTTCCTGATTACAAGTATTAGTAAAAGTAAAAACATCTATAAAGTAGAATATATGCAGTATTATATTAATTTGTAATATTCTATACACCTTTATAATATATATAAAAATACTCATCTCTCCTATTTGTCTTATGTCTAGGTGAGGTAACTTAGACTAGCAATTACCTTCCAGTAGAAGGCCTGAGAGAAGAGCTATTGATTGGACCAAGAGGTCAGAGGGGGTCGACAGCTGCAGGAGCAGCATGGACGGGGGAAACACAGCAAATGTAATGGAGGAGGGGTGGCCTTCAGGTGAGTTTACCCTCAACAATGTAAATGAATAGTTCCTTATTCAGACCTTTGTGAATATATGAGCAGGTGTGGTTATAACTAGGAAAAATTATTAATCATGCTTCCCTGGTGAATTAGTAGCTGTATATAAGTCATAACGGAAGGCTTACATATACTATCCACTGAAGCTACTAATCAATACTGATAGCTATAAAGATGCATCTTACCACTACAAATAACACTTCAGTAGAGTCTATATTAGATATTGTATACTGGAAATAAAAGGCCCGTCACTGTGTTGCACTCCGAGCCATGTGAGTGCTGGGTTGCCCAGGTCATGTGGTGAAACGGTGAGTAATGCATGGAGGGATGTCGTCTCAACCTTCAGCCAGCCCTTCTCTCCTATTATTGGAATATTAATCCAGGGGATCTGGAAGGAAGGATGACGTCATGTGTGTGCCAGCGTCGTCCTGTGTGCTTTGCCGTGGATTCAGCTGTCATGGCTAACAGAACCATTTCTGTGATTAACGGTCTTGCCGACCCCATCAAACACCCAACCGTGCTACTTCCTGCCCAATATTCTCCCCTCCTCTCTCTCTCTCTCTCTCTCTCTCTCTCTCTCTCTCTCTCTCTCTCTCTCTCTCTCTCTCTCTCTCTCTCTCTCTCTATTTTACTGCGTGTCCCAGCTGGCTAGTGTGTCTTTTTAGATAGGCAGAGTCTGTGTGTAGAGGTGTGTGTGTGTGTCTGTCTGTCTGTCTGTGTGATTTGTATGGAAGAGAGTGGATGCTTGTGTGTTTGGAGAAAATTAGCATGTGTTTGTCAAGGAGCATGATAGAGAACAAGAAAGAAAGAGTGTGTGTAAGAAAGAGTATATGTTTTGGTGTGTCCATAGTTTGTCTTGATTGGTGTTCAAGGAAGGTGCTATTCATTCTCTTGAGGTCTGCATGGTGAATCCTTATGTTTCTATAATCTTAGAAAATATGTCCTTGCCGAAGGCTGAACGGCACAATGGTCTGCTTACTATCAGCAGTCAAAACTCTACAGGGGACAACAAAGTGCCTTCGTATCCTGTTCTGGAAAAAACAGCAGCAACAACAACAACTATTTCCATACATTTTTAGAAAGATAAACTAACTTATGACTGACTGCCTTAAAGGGAGAGTTTACTCAAAAATGAAAACCATCATTTACTAACCATTGTGTCTCTTCAAAACTGTATGACTTTTTTCTGCAGAACACAAAAGATAATTTGAATAATTTGTATTGTCCATACAATGAAAGTCAGTGGGGTCATGCCATAAGTAAATTATGACAAAATATCTTTTCATTTCAGCTCTTTAAGAGTAAAACCCTAGTTGTATTAAACAAAGGGAATTATATTGTGTCTTAGAGCAAAATTTGATTTACAATAACAATTGTAGTTTGTCAACTGAGTTGTCATTTGATAATCTTTCACTTTTTACTTCTTTTAGTTATTTTTGAAGATAAATTTAAGAAAACTCGCATTTTCAATGTTAAACTGTGTTAGGCTTCAAATCTAGTAAAAAGTAAAAGCAAAATACAAATTGATAGCAAAGCTTTATCACATTAGAGTGAAACTACAGACCTCATGGCAGCATTTTCTCAAAAAAATACTACAACATCAAAGTATCTCTTTTCCACTGGCCCAAAAAGCCATTAAGAAAGCTGTCAGAAAAGTAGACTTACTGCCCCCTAAAGGAAGGAGTTTGAATTGTTGCAGCATTCAGGTTATTGAAACTTCAATTATAAGGAATGATCACTCAAAGCAAAACTGGGATCTCTTAGGAACAAATAAACACTTCTATGAACCCTCCATACTGTATACATATGAAAACTACAGAGAAACAATAGGAGGTCCTCTTGAATCTGTGAGTGTATGCGAAGAGAGCTGCAAACTGAATTTCCTCACAAAAGCATTAGCATAATACTCATCAGAAAAGGGCAAAGTAGAAACAACTAAGCGAAAAAGAGAGTAAATGAGAAACTCAGTGACCCAAACATGACTGAGCTTAGACTGTCAGCATGTGTCATCTGTGCCGGGCTCATTCTGTGTGACGGCTACAACATAACTGGGGAGTAGATGTAAACAAAGGTGCTCATCAGCAGTAACCACTTAGCATGTATTCCACCATTATCATTATTCATCTCTGAGGCATAACGTTCATGTGTGGGAGATTTCAGAAATGATTATCGAGACCGAGTTTGTGCAGTCATTGGTTGACTATTAGTCTTAAGCTCAAGCCGTATCCAGCGCTGGTTTGGCATCAGATCTGCAATAGCTTTTGCTGCCAGCATGTTTTTTCTTCAACGTGGGAATCGTCAGACCATAGAGAGTCTGCCTTTGGGTTTATAAGGTTCTTTCATTCAAGCGGCTTGCGCGCAATGCTTATTCCTCTTTTCCCACAGTTGGCCCATCTCTATCTCTAGCTATCTCTTCTAGCGCCGCTGCATCCCTCGTTCCCTCCTCTCCCTCTCAGCCTGTTTTTGCGCGCTCTGTTCGTTATCTAACCAAACCCAACGGATTCTTCTCAGTACTGCTAAGAGAAAATCAGTTTGCTTTTTTCCTTCTCCTCTTTTTCTTGTCTAGGTCCCCACTGCCTCGCTCCGCTGCTCACCAGTTCTCCACCCTCCCTTCCTCCCTCCCCCTCTCCCTGCTTTTGCTGGCTCTGCTTTCATTCTAACCTCCCCCTCCTCTTCCCTCAAGGGAATAAAGGTCATTGCGCAAATGATTACTCAGACCTCGGTAGCCATGGAAACGCGGTCATGTGACAGGGACAGGCATGCATCGAGCACAACAAAGGAGCCGATTAGTAAGCCAGCGATGGAAAGCTAGCGCCTGCCTTTGTGTGCCTGCGTTCTCAGTATTTCGCTCTATCGCTCCCTTTCTCTTCCTACGTGTTCGACTTGCTGGGGGAGGGAGGGAGGGAAGGAGCGGGCAAAAGAAAGCCTAGCATGCTGCTTCTACAAGCGCTTTGTTTAAACTAGCGGTTTGTCTTTGGGTTGTTCATTAGAGATTAACGCTGACATTTCAGTGCGTTTGCACATGTTTAATGCATCCGTTAGACAAAAGAAGTGTGTCCTAAATTTTAGACCTCAATTGAGAAAGCTGCTTCATTGTGAATTAGGTGAATTCATTGTAGAAGGTGACGTTATTGATACACTGATGATCATATAACTAGTTTTAATCAAAGTCCCTTTCAAGGAAGGTCAGTTGACTCGGCGGCCATATTTGAAGTGCCGATAAGTGAACAGCTATTTTGGGTACGCAAGACCAACTGCAATCTATTTGAAAGGGGAAATAACTGTTGCCAAACTCACATTTAAATATTGATTGACTCTTTTATTTAGAAAATATTACAAGAGCTGCCCTGAGGTTGCCATATTGCGGGTTGCGGTTTCTCCCGTTCGTAGCAATTCAAGATCACTGTCTGGGTACCAGCTAAAAGTTTTCGTTATTTCCTCCCTGGTTATAAATTCTGCTAATATGTAGCGATAGAAGTTAAAAATAGCATAAAAGAAATGAGTTTAAAGACACGTTTGTTTTACATTAGGTAAAATTGTCAAATTAAGCCAAAGCCATACTTCAGTTGCTTGAAGTGAATTCTGTCATCAAAATGTTATTCAGTCCCAATGAGGTAGTAAGTGAACATACTGCCCCCTAGGTGCAGTTTTTCTTTGTAAGTGGCTCTATAGTAAATTGACAATTAAAAAATTGTCATATTTACTCATAATGTAAAATGCACAGAAAGTTAATGTACTTGTTCTCTCAGCACACTAACATACAAAAAACTGTTTTAGAAACAGCAGGGTGCCTTCCCTCAGAGGGGGAACGTCAGACTTTTGGTATCATTTCTCATTGTCAGTGGTGGCTTATTTAAATGAAACTGTCAAGGCTTTGAAACTCACACCAGCTTATCTAATATGAGTTACCTGCAGTTAATGAACTCGAGCCAACGGAAACCAATTAAACATTGAAAATTATTGTGAGCTTCTGGAAGTCCTGTAAGCCTGTAAAAGGCATAAATCAACCCTTTAAAGTGCACTTACAATTCACTCTACAAAGTAATCTCACCAATTTCATTCCATTTTCTTCTAATTTAAAAAAATTCACAAGCACATAACATAGCCTAAAATCTATCTCTCTAAATTTGATGTTTTTATTAGCTTGATGCAAAGTTAGATTTTCTTATGCTAGCTTTGTATGTGTCTTGTTCCAGTTTCAACACAGGTTCATTTCTGCAAAATATTTTGTTGCTTGTTGCATGTTTTGCAACAAGTGTTTTTAATAGTGTTTTTTGCTGAAGCAACCATGCTATTTCAGCTTGCTTTCTACAAGTCTTTGAGCTCTTTTACTGTGACTCATGTTTCATGGGACTCGTATCCAAGTGCTCCTCATCACAAGTGCAGTGGTGTGCCAGGTGATCTACTGATCAAGTTTACTTCGTCAGAAAAATCATACATATGGAGTTGATTTTGTGATGCTAAATGTCCAACTGTATTAATTTACAAATCATGCACTTTGTGTTTTGAGGTCATATATTGTAAAAGGAACTGCTTGAAAATAAGTCTTCATTAATCGATAATCTGTGTGAAAAGTAATAAAAGTTCTTGTTACCACAGTGTTTATTTCAGCTGTAAACTGCACTGAATTGTATGTTTAAGTACATTTTTGCAGTCAAAAATGTAGGTAAAGGCACATTTTTACAATGTTCTCCAGTTTGTTATGCACTTTAAACTTTTAATAATTCTAGAATAAAGTGAATTTCTCTTAATTATGTGATTATAGATTTTGGCAAGATAGAAGAGTGGTATCCTGAACATTTCATCTTAGCACTGTTTGTGCACACTGAATATATATGTGGGCAAGCATGTGCGTGTGACTGTGTCTGCTTGTTTCAGGGGATGGTGTATCAGATTGCCTTTGAAGCAACAAAAAACATGAGTTGAGTCTGGGCACACACTCTGTTATGACTGCACAGCTGTTTCCAAAGCTCAGCAGCAGACAGAGAGGCCTGTGGGTTAGTCCAGGGGGCTGTGGGAGGGGGCTGGTGGGTACGGCTGCAGCCAATGGGCCCGCATGTTTGGCCTTCTCGGTTATTAAGGGCTTCAGCTGGAAGTCCAAGGCTGAAGGACTTGATGGACAATCAATGTGGTGTGTTTGAATTTGTCCATAAAAAAAAAGTATGATAGCTGCAGGTGAACCGTTTGATTGAAAGAGATATTCTAACATGGTACTTGTCAACAAAGAGACCCTTTGTGTGTGTGTGTGTGTGTGTGTGTGTGTGTGTGTGTGTGTGTGTGTGAGAGAGAGAGAGAGAGAGAAACACAAAAATGTATAAAAGGCTCCATTACTTTGTATCTTACGTTATGGCCCCGTAGAAGCAGTTTTTGTAAAAATAGGCTAACGATTGCATCATAACCACGCGACTCTCTGTCGCACAGTAGAGAAATTACCATATGGACTGGAGGAGAAGCTCGCAGGCAATCGGGGGGACGTGGAGGCAAAATGACAAAATAAGTAATCAGAATACTTAGCAAAAGTTTCTCCTGCTCCTAGCTCATGGACACCTCCTACTCACACTCTCCGTCTCTGCAAGTTTCGGAAGGGAATGATTCAGATTTCTCTTGGCACAGCTACTAGAAGACAGACAGGTTGCTCACGTCACATCTACGTCATCAAGCTCAGTTTGAGTCTGCGCAGTACGGTCAGCCATCAGGAAGTGAGTGCTTCTAATTTACTTCACTTTTCTCCGTTGAATCCAATGGGGTCGCTGTGTCCATTTCTTTTACTGTTTATGGTGAGAACTGAAGCCGCCAGTGTCCTGACATCTTGGAACTTCAGTCTGCGCAGTAATGATCTTGGGACCAGACCTGCGCATTAGTGAGCAGGAAGTAAAGCTGCAAAATCAACGCTCCGCCCTCACTCTCGCAGAATGCACTCTCCCTGAGTGTACTTTTTAAAAAATGGATTGCAGTACGACAAGAGGCTTGTTAAAATAAAGTAAATACAATCTCCTCAGTCCTCTGAAGATCCCGAAAAAATGTCCGTTGGTGCTTCAGTGACTACTTCACTCAGAGAATCTGTCAATCACAGCTGTCAATCATGACGTTACACCACCGTTTTTATAGCATCACGTAACTAACTAAAAACCAACTTATTTTTTTAAACAGACACATGAACTTACATCAGCGTGATAGAAATGACAGCAAATGAAAGAAACCATTGGAAAAAAGATATTTGAAGTGTAATTTAATTGTTTAGTTGGTCTCACGTCCCATTGAATAACACAGGGAGGCGGGGCTTATGACCTATACTAGGACCAGTCACCGGGGGGCGATCGAGACGTTTTGGCTTCACTTTTCAGGGCTTGTGCGGCACGCTTGATATATATATATATATTGTGCATTTATGTGATTTAAAAGTACAGTAATATTGTGAAATATTATTGCAAATAACTATTTAAAATAACTATTTTCTATTTTAACATATTTTAAAATTGAATGTATTCCTGTGATGGCATCGCTGAGTTTTCAGCATTATTACTCCAGTCTTCGTTGTCACATGATCCTTCAGTGCTCAAGAAACATTTCTTATTATTATCAATGTTGAAAACCATTGTGCTGTTAGCCAGACGGGATTTAAACTTTATCGGCTGAAGACCCAAGTTTGGTTTGAAGACAAAAAAACGTACCAAGCACAATGTTCTCTCACCATTTGTGATTTCTAACACGT